>NC_057888.1:21547387-21857620 GCF_019740435.1 Gambusia affinis | reverse complement strand
ACCCTGGGGTATTTATTTCTGATATTATCACCAGGCAGAAGTAAGTCAAAGAAAAGAAAACCAAAAAAAGGAAAACTCAGAAAAGCAATTTTACAAAACCAAAATAGAGGTTTCCCATGTGATAGCATCTGTTCACATAGGAGCCATAAAATGTTATTATACAGTCTCTACCAGCGGCTTGAGGACATCATTCATGAGACAACTGTTTTAGAACAAGTAATAAATGTCTCAGTGAAGTGAAATCTTTTCCTTTCTCATGTTTCGTTTTTTCCAAAAGCCACTTTGGCAGCAGCTCTTACTGGATATTCATGACTTAATCATACTCACAGGCTCCCTCCATCGAACATGACTGATCTAGCTAAGAGGAACGAGGGAAAACGTGAGTCTGTAGACGTACAGAGCTGGTAAAGACTATAATATAACCACAGCAAAAGCTGATTCTTACAAAATACAGAGTCAGGGTAAGCAAGATAAAAATGCATTTCATGTCTCTCAGATTTTTCTTTGTAACAAAGAAAAAAAATCAAAAGCATTTATCCTTCCTTTGCTTTGTTGTGTGCCCTACTTTTTGTTAGCTATTCCATCAAATCACACTAAAATACGTAGATGTTTGAGGTGGTAATGTGACAAGGTGAGGAATTGTTCACCATTTCAGCCACAAGACAGTTCAAAGAGGTTCAACAAAGGATGTTTTGCCATTTTCTAACAGCTTATTACAGATTAATGGGCCAAAAAACTGAATTCTGCTTCTCCAAAGTGATTGAATATTTTCATACTATTTTGTCACATTTTACATTAGACATGATTAAATGTGTCCAAGACTCTATAATGTTATGTAAAATAATATAAAATACCAAATATAATAGTGCAGTTAGTAGCACTGTTGCCTTGCAGCAAAACGGTTATGGGTTTGATTCCCGGTCCGGGGTCTTTATGCATGGAGTTTGCATGTTCTCCCTGTGCATGGCGGGTTCTCTCCAAGTAATCTGGCTATCTCCCACAATCCAAAAACATGACTGTTAGGTTAAGTGGTCTGTATAAATTCTCCCTAGGTTTGTGTGATTGTTTGTCCAATCTGTCTCTGTGTTGCCCTGTGATGAACTGGTGACCTTTTTAGGGTGACCCCGCCTCTCACCCATTGACAACTGGAGATAGGCAGACCTCATGACCTCAATGGCATAAGGGTGTAAGAAGATGGATAGATATAGTGTAATAGATCTGAAGCACTCTGAAGCAGATGCCTACTTGATCTTTTGTTGACTTTTGTTCACAATATTTTTTGGATAATTAATCCGTCTGATTTTGAATACTGTGCAGCTGGAAGGAATTTTGCTCGTACTTTTTTATTTTATTTTTTTACAGTTTTTATAATGCATAACCATGCTAACACAAGGAGTTGAAAAGGAGGCTTCATGGATGCACAGCTGAACCAGAGATTGCAGGGAAGGAGAAAGTCCAAACCTTTTCTTTCATCTTCTTTCTGCTCCTCTTTCTAAGTGACAAAAGCAAGTGAGGTGGAGTAGCAATGCTTATCTCTAATCAGGTCAGAACATTCCTGACAAAAGAATTACCATCCACAATCACTCTTTGAAATTGCTTAGATCATATGAGTTTAAATATTTAATCTCCCTTTAGGATGAATAGAGTATTTTTGAGTTGAACTGAATTCCATACCCTGTTCACATAGTTTTAACAAAGAACTGAGACCAAATGGTTTGCCAGGATAATTTGTGAATATTGTCTTCCTAATCTGAAAATAATATCATTGTTGCTATTGTTTCAGCTCTTCAGCCTTTTAAAATTTCATGTCTACTTTGGAATCTATTGCTTTATTGTCTGACCCCGGTCCTGGCTTTGCTAAGAGGTTGTTTTTTACAGGTCATCTAGGTGACTCGAAGATGATTGGAACAGAGAACTGGACTTTCAAAGCCAAGATTCTTTTAAAAAGGAAGTGATCTGGGCAATAGTGCAGCTAAGAAGGAGTGAACCTGTCAGGGCCAAGGTTTTCCTCAGAGTCAACAGCAATTACTCAGCCCTACCAAATTGATTCTCAGTGATGTTTTTGTTACATGACTTCAAAAAGTAGGGATCATCAGTGGGTTAAAATTTTCTGGAAATGGTTTTATTTTTGTGAGCAATAGCGGCAGCAAGCCAGGTTTGAGATATTCTGAAAAAAGATTGATTAAGGACTGCATGCGCACAAGCTTAATGTATCTATGATCAATTTGCTAAAGCTGTTCACTTTGCTTTCCTACATCCATAAGAAATTAGACATGCTTACTTAGAGTGTAACAGACTGTCTAAAGCGTAGAGGAGAAAGTAAAAGTGTTCACATCTTCTTGGCTAAAATAGCAAAAAATAGAGCAAGACAAATCTTCAAAATTGCTCCAAAGTTGTACTGATTGTCAAATATTCAGTATAACTGAAGTAGTTGTCAAATATCATATTCATTTAGAAATATACTTTTAGCAGGTGAAAAATTATCTTTGCTTATATGGACATTATGAATGCATTGTACTGGCCATATAGACAGGTAAAGAAAATATTAAGAAATACTGTTAAAAACAACTTAACATGAACAGTAATTTATGGGATGATGCTACAGATGTAAGAGGGGTTGGTGTAAAAATAGATTCATACTTCTACCCACTCATTTGAACATGCAAATATACTTTACTAATGTTCTTCTTTTTTGCTTTTCTTTTACTTTTATCTTTTACATTTAACTTTATTCTTTTATTACACTACTTTCATAAAGTCGCACTACAAACTACTACCCTAATAAGTGAAGGACGAAAAAAGGTATTATTTGAGTATTCCATCGTTTTAGAAAGTCATTTGTAGCTAATGGCAACAAATGAAAAGTCTGGGGAAGATGAAAGGAAGCATAGCAGATCTGACCTCTTTGAGTGAATAATCTCACCGGCTTGGCTGATCAATTGATGATTCAGCTCTTTTGTATGTTTAACAGAAAAGGTAATGGACCGAGAACTTGTATTAATGGAGAGAACACTCTCAGTAAATCAACTATAAACCTTATTAAACATGTGTTCACTGATCTTAATACTTTGTGATTTCCTCTAGAGTCATGGTCTCAGCTCTCTGTTGGTGTAGCTCTCTGTGAGGAATAACTGGGTATTTAAAATTGTTTTAATGTTTGTCTTTTTGAGTGATGGTAAGAAACTGATTGGCCAGTAAATCAGATAATATTTGCATTAGATGAGTCTGCTACCTTGTTGGGTCTATACCACTTTTTCAGTTACATGATACTCCACCCTTTTTCTGGTTTTTATTCCCTGGAGGGAAAAAAAAGGTATTTATTTGAAAACAGGGGTGTAAAATGGTCTTCCATCCATGTTGGGTCTATTTTTTTTTCTCCATAAGAAAGATGAAGATGGCAGATAATGACGATTTTTTTCCTCATCACTGTTTAATACAGCACTGCTGTGCAATCAGGAGAATAGAGGGCTTGGAGATAAAGTGTATGATTCTGTCAAGAGGCTTAAATATCAGGAGTTGACTTTGAAGATTATGTGAGGGGATGATTTGCATACAGACACTCCTGACAGAATTGATGAAGCAAAAAGTACTAACTCCCTGCTTTGCTGCATAAAATAAGCAGGACATTTTCATCCACAAGTGGAAGCTTCTCTTTAGCAGGAGAACAAAGGGCTGCTGGCTACAAAGACATGCTTTAGATAAAATAACTGCAGATGTCTCTTTTAAACTCTACCTTCCCCATTTGTCCCATTTCAACCTCAACACTCATTGGATTTTATTGGGTGGTGGTGAAATTTTGGCACATGGTTAATAACTATGGATAGGAAGGAAAATTGATATTTTTTTGTATTCAAACCTTTTCACCTTGATACCCCTAAATAAAATTTGAGGCCCCTAAAATCTGGTCATTAATGTTGTTGAAAGAAATCTGTGAAGAAGTCCTATTTCTCAGAAAGTTGGAAAGCCATGGTGTTTTTTTCTACCTCACAATTATCCACTGGTTTCAGTAGTTCTGACGCATTGTGCATGTTTTCTTGTGGAACTTTTCCCTCTCAATTGAAAAGTTGCATGCTTAATCAGTGAATCTAAGCTGATGATGAGTGTCTATTGTTTTGGGTCTTCTTTTGTGATCACCCCTGCAGTCCTGAGTCAGATGACCTGGCTAAAAACCTTGAATGGAAGGTGTTGTTTTGTGGTTTTCACTTTACTGATACTAGTCAAGTAATTAAACTCACTGCCCACACACACTCGGTTGCACCGGCCAGTCAAGGCACAGATGAACAGTTTGTTATTGCCCTTTCTTTCTGCATAGCTGTTTCAGTTGACCCTGATCTCTGCTAACTGCGACGTATCATTTGCTCAACAACCTTTAGAAAACACTTTTAGGCTTCAGCATTTGTCCTCTCAAAACTCTGCATTTACAAGGCAGCAATAAAATATAAAGAAAAAAAAAGTTTGGAACATAGGCAAACATTTTGAAAACATGACCAATTATCTAAGCTTTTTCTAAATGAAGCTTAGCATACGAGGCATGAAGCTTGTCAGGAAAACTGCTTATTTCTGCCCTGATTTTCATTCTTCTGTTTCATCTCTCTATGTTTTATTTCTGTTTGGGAATTATGTGAAATTCATTCTTTATTATTCCATAACTCTGTTATCAGCTATTCCCAAGAGACTCCTGATCATCATTAAGAAATAACAAATTCCTTAGAGTTTTGTCTGAGTAAATAAAGTCAGAATAAGAGTAAATAGAAAGACACTGACTCTCTTCACGTCAACACTTTTAATATATTCTCTTTGATATATTGGAAACAAACAGCAAAGTTTATGTAATTACTCAGTATGTTTTAATGAAATATTTCTGCCAGTCTGACATTAATTAGGAGAATATATATATATATATATATATATATATATATATATATATATATATATATATATATGTATATATATATATATATATATATGTCTATATATATATATATATATATATATATATATATATATATATAAAAATTCCCTTCTCACCCACCGCGGGTGGTGATTCTTCTTCCTCTTAGCTCGGGTCCTCTACCAGAGGCCTGGGAGCTTGAGGGTTCTGCGCAGTATCTTGGCTGTGCCTAGGACTGCACATTTCTGGACTGAGATGTCTGATGTTGTTCCTGGGATCTGTTGTAGCCACTGTTCCAGTTTGGGGGTGACTGCCCCGAGGGTCCCGATGACCACAGGCACCACTGTGGTCTTCACCTTCCAGGCCCTCTCCAGTTCCTCCCTTAGGCCCTGGTATTTCTCTAGTTTTTCATGCTCCTTTTTCCTGATGTTGCAGTTGATGGGTATTTTTCCTTGAACCTAAATAAAGAACCACAGACAACGTATATATGAATTTTATGATAAAGCTTTTGCAAAAGGAGAATTCTCCGGAACAGCTTCTCCAAGCCGTTCAGAAAGAGTTCTGATCTCCTTTCACGCAAACCCCTGTTTTATTGTCAAAGAAAAACAGCCAAGGGGCAGTTAGTAAAAACAACAGAGGTCGTAAAACATGTAACCTAAACAACCAGCAACCCATTTCCAGGTGTGATAACTAATCTGCGATCTGAGCCCGGTTCAAATCTCGGTCAAGCTGTTAACAAAACAAAATACGACTGCTCACAGGCAGTTTAGAGGGCTTTCTGGTTGATAAGAATTTAGGGTCTGAGAACACAGAATTAACAGGCAAGCCTGACCTCCAGGTCAGAAGATAAACAGAACACTTTAAACAGACTGAATTTGAACTAAAGTAATAACAAAATGATAATACCGAAAATTCTCTAACAGCAGTCACTTGGTATTGCCACATCCACCACAACGGCTTTCCTCTGTTGTTTATCCACCACGACTATGTCTGGTTGGTTCGCCCTCACCATTTTGTCTGTCTGGATCTGGAAGTCCCACAGGATCTTAGCTCGGTCATTCTCCACTACCTTCGGGGGTGTTTCCCACTTTGATCTTGGGGGTTCCAGTCCATATTCTGCACAGATGTTTCTGTACACTATGCCTGCCACTTGGTTGTGTCGTTCCATGTATTCTTTCCCTGCCAGTATCTTGCACCCTGCTGTTATGTGTTGGACTGTCTCAGGGGCCTCCTTGCACAACCTACACCTTGGGTCTTGTCTGGTGTGGTAGATCTGGGCCTCAATTGCTCTGGTGTTTAGGGCCTGTTCCTGGGCGGCCATGATGAGGGCCTCTGTGCTGTCCTTCAGTCCAGCTTTTTCCAGCCATTGGTAGGACTTTCTGATGTCAGCCACTTCGTTATTTGCCGGTGGTACATCCCATGCAGGGGCTTGTCCTCCCATGATGGTTCCTCCGCACCTCAGGTTCTGTTCCCCATTGTTTGAGACATTCACTGAGCACATTGTCTGTTGAGGCTTTGTCCCTGATGTATCTATGGATCTTGGATGTCTGCCTTGGATAGTGGTTCTCACACTCACTAGTCCTCTGCCTCCTTCTTTGCGGTTCGTGTAGAGTCTCAGTGTGCTGGATTTGGGGTGGAACCCTCCATGCATTGTTAGTAGTTTCCGGTCTTAACATCTGTGGCCTGTATCTCCTCCTTTGGCCAGCTAATTATTCCTGCAGGGTACCTGATTACTGGTAGGGCATAGCTGTTTATTGCACGGATCTTGTTCTTGCCATTGAGCTGGCTTCTCAGGACTTGTCTTATTCGTTGGAGGTATTTGGTTGTGGCTCTTTTCTTGTGATCTCATCAAGGTTGCCATTTGCTTGTGATATTCCCAGGTATTTGTAACCTTCCTCTATGTCTGCTATTGTTCCTTCTGGGAGTGAGATCCTTCTGTGCGGATGACCTTCCTCTCTTTGTAACCATCCGACCACACTTCTCTAGTCCGAATGACATCCCAATGTCCGTGCTGTATATCCTGGTGGTGTGGATCAGTGAGTCTATGTCTCCGCTCTTGGCATACAGCTTGATGTCATCCATGTAGAGGAGGTGGCTGATGTTGGCTCCATTCTTGAGTCGGTATCCGAGCCAGTCTTGTTGATGATTTGGCTGAGGGGTTCAGGCCTATGCAGAACAGTAGCGGGACAGCGATCTCCTTGGTATATGCCACATTTGATGGATACTTGTGCAAGTGGCTTGCAGTTGGCTTCAAGGGTGGTCTTCCACAGCCCCATTGAGTTTGCAATGAAGGTTCTCAAGGTTCTGTTGATGTTGTACATCTCTAAGCATTCGATGATCCAAGTGTGTGGCATTGAGTCATAGGCTTTCTTGTAATCAATCCAAGCCGTGCACAGGTTGGTGTGTCGGGTTTTGCAGTCTCTGGCAACTGTGTGGTCTACAAGGAGTTGGTGTTTGGCTCCTCTGCTATTCACCCCGATGCCCTTCTGTGTCGTGCTCATGTATTGATCCATGTGTTTGCTTATCTTAGCCGCTATGATGCCTGACATGAGCTTCCAGGTTGTGGAGAGACAGGTTATTGGTCGGTAGTTAGATGGGCCCTTTGTTGGATCCTTCTGGATCAGGATTGTGCGTCCTTCAGTTAACCATTCAGGGTGGTTCCCGTTCTGTAGCAGCTGGTTCATTTGGTCTGCCAGTCGCTCATGTAGGGCAGTCAGTTTCTTTAGCCTTGTCTTGTCTGGCCCTGGTGCTGTCCAGTTCTTCATACCTGAGACTCTTTCTTGGACATCTGCCACAGTGATGGTTACCGGATTTTGCTCAGGGAGTTTGCTCAGCCACTTTGCATTGCTGTTGTGGGACGCCTCCCTTTCCCATATGCTTTTCCAGTATTGTTCTGTCTCCAGCTTTGGTGGGTCTCCAGCCTTGTTATTCCCCTGCCACTGAGAGTACACTTTAGCTGGTTGGGTGGAGAAGAGCCTGTTAATCCTTCTGGATTCCTTCTCCCTTGTGTATCTCTTTAGGCGGCTGGCCAAGGCCTGGAGTCTCTGTTTGGCAGTTTCGAGTGCTTCAGGTATGTGCATCTGGCTGTACTTCTTGGGTATTGGTCTTTTTGTTGTTCCCTTATGGAGCTCTGATAGTTGGCTCACTTCCCTCCTTGTTGCCTTGATTTACTATTTAGTTTTACTATATATATATATATTATATATATATTTATATATATATATATATATATATATATATATATATATATATATATATATATATATATATATATATATATTGTCGCGCTTTTGGTTTCCAGGGTAACGGAGGCGTTGGTGTAGGTGAAGATACGCGACAAAAAATATAGAAAAAACCTCTTGCATGAACTTTACTTCTTTCAGCAACAGATGAATTACAACGACAACCGAGTTGTTCTCATGTAAGAACCGTGTCGCTTCTGGTCTCTAGCTCTGGCACAGACAGCGCTTAGCAATATCCGGGCAGTGAGCAGTGAGAACCATAACAACAACAGAACATAAACATCGAGTCTCGTGATATTCTTTTCTCTCGAATCATGCATTTAATGACCTAACTAGGCTCGGAAAACTAAAATAAAAACTACGAAACCAAGCTTAAGGTCTAATAAAGTTGAACCTTCTTTACACTATATATATATATATATATATATATATATATATACATATATATATATATATATATATATATATATATATATATATATATATATATATATATATATATATATATATATATATATATATTAGTCATATTTTTGCCTTTTGAAATGTGCTTATCTTAACATACACAGATAAATTCTGTTTCTAAATAGAAGCCCAAAATGCTTTGATTTCTACCGTTAGTTTGGTTCCTGTTGAGTTTCTGAAGTGGAAAACCTTTGAAATTTTTTTTTGCATTGTTTAAACTTAAAATCTTCACATAATTCCATAAAACCTGCAAGAAAACTAAAAGTCAACGTGGAAGAAAATAATGATGGTGAAAAGAGGCTTTATGTCCCTATAAGTGAGTTTATGGCTTGATACAGATCTGTTAATCTCCAGAAAACCCTCCACCCGGTCAGCCTCCATCTTTTACTCTTTTACTTTACTTAAAGACTACTTGGATCAGTGAACTAAAAATTCCACACTCCCCCGATATTATGTCCTCTCAACCTTTTACGTGATTTGGAAGACATGATGCCTTAGGCAAATATGAAGTTGAAAAGTTGGATAGATTAGAATTTATTCTGCTAATCAGTAACCTCTGAAGCAAGATGCTGCTGCCAGCAGGATCAGCTCCTGTTTGCCTGAAGTTAATATAAAACAGACAAACAGAAGTTAACCACTTGGACTGCAAAGGTAGACCAAGCAAAACGAATATTTGCTTTTTTAGTTACACTTTGCAAGTAGTGAAACCTTCTTTTTGTCTTCAGATCCTCTGTTGTTTTGACCCATATCTCTTCATCACACTGTTGTAACAGATGTGTTAGCTGAACAGCCATGATCTGATGCTCATGTTCTATCAAATCCCACAGAAGCACTCCTGGACTGATTTCTACTGACTGGCAGAGTTCACTAAAGTAAAGTCATTGTCATGTTGATGAAAGTGTTTTGGTATGAGTTAGGCTCTGTGATATGGTACTTTGTCCTTCTGGATGTGACCGTCTGAAGCTGGGTACCTTGTACTGTTGGATTTTATTGCCTTTCCTCAGCTGACAGGAGCATCACTTAGCAAGACCTTCTGCTGCTTCGGGCCTTGTCATGTTTTGGGGTATTTTCCTGACTCAAACTCAAAGGGGTTTATTGAACCAATTCAGTCTAACTAACCATTTCAGTTAGACTAAGAGGGTCTTTATTTGTGGTTCTAGGATGTCTGCAAGAGGAGAGTTAGATAAAGCGAGGTTTGATAATGACACAGTAGAGGTGAAAGAATGTTTTGTTACTGGGTTGAGGTGGAAGGTCAAAGTTGATGGAGGTGTGATGGTTCTGCAGGTGGATTTCTGTTCCAGAGATGTTTTGGTTGGAGAAGGTTCACACAAAAAAAACACACTCACAGGCCATGATTATGACAGCCTATTTGTTTCAAAGTGCTAAATATACTAGTAGCAATTTGAGCTACTGATGCCTTTCTGTCATCTCCAACCAATAGTAATGCTCTGTAGTAATGATTACTGACTTTTCTTACTGATGTCATTAAAGTTCTTAACGTTTTATCCTATCTGCTCTAGTTTTCAAAGGAAAATCAACAGTTTCAAGTGTTATTTTTAAGCAAAGATTGGGATGCTTATTCAAATTCCCATCTTGTAAACGTCAGAATTAAAGGGAAATTCTGCAGAACTCTGTAGAACGTTGTTGGATCCTGTCTCATCTGGCAGCAATACATTCAGTCTGTCTCACTGGCACTCTTTTGATACATGCTATAGGAGTTTGATCACTGAACCTTCAAACTCCTACTTACAGTCCAATCCGATGGTCAGAATGCAACAAATCTCACAAGGTGCCTTGTACCCATAGACAGAGGAATAAATCATCTTAAACAAAGCTAAACTCTGTTTTTAGACATTTAGGAAAATAAAAAACTTCTCTGCATGTGTCAATAATGTCAATAGTCATCATCACATTTGTTACACACACTGAAGTTAACATAGATGTTGAACTTATGCTGTTAGGATGCAAGTTGGTGAATTTTAATAAAGCTTTGAACAAAAAGCTGTGAGCCCTCATTTGTTTGTTATGTACCGCTACTCTCACCCTTACTCGTTCTTCTTTTTTTTTTTTACTGGTTATGGGAGAGAAGGGCTGCAGTGATAAGTGCGTTTTGATGTAGACAAAAGGAACAGAGAAAAGAAAACAAAATGGGCACCTGACAGAACAGTGTGGTTGGGGCTTACTTTGGATGTCCCATCAGAGTTCCTCAGCCAGCTGACGTCCATTGAGAAGGGTGATCCCTCGTGATCTCTGGTTCATCAGATGCTCCCTTTAATATTTAATAGTTTCTTCCTTTTTTTGGCTTTAAATATGAAGTTTTTCTCTTTTCCTAAAAACACACCACTCGTGATTTTGTCGATGGTTGGTCTTAGCAGGTGTGTAAATCCCTGGGGCTAAAATTCCTTAGCATCCAGCCAGTTTTCCAAAAACAAATCAAAACAAAAGAAAACAAACTTCATCTGGGCTAAAAGCCTCCGACAATCCCTTATGAGTGGATCCGTCCTGAGGTGAAGGTACTCTTTTCTTTCCAGAGCCTTCCCTCACCTTACTTTAAAGAGATGTGTGCAGTTATGAAAGACCTGTTTTACAACATTAGCAAAATCTGGCCTTGTAAGTTTTTACTGTTTTAAACTCAGGTTTTGATAGATTTTTAACTCTGCTGGTGGCACACCTGAGATTAATGAGTGATGCATGGTGTGTATGAAGTTACTGCAGCAGCGGACTTTTGCTATAGACAATTAATTAGTCATGTTTCTCTTTATCCTTCCATCACTTTTTGAAAAGAGACTTGACCTCCGCTTGAGGCACAGAATGACCCCTGACCTTGATGAACCAGTCCATGTGTTGTTCCAACTAAGCCTGTTGACCTCAGAGGAATTGATTCATCCGCCACAAGTACAGCTGAGAGTACAGAGTATGGTATATATATATATATATATATATATATATATATGTATATATATATATATATATATATATATATATATATATATGAGAATGGTGGATTGGCATGTTTTGATGACACTTATCGTGCGAACAAACGTATTCATGTGGGATTTTAAATGTGCTTATACCTCACTGGCAAAATTCAGCTTTTTCAACACTAGTGGAATATTGACAAAGTTTTGTGCTCATTTGTGATGAAAACGCTGTTACTGTGGGGTGCTATGGTGCCGCAGGGGTTAAGAACGACCTACAAAGGAAGATCTTAGTTCTCAACACGGCTGTTGCAGTTTCGATTCCCAGCCTGGTGACCTATGCCGCATGTTTTTCCCCTTCTATGATTACCCATTTTCTTGTCAATTCACTGTCAAATGAAAGCCACTAGAGCCAAAACTAAAACTTAAAAAAAAAAAAAAAAACACAGTTACTGTGACTGTCATGTGACCTTGCAACCAGATTCACCTACACTTAATTAACTATAGGTGGTTCTCAGTGGTTCTACTGGAGCCATAAATCCTCAGAAATGGTTTTATTACCCTTTTATAAAGTGACAGATTTCTCTTTCCCTACTTTAATCACAAAGCCATCATATGACATCTGCGCGTTTTGTTCAGTCAAGATATTTTTGTCTGATACATTTTTTTAAATGTTTTGAAACATTTATGTGTGACTAAATAATTAAACAGATTTTCTTATGCAAACATAAACCTTTGAACACATATTTACATTATTAAACCCGTCATCCAGTATTTCTGGCATTTATCAGACCTTTTTATAAGAGTATATTATTTATAGGATCAGTGTTTCTTGTACATTCTGAAGCTTGCTGCCATTGGAAGCATAGCTTTGATTTTTGCTCCTTTTTAAATATTGGAAGACTATCTTGTTTTTCTACTGATTTTTTTTTTTTTTTCTTTTTTAAGAATGATGAAAAGCTCCCTTCCCAGCTTATCCCGTCACAAAAAAAGGATGACTTATCTTTTCAGTGAGATTCTAATTTATAAAAAGCCAGAACCACACTGGCAGATGTGCTTTGCTTTCATCAAGCCGACTCTTATTTGCTCGGGTTTATCTTCCAGAAGAGATCCACATTGTGACCGAAATACATTTTACAACTGTAGAGACAAGTGAACTGAATCCAGCTATGGAGTCACATTCAGCGCTCCTTTGTAGATGGTGTGCAGACTGCAAAGTTGTGCATTAGTCAGGGCTCGATAACGCTGAGCCGCTCTTTATTTTGAACCAAAAACAAACACCCTGCTTTGCCTAATGCTCACTGAAGGCACCGGGGATTTGGTAAGGCAGCTCTCTCTGAGCAGCTGACCTGTCAAGCTTTCAGGTGATCTTTTTATACCTTTGTTGTGATGAGTATTCAAGAAAACACTGTGTTCTTTGTGTTGTAGATTTGGTGACACCTAAACTGTAACTAATGCCTGAAAGCTTACTGTGCTGGAAATTCACTCTCCTCACCAAGCCATAGAGAATCAATGTCAATGCAATCAGAAAAAGCATGCATGCACAAGTGTCCCAGGCATTGTTTGACTACAATATGTTGATGTAATTGAAAACCCCCGTCGTGACCTACACAAAGCAAAACTGATAAAAAAAAAAGAGATTTTTCAGTTTATTGCAGACAATGTCCAAGATGTTTTAGATTGCATGTGTCAAAGTAAAATCCAGGCCATCAATACAGTTTCTGTGGAGCTATAGAAACCAGAGCAGGGGTGTCCAAATGTTTTATCAAATAAAATAACTAAAATTAAGCAAATAAAGTAGTGGAATTTTTAAAAATCTTTTGTAGGAAAGAATCAAAAATCAATAATTGTTGATCAAAAGCTTAAAAATAATTTTCACTTTTGCTGCATTAAAATAAAAGGACCTAGTTTTTCTTTCAGTTGGCTTTATTAAATTAATTTATTCTCAGTATAACAATCGGATTTGCGTCACTTTCTATAAAAAACTGAACAAAATTACATCCATTGATGTAATTTAGCCAAGTTTAATAAGTTAAATAAAAAAGAGTAGTGAAGTTGGTGTTTCAGCAAAAATATCTGGATAGACGTAGATCTGTGTATTATAAAAGCCTGTATGTAGAAAGACAAATACTTTGTATTGCTCTTTACAATTTCCACTATAAGAAAAATATGTTGGAAATGCTTTTATGCTGCTTAAAAATAAAAAGTCTCAGTCTGCATCAACTGCCTATTCTAGAAGAGCCAAATTTGTATAATTCATGAGTGACAGTTGCATGAAATCAGTCCAAGGGCCAGAAATGGTCCCCAGGCTGCATGTTGGGCACCTTCTCTAGAGAGACACATGAAGAGGAATGTGACAGCTGTCCCTGCTGTCACACAGAGACAGAGTTGGTAATGATTTTCTGTTCTTCCTTAATGTTACTTTACATATTAATTAGTGCTTAGTTTAGATTTATCTTTATCGTTGAAATTATTTTTATTTGTCTGTGTAATGAAGAGATCTTCATTACTGGGACTATTTTATATATATCACTGTATGGCACTTAAAAAGGTATTTTTGCACTGTATTAACAACAAACACTTTAATTAGCATTTGCACTTTAAGCAGAAATTTGCACACAAGAAGTTTTAATTATATTTATTGAACATTTTAGCAATTGGTATGTAGCCTTTGTTCTGGACAGCTGCTCCTCATTGATGAGTGAGGTTGGTTGCTGTTGCCTGTGGAGGAGCACAATTGTTACTCAGAGCAATGAGCTAATGGTGAGGAAAAACTAAGCAAAGGTGTGCATAATCTGTTGAGTGTGGAGTGCTGTGGTAAAGTGACTCACCTGTCTTTTCTGTGTCCTCTCCAGGGTGTTTGGACAAATTCTACCCCGGGGGTCCAGACGCCATATATAGCTTTGGGAGAGGCCATTGAAAGGACTAGGGGGGGAATTGTTTAGGGGTTTTTATGGTGTTTATTTAAGGTGTAATGATAAAATGGAAAATATTTATAAAAAGTAAATAGAAGTATTGTATTTAATAAAATGTATTTTATGTAAATAGGTGGAGATTGATTAATAGATTCCCCTGTGAATTTAATATGGTTTGGTCCGTCACAGCTGGGACTATTTAAGACTGCAGTTTCAGCTGTGAAAGAGTGTTGATGCTGAGTGACAAATAAACTGCTGCTGTTCTCCACCTGACTCTGGTTCAAGACTCTTTCTCTCTGAACAAAAACCCAACCGCTAAAGGTCGTCTTGTCACAAGTGGTGTCAGAAGTGTGCCGTTCATGCCAGAGAAGATGATGACCAGAGGAGGGAAAAAGCCAGGCCCAGAGGGAGAGCCTGATGAAGGAGCTGGAGCTTCCTCTGAAATGGAGACAATGGCAGCAACCAACCCTGAAGATAAGTTGGAGGAACTGGCGGTGATGGTGAAATCTATTATGCGGTCTCAAGTGGCTAGAGACCTGAAGATTGATAAAGATTTTTCCCGCCAGGAGCAGAGGTGGAAAAGCATACAGCATCAATTTCAACAAATGCAGCTTCAAGTGCATGCTGTACTTGAAAAATCTGATGTATCAGAAGCACATCTTCAACCCACGACATCTGAAGCACAGACAGAAGAATCAGATGGTGGTGATGTCCAGCTGGCTCATGGTTCCAGGTCCATAATTGAACCAAAGTTTCTTCCCTTATCCACGGATGACATTGAGCATTTTCTGACGACGTTCGAGAGGATGGCCCAGGTGTGTCGCTGGTCTAGAGATGAGTGGGCGGTTCGTCTGGTCCCTCTGCTGACCGGTAAGGCCCGCACAGCCTATGTTCTAATGGATATGGCTGACTCTGAGAACTATGACAAAGTGAAAGAGGCAATTCTGGCAAAATATGAAATCACTGCTGACACTTATCGACGCCGCTTCAGATGCCTGAAGATTGAAGCAGGTGAGACGCCACGTGAACTTTATGTGCGATTAAAAGACTTGTTTTCAAGATGGATTAAACCTGATAAATCTACTGTGCAAGAAATATCCGAGCAGATAATTCTGGAGCAGTTTTTAAGAATGGTTAATCCAGAGTTGGAGATCTGGATCCGTGAGCGCGACCCGAAGACGGCAAAAGAAGCAGCTACTCTTGCAGAGGTCTTCACATCAGCCAGGAAGGGGAGCAAGAGCACCTATTTTGGCCGAGAGACTCACTATGCCCCATCAAGTAAGTCCACTGGGGGTGAACAGGGCTCTGGTCAAAGTCAGGCTAGAAATTTTTCTAGTTCAAAGCAGTTCCCTTCTCAAAGACCTCCCAATGTTAAAAAGTCATTTCACAAGTCTTCTGTCCAAGATATTAGATGTTACAATTGTAATGGCTTTGGCCATACACAACACTTTTGCCCCGCCCTTAAATCAAAGCCATCACTTTTGTGTTCAGTTCCAAGACCAGCTATTGAGGCTGTGGAAAAGAAAGTATGTACAGTTTCTGTTCTAGTGAATGGGCAGAAAGAAGAAGCGTTGCGTGATTCTGGGTGCTTCCAGTCTCTAGTGCATGCTAGCTTAATCTCTGAAGAAAAGCTAAGTGGGGTGGGGGTTAAAATAAAATGTGTACATGGAGATGAACATGTCTACCCTAGTGCTGAGGTGTATTTGACAGTGGGAGGTCAAACATACTTGGTACATGTAGCTGTAGTTCCCTCTTTGCCATACTCAGTTATACTTGGTAATGATATCCCTACTCTCTTTGACCTTATTCACCAGTCAGACTATGAACCCAAAGTGCTTACCAATAGAGAGGCCCAGGATTTATGTCCAAAATCTGATATACCAGTAGAATCACTGAAACCTTGTAATGTAGTCACAAGAGCTCAAAGTTCAAAGACTGTGTTGGAAGAGCTGCCTTTTTATGGGGAGTCTCTGGAAACAGAGCTAGGAAAAACTAAAAAGTCAAGAGCTCAGAAAAGAATGGAGAAATTCAAAGGCTCAGGTGATGAAAGGTGTCGTGGAAAAAATGTTTATTCATATATTGTGCACAATACAGAGAGCTTGTAGGACAATCAGTAATGAAGCAGGTCTGGATGAAAAGCTTGCTAAGCTCTGCCAGGCAGAGACAACACATGAGTTTTATACCAACAATAAAGAATTAAACAAAGGGAGAGATAGTCTGGTTCTGACGCAGTAGTGGAAAAACAACTTCTAACCTTCTACATGAAACCCAAATAATTCTTTTGGTGATAGTTCATAAGCATATCATATGACATGACCAGCAAATGTGACCTTATAGTAATTTTTCCATGACAAAGGATAGAACAGTTGTCTAAGCCAAATAATTTGTTTGAGTTTGACATTCCCTCAGATGTAGGTGCACTCCAGAGAGATGATCCTACTCTAAAACCTTGGTTTGAAAAAGTAACTGGGGTGGGGGGAACTCATCAGCGCCGGTTAGACTTCTTGGAAGATGCAGTTTACATTATTAAAGGAGGCATTTTGTATCAGAAGAAGGGACAGTGTGAAGCATTAGCCCTTCCACAACAGTTCAGGTACAAAGTCATGGAGCTGGGCCACTCAATTCCATGGGCAGGTCATATGGCTTTTCACAAGACACTGAGTAGAATCAGTAGCCGTTTTGTTTGGCCGGGAATGTATACCCAGATTTCAAAATTTTGTAGTTCCTGTGAAAAATGTCAGTTGACTTCAGGCAGAGGAGTAGCACGAGCCCAGTTACAGCCGCTGCCAATTATTGAAACACCTTTTGAAAGGCTAGGCATGGATATTGTGGGTCCATTAGAGAGGAGCTCTACAGGTTACCGTTACATATTGGTGATATGTGACTATGCTACACGGTACCCTGAGGCTTTTCCTCTCAGATCCATTAAAGCCCGACATGTTGCTAACTGTCTCCTGCAGCTTTTCTCTAGAGTAGGAATACCAAGAGAAATTCTCACAGATTGTGGAACAAATTTTTTGTCCAAACTTTTGCAGCAGGTTTATAAGTTATTAGGGATTAAAGGACTTAAGACCACCCCTTACCACCCCCAGACGGACGGGCTAGTGGAAAGATATAATCAGACTCTCAAAAATATGCTGCGCAAATTTGTCTCTGACACAGGTACCGACTGGGACCAATGGCTGCCGTACCTGTTATTTGCTTACCGAGAGGTTCCACAAGTGTCCACAGGTTTCTCACCCTTTGAGTTATTGTATGGCCGTCAAGTGAGAGGTCCGCTGGATCTACTGAAAGACTGTTGGGAAGACGCAAAGCCAGAGGGTGAAAACATTGCAGCATACGTCATCAACATGAGAGAGCGATTGCAGGAAATGGCATCTTTTGCACAGGACAACATGAAAGCAGCTCAACAACATCAAAAGACATGGTACGATCAGAAGGCCAGAGACAGAGTCTTCTTGCCAGGACAGAAGGTTCTGTTACTGCTTCCTACCAGTGACAACAAGCTGCTGACAAAATGGCATGGACCATATGAGATCACCAAACAAGTGAGTAAAGTGGTTTATGAACTGTACATGCCGGAAAGAGCTAAAAAGCATCAGACTTTTCATGTCAACTTGTTGAAAGAGTTTCACAGCCGACAAGAGCCTGTGCACCAGGAGTTATTTGTGAGAGCAGTTAAGGATGAGGAGGTGACTGAAAAATTTTTCCCAACTAGCATGTCAGACTGTGCTTTGGTTGACATTTCTCATCTGTCTCCTACTGAGCAGGAAAAAATCAAACCTTTCTTGGACCCTCAGCTCTTTAAAGAAGTTCCAGGATTTACATCACTGGTCCAACACAAGATTCGGCTGAAAGAAGATGCACCGAGTCGTCAAAAGAGCTATCGCATACCAGAACGCTTGGTTCCGGTACTGGAAAAAGAAATAAAGCTGATGTTGGATTTGGGTATAATTGAAGAGTCTAGTAGTGAGTGGTGCAGCCCGATTGTGCTGGTACCAAAGAAAGACGGCTCCCTGAGATTTTGCATAGATTTTAGACATTTAAATGCTGTGTCCAACTTTGACCTGCACTGATGCCCAGGGTGGACGACCTACTGGAGAAAGTCGGTTCTGCAAGTTACATCACAACGCTGGATCTGTGCAAAGGATACTGGCAAGTGGCTTTGGCACCAGAAGCAAGAGAGCTGACTGCCTTCAAAACTCCTTTTGGTATGTACCAATTTAGAGTCATGCCATTTGGGCTCCAGGGTGCGCCAGCAACATTCCAACGTTTAATGGATCATGTACTGAGAGATGTTTCAGCATTTTCTGCAGCATATTTAGATGATGTTGTGGTGTATAGCCAGTCTTGGGAGGAGCATCTGATTCACCTGCAGGAGGTGCTACACCGCATCAGGTTGGCTGGACTGACTGTTAACCCAAAGAAGTGTAATGTAGCCCAGAGAGAAGTGGAGTATTTGGGTTTTGTCATTGGGTTTGGAAAAATAAAGCCTCAAGTGGGAAGATGGATTTAATACATTCCTTCCCAGTTCCAACGACCAAGAAGAAGGTGAGAGGATTTCTTGGTTTGGTGGGTTGGTACCGGAAATTCATACCTTCTTTTGCAGAACGATCAGCTGTACTGAACAATCTAACAAAGGGTGCAGCCCCAACAAAGTGTGCTGGACGGAAGACTGTGATCGAGCATTCAAGGATCTCAAGCAAGCAGTATGTACTCATCCAGTTTTACACACACCAGACTTCACTAAGCCATTCATCTTACAAACAGACGCTTCAGGAGTGGGACTTGGAGCTGTTCTTCAACAAGAGGTGGATGGTGAAAGAAGACCTGTGGTGTTTCTGAGTCGGAAGCTGCTTGACAGGGAGACAAGATATTCAACAGTGGAAAAGGAGTGCTTGGCCATGAAATGGGCTATTGAGGCCCTCAGGTATTATCTTTTGGGACGTCACTTTATTCTAGAGACTGACCATCGTGCCCTCCAGTGGTTGAGACGAATGAGGGATGCCAACGCCCGCATCGCTGGATGGTACTTGGCGCTGCAGCCATTTGACTTCACGGTCCAGTACAAGCCAGGGAAGTCTAATGTGGTTGCTGACTGTTTATCCAGAGTGTCGGAGGACTGAGGTACTGTGCTTTTAAGAGAGGAGGGAGGAAATGTAATGAAGAGATCTTCATTACTGGGACTATTTTATATATATCACTGTATGGCACTTAAAAAGGTATTTTTGCACTGTATTAACAACAAACACTTTAATTAGCATTTGCACTTTAAGCAGAAATTTGCACACAAGAAGTTTTAATTATATTTATTGAACATTTTAGCAATTGGTATGTAGCCTTTGTTCTGGACAGCTGCTCCTCATTGATGAGTGAGGTTGGTTGCTGTTGCCTGTGGAGGAGCACAATTGTTACTCAGAGCAATGAGCTAATGGTGAGGAAAAACTAAGCAAAGGTGTGCATAATCTGTTGAGTGTGGAGTGCTGTGGTAAAGTGACTCACCTGTCTTTTCTGTGTCCTCTCCAGGGTGTTTGGACAAATTCTACCCCGGGGGTCCAGACGCCATATATAGCTTTGGGAGAGGCCATTGAAAGGACTAGGGGGGGAATTGTTTAGGGGTTTTTATGGTGTTTATTTAAGGTGTAATGATAAAATGGAAAATATTTATAAAAAGTAAATAGAAGTATTGTATTTAATAAAATGTATTTTATGTAAATAGGTGGAGATTGATTAAGAGATTCCCCTGTGAATTTAATATGGTTTGGTCCGTCACAGCTGGGACTATTTAAGACTGCAGTTTCAGCTGTGAAGGAGTGTTGATGCTGAGTAGTGATGGTGAGATGAAGCCTCATGAGGCATTGAACCACTTGAGCCAACTGGTTCGAGAAAGGGTTCATTTCTTGAGGCTTCATGTGCACACGAAACCACCTACTGGCCAGGTGTATAATCACAACCAGCTGTATCTTAACACGTGTGATGAATTGAATTTTTGTCTATTATGGCTCTTGGGAATGACTTCACAAAAGGTGAAGAAAAAAAGAGACAAAGAGAGAGAGAAAGAGATGTATAGAGATAGAGATAGAGAGAAATATATATACAAAACAATCCTTTCCTGTCCCACAGCTATCTTAAAAATCCTAATATAAAAATTAAGAACTTTAAAACTAACTAACCAATCCTATTTATAATAGTGAGATTATTAGTAAAAAGCTCAAATTAAATAAATAACCCAATTATAAGTCCTGAAATAATAAAGTCTAAAAACATTAAATATTAATCCCAGAAAAATAAATAAAGGGGGAAGGGGGGGAAAATTCATTTAGATCAATAACTTGCTTATTCCAGAGCAAATCTGCTTATGATTTGTGTGATGATGGTATTGGAGTTCAAGGTAACTCAAGTTAAATCAAGTGGTGAAAACTCACGTATCCTTAATATTAGAATTAAAATTAAAATTAAAAATAGGATAGCTGTGGGACAGGATTTTCTCTTTTTTCCTTTCTCTGTGTCTCCCTCTCTCTCTCTCTGTATATATATATATTTTTCTCTCTATATATCTTTCTCTCTTTCTTTCTCTCTCTTTTTCTGTCTGTATGTATCTATCTCTTTCTCTCTGTAAATATCTATTTTTTATTTTTCTGTTTCTCTCTATCTCTAGATCTATATATCTTTCTCTCTCTCTTTGCCTGTGTCTTTTTTCTCTCCCCCTTTCTGTATCTGTGTCTCTCTGTCTGTTTCTCTCTCTCTCTCTCTCTCTCTATCTATCTCTCTCTCAGAGGACGAGGAGTTGTGGACGACGTGCGGCGGCCCGTGCTTTCCTATGACTTCCTAGTGAAACTGCCCTATTGGGTGGGGGAAGTTGTAGTGTTTATTTATTTATTCTCCCTACCTGTCTCAAACTAAATAACCACAATCCAAACTATCAAAACTCTATCCACTCTCTCAACTGACCGCAACTCGACTACAACAACCCACATTTTGAATGGAGCCTGTGGGGTTTATAAACCCCGTGCCAAAATCTGAGCCACTTCCCGAAGCAGTCACGTGGTACAGCCGGGCAGCGAGGCTTCGGACGTCATCGTTTTCGGCTCCTCCCCTAAATGAAGCAAGCCTCGATACGCGCTTTACGGAAACGCCCCCTCCATTACTCGACACACGCCTCGAAGCCTCGGCTCATCACGTAACATCACTAATGCTGAGTGACAAATAAACTGCTGCTGTTCTCCACCTGACTCTGGTTCAAGACTCTTTCTCTCTGAACAAAAACCCAACCGCTAAAGGTCGTCTTGTCACAGTCTGACATTTTAGTTAACTATTTGATGTGCACACATTTAGTTAACTTTATCTGTCAGTTCTTTGTATTTTTTGTTAAAGACAAACAATTAATTTCTTCCTTTTGAGTTATTAGTTTTCTTTGGACCTGCCCCGGAAATTGCAGATGAGCTCCAGCTGACTGAGATCCATTCATGGCTGTCAAACTTCCTCAGCGGGCTGCTCCATTTGTTCACCAGGGGAAGGGGACATTTGGTTTAAAGTTTTTTGACCATTTATTTAATGTTTCCTCTTTTTGAAAGTTAGCTTAAATTTGATATTTATTTAATTTACAGATTTAATAATATTCTCACCAGTATTTGTTAGGTTCTTGTGTGTTTAGTTACCCCCTTGAGTGTCTTAGCAGTGGTCTGATCAGCCACTATTTAAGTTCCCCTCATGTCTTGTTGTTAGGTCAGTTGGTGCTTGAGTTCCTTTTGTTACCACCTGAGTTATACTTTGTTATGTTGACCTCAGTTTTGGGCCCAATTTGTCATTTTTGAATTATTTTTGAACATTTTTGTAATAAATTAAGATTATTTTATTGAATTCTTTTACGTCACTTTGGCTGGTCTATGCAAAACTCTCACAAGGTCCTTCAAGATAATGGCTGTGTGTTTAAATATTATTTTATCAATTGCATCAAAGCAGTTTTTCACTGTATATTGCCAAATTGCATCAATATGAAATACAATGTTGTCCACATTGTGAAAGCTGAGTAATGCTATCAATAAATGCACATCAGTCACTATGGCAACTCTCGCAACAATTCCTGATTCACCAGCGGGCGGGGGGATGAGGAAGAAGGGTGGAGGCTGTGATGAAGACAGCTTTAGGAAAAAGTAATGCCCAAGTACCTTCAATTTGCACAAACAGTTCAAAATTTGCACATACCAGTAAAACAAAAATGAAACCCTAAATAACCTATTTATGCAGTTTATCAGCCAGAAGAAAAACAGTTGATTTTGGGTTGAGTTTTACTCTAAGAAGTAAGCTACTCATAGAAAAAGCTTTTAGCTTTTAGCTTTGTTCTTGGGTAGTTTTATCAATACATTCTACAACAACTGAAGGACACTTTCAGAGTTCAGACAGAGGTCATGGGAGCAGTTTAGTTATTTAAGAACTATAGTTCAACTATTTTGTTGCCATAAAGAGAGGCAGGAACATGGAGTCGAAAGAAGATGGATGCAACTCAGACGAATGAAGAAGGTCAAAGGAACAGTAATGAATGTATCAATCTCAGGTAAAAAACAAAACAAGGCATACACACCGTCTCACAAGTAGTTACAGACAGTTTTTTACGCTTCCACATATTTTTGTTTCTTTTTGTGGAAAGAGATACAAACCAGGAAAGGAGACACTATAGATGGAAGGCAGAAGGAGACAGCAACTTAAAACTGTGCATTAATCAGATATATCAGGAACACAGTGTAATACTGACGGTCAGGCTCATAAGGGAACTGAACTGAACAGTGGAAAAACACTGGGATAGTCTGAACCAAAGGAGAATTCAATTGATATTTAGGTACTGTGTGCTCCAAATATCGCAGGTTTGCAGTGACAAAGGAAGCAGAGTGGTCCCACAGCATCACTGAGCCATTCTCATGCCTCCCTGTAGACTTGACATATCATGTAAAAAAACATGTGGATTTGATGGTAAAGCATGCAGTTTGCAGAAAACTGCATCTGCCCAGACTTCTCTCTTTAAAAATACAGATAGCTGAAAATAAGTTCTCCATGTTTAAATGTCATACAGTCAAATGTCTTCATGCAGGAAGAAGAGAAAGTTCATTGGATGAATTGGAGACACTCCTAAATGAGACAAGTAAAGGTGCGACTTGGCAACTACTTATAATCAGACATCCATTAATGATGTCCACGCTTACATGGAAAACAAACACTGTTGTTGTTAATGGTGCAGAGGGACTTTATACTTTACCCATGTGGTTTCTGTAAACACAAAAGCAACTTAGTTTTAAGGCTTACAAGAAATGACTAAAGACTAAACTTTGTCTTCACAACCTTCCCTGATGCAGACCGATTTTCTGCGCTGCCATAATGCTATTTATAATGGGCCAATGAAATGATCCCACATTGTAGCAGCTTGCTGTTAGGTCTAAACTTTGCTGTTCAAAAGAATAAATGAATTGTGCCAAACCACCTCATTGCAAACATGGCCCAAAACAACAAAAAAATTGTTTTTCTCAGCAATCAGAACAGGATTTGGGCCACTTTATTTTTGAATGCTTGCTGTGAATGCTTGAGATGGAAAACATTCTTCATCTTGATGTGGTTCTATTAACTATGATATTAAATAGATACTGAAGTCTGTGGTTATTAAAAGATTAATACTTTGTGGATCTTTTTTTCATTATAAGGAGATTGAAATATTTTTCCATAATTAAGAATGAGTCAATCTGCATCAGTGGCCAAATTTACATCATTCTTGAATTGTACTCTAACCTATAAGACACACTGTAAACTCTTTTTGAATTGACCATATTTGTGTTTACAGTAAAATAGCTTAAAATACAGTAATCTTTTGTGTTTCTGTTTCTCTATGGGGAAATGCGAGTATGTGCGCGCACGTATGTGTAATGACTAACAGAAGTTTACTATACTCAATAACGACAGCTTCATACTTCCAAAAATAATGAATGCACTTCTTTTAAGGGTTATCTTTTCTAGTCCAGAAAGGCAACATTTGTTTTTCCCTTTATTTCTACTTACTGCTGTAAAAACGGTTGCCAAGGTGAACATTCTTGGTGATTGGCGCTGACTTAGCAATTCTTCATCAAACACGCGATTAAATATCATCATCATTAACAACAGTCCAAGTGTTACTAAAATTCTATTCAGGGGGTTGATTAAGTTTTGAGAAAACCTTGGTCATTAAAAGTATTATTGAAGGTGGAATCAGAATGAAATACTCAAATATTGGTTTTATTAAGCCATTTAAAATGCTCTGATGCTTCAGTTTTGTTTTATAAGCACAAACAATTTCACATTTGGACAGATAGAACTAAGGTGCAGCGTGTGTAATAATGTTTGTTGCCTCTGTATGTTGGTTTATTTTCAGTCATTTTGTTCCAGTAAAGACAAACTAACATCCAGTGAATGACATTATAATGGAAGGTCCATTCATCATTAAAATCTATTTAAGGCTAAAAACACACACTTAAAAGCATATTCACCCTCTTAATTCGGTGATGTGGCTCACTTCCCAGGGTGTGTGTGTGCTTTATGGAGCAGCATAAAGTGGCTTTTAATAGGGTACACACTCCTGCCAGGTTATTGTGACTAGTATAATGGCCAGCCTTATATATGGAAGCTGTTTATCTTTGATGAAGACATCTGGCATTTGATTCAGGAAGCTTGCTGTCTTCCTCTCTCTCTCTCTCTCAGCTCGCTTGAAGCGTACTAGTGTCACAAAGTCTCTCAGAAAACAAATTAAAAAGCACTTTTCCAATTTGAATGTGACAAATATCCTCTACTCTACTGCACAAACCAAACAAATCTGTTCCAAGAAATATATTAAGAAAATTTAAGCAGGTTGCTAAAGTGTACTCAACCTTCATCTGATACTTGTTGAGGCAGGTTTTTAATTAATTCAGTCTTCTCAGGCAGACATCTGCCATCAGCTGGAGCATATGTCCTACTGGCATTTTCTTTGCAGTTGCATCTAAGTGCACAGTAAGTGCAGATTTTAGAACGGGTATAAAGGATGGAATATAATCGTATCGTCCGTCTAACAACTCTATAGACTCAGGCCGGGTCCTTCATAGACCATTAAGACCTGAAGTTAGCGGCTGTGGATCTGGACAGTCAAACTTCACATTTTGTTCCGACTGTTACCTCAGCATATGTCCTGTCACCTTGGCAACCGTGACGGCTCTACACACAAACTGGTAAAAATTAAGCTGGAAATCTTGCTGGGCATTTTTAATATTTTATTCCATCCTTTTTTTGATGTTTTACAAAATTATATAAAAATACATCTTTATGGAGATGATAAGAGCTAAAGTTTAGGCAATAAAACTTTTATTATCTCATTTAAAAAATCAAATAAGTTGTTTATTTGCATATTTTAATGTATTTCTGATATTGTATAGGAAAGAATGGAATAATCCAAAAATTGGGTTCATATTTTTATCCGATTAATTGATGGAATTATCGCTAGAATAATTGATTACTGAAATAATGATTAATTGCATCCCTGAACCTGCAGAGTGATAATATCTCCCATCATCAGTGAGTTCAGACATCCAAATGAACAAAACCAAGACTTCACCAGAACAAGTCTAGAACTGAACATGACATAATATCTGCTGGGTCACCAGAAAAGGCAAGGAGACAACAGAAGGGGAAAAATATAGATAAATGAAGACGAGCAGTGCTGATATAATCCTGACAAATAAAGCTAAAACACAATCAAAATCTGTTTCAACAGGGTTTAAAGGGCTGTACACCCATGCTAACATATTTTTGTAGTTTTTTTTGTTTTTTTTTTTTGTTTCTATTCCTTCATCTGAGTTCATTTGTGTAACTTTATGAATAAAATATTAAATTATTTTTCATGACCATGTACTTTACTCACAGTGGCGCGGTTGGTAGAGCTGTTGCCTTGCAGCAAGAAGGTCCTGGGTTCGATTCCCGGCCGGGGTCTTTCTGCATGGAGTTTGCATGTTCTCCCACTGCATGCGTGGGTTCTCTCCGGGTTCTCCGGCTTCCTCCCACAGTCCAAAAACATGACTGTCAGGTTAATTGGTCTCTCTAAATTCTCCATAGGTGTGAGTGTGTGTATGAATGGTTGTGTGTCCTGTCTGTTTCTGTGTTGCCCTGCGACAGACTGGCGACCTGTCCAGGGTGTACCCCGTCTCTCGCCCGGGACACAGCTGGAGATAGGCACCAGCAACCCTCCCGATCCCATTAGGGACGAAGGATGTTCAGAAAATGGATGGATGGATGGATGGATGTACTTTACTGGGAATTTAACTGAAGTGTGTACACTTTTGAGTTCCTCTCTCTTTGTTTTTTATTTTTTTTTAATGTGGAAACTTTAAATTGAAAACCATAAGCCACACTGCTGCTCATTATAAACATATTCACAATAAGAATAAATCAGCACGAAAGAGGCAATCAAAACTAATCCTTTACCCTTGTCATGTTGATATCCCATAATGCTTTTCTGCCTCATTAATGAGCAGAAGAAAGTACACAGGGCAATTTAAATGCACACAGTGAAACACATACAATGCAGCCACATCTCTGGGCCTTTAAGAATATGAAAGCCTCAGAAATGAGTGCTTTGCTTTTTTTTCTGTTCTCTTGATGGTTTACAAGTTCTCTCATGTCTGTCTGCTCTTCTTCTGACCTTTTCAAAGTTATACATACAAAATGAGTTTTTTTTCTTCCTTCAGGAATGAACCATTTGGGAGCGATTCCATATTTTAGAAGATACTTTCTAGTGCTCCAAGGATTTTCAAATGCCCATCGAGTCTCACTCTGCATGAGATTTTTTTATTATTTTTTTTCGTTACATCTCAGCTGTGCCATTTTTTCCCCCTAAATCATTCCACACTTCAGCTCTCACTTTACATCTAATATTGGGCCAGGATTTCAATTTGTTGTCTGACCTTTTCCCAGCTACATTCTTCTGGAAAGCACGGTCCACATTGTGCTCGCAGGAGTTTAATTCAGGGCACCGAGTATCTGCTAACAGAAAAAGTCCATCTCAATTCTTGAAACTAATATTCGCTATCAAAATGTCAGAGTTTTTGATGCCTTGGAAATGGAAATTATTTACAGGTATTAGATAGCAGCCCTCTCGATAATGCCTTTTCCATAGCAGCAATCTGACTTTTGACTGACGTTTTCTTTGTGCTTGTTAATATTTTCCCCCGCTGTTTGTGGAAACAACTCACCTGCCTTGGAAGCATTGTCAACAGAGGGTAGAATTATTCAAGAAAAGGGGTTCTGGGTACGCCTGGGGGCAGGATGTTAGAGGGAAGTCTTGGTGGCAGGTCGCTGAGTGAAATGACGTTCCATTCTTCCTGGTGAACAGCTCCACACATCACATCGCACAAACTCCTCAGACTGATGTGTTATACAACCGTCACCTCAGACTGGATCTCGTCAAAGCTAAATCTTTATCCACACTCTCTCTGAGTCCAGCAGGACTCGGCCATAAACCTGACCACCCCACATCCCCACCAATGCATTTGTCCCGTTTCATTTGTTTTCTGCAAGCACCCACTTGATGAAATCATCTACTGCAATTACCCCCTTATTTGAAGAAATGGCAACAGCCATGCTGTCAACAGCATGATAATTGTTTGCACCATTTCCACCCTGATCCACTGTGCCATCTCTGCCACACACTGTTGAAAAGGAGAGAGATAAAGAGAGACAAACGACAGGATACTCCTACCGCGGCGATATGGCTTTGTGAATGGGCGTTTTGTGTTTTTGTGTTCCTGTTCACACGTCACCTTGTTCCCGCACCAGCTGAACAGTGATGCTGTGATAGTCAAAGTGAGAGGTGAGGTGTTTGTGTGTGTTGGACTGGGTAGCAGCTGTTTTTAGGCTTGGAAAACTGAGCTCCAAAATGAATCACTAACAGCACTGCGTCCTTCAAATTGGTGAGGTTGCATAAGTTTAAGATTCAGAAGTTCTACTGTACCTAAAAATACATGCAGAATTTAGCTATCTACCCTTTACTGCTTAGATGTAGTTAGAATTATACAGGAAAAAGATATCCACAATTAACTGCTGTCAAGTAAATGCTTAAGTAGGTCTTTGGTATGCAAATTAGCACAATTAGGAATAATTAGTATCATAAGTTTAACCTCAAGATGGCAGCAAATTGTTTCAAATGGAGCTGCTGTATGTTACTTTCATAAAAAAAAATATTTTTTAGATATTTGTTAAAACTATCACTATGACCTGACAGTAGATATTTGTTAGAAAAAAATAATCTAGGTTCATTTACTTATGAGTTTAAGGTAATGTTTTCATATTATTATTCTGTGTGATATTTACTTAGCTTCTTACTTAGTTTATTTCTTTTGTAGTACATCATAAACTGTTTTAGGATGTTTGTCTGGAGGCTAGAAACATTTACACATTCTTGCGTCTTCAGCTGCTGTGGTCATTAGCTGATTGTTTTATTAGCTTCCTGTGAAACTGATTGGTAATGGTCAGCCTCATGTCCTTGTAAGGGCATGTCAACAGAAGGTTCCAGATCATCCTGTAGTAAAGGTCTTTGATCCATTGTGTGAAAAAGCCAACCTCTTTCTTTGTAATAAAAGGCAGTTGGGGACTGAGAGCCAACGGAGTTGACCACAGACAGTGTTTGACGACGGTTCTCCGTGTCTGGCTCAGCTTCCCTTTTCTGCAGAAAAGCAATTTGTGTCTCTGGTTGATTCCTTGCAGGTTGGGAACTAAAATAGACCCAACAATATTGAGATGGATTATCTTTTTAAAAAATCCAAATCCTCTGCCTTAGCATGTTGTTAGCGTGAGTTAACTTCAGAATTCAGAAGAATAAAGTGCATGTGTCCACAGCGGGGCAACTCTGAGACTAAAAAGAGGTACAGAGGAAGAGGTAGATGGTTTTTGATTTTTAAATGTAGATAAGGTGTATGGTATTGTGAAAAGTACTCACTCCCTCAGAGGTTTCTTCTGATTTTGCTTTTTTGTAACATTAAATTATTCCATGTTATTCTATAACATTAGAATAATGTTCTAATGTTGTAGAACATGATTTTGTGTTCTACAACATGGAATAATGTAAAAGCAGAGTATAACTAAAGTTATTCCTCTATCAAAAACTCATGGAAATAGATTATTTATTGTCAATATAGCAATCAAACACTTTTCTCATGTTAACATTAGTATTTTGATAGTTTACTGTGTAAAAGTTTTTCCCCTTGAATATTCAAAAGAATTATATGAATTTTCATTATTTAACCAAAACAGATGGATGAGCTCGTATTATTTTTGTTTTTATATCTTTGCATTGGTAACTCAAAGCATCTCAAAGCTGATTCAAAAGGCCCTCCGTAGGAACAGATAGAAAAACAAACAAACAAAAAGCTTCTTCAGTTTTTCCACTAATAACAATCATCTTTGTAAGTAAGCTGCATTACTTTATTGATTAGTGGCCTTTCATAATCACAGCAACCCCGAGTTAAGTTGAAATGCAATGTGAAGCAGAGAGTAACAGATAACACACAAAGTTATTAGAGGGAAAAACTATCAGAGGCTATTTTGGTACAAAACCAGACCCTGTCACAGCAGCCAGCATTATGTTGCTCTGTAATATGTTAACAAGAAAATTATTCTTGTAGTCTAACATTACCACCAACAAGTCTGACTGGTTTAAAGATTGTTGTAGGGCGGTGTAGTTTTAATAATAATAATAATAATAATTGCTTAAGGAGAGTACTAATAAAACTTGTAATTTAAATCAAGATTAACAAGTCAAGGCACCACAAGATTGTCCATATCATCAAGTCTACTGTTTTTGTCTGAAGACTAATGTAATCATGTCAAGCATCTCACTACCCCCTTTAATCTGCAGCCAAGCCCCCACTCTCACTGTAGTCTTCTTCACCACCCACCCTCCCACTCCTCCTCCCTCTGACAATATTAAGCCCCGCCCCTTACAACCTTACAAAAAACAAACTTGCTACACTATTAAAATTGCAGACAAAAAGATGATGAACAAACTACTCCTTTATTTAGCTAAGTTTTGCAAAATAAAGCAAGAGTGGGCAATATTCTGTTATTGTTGCTAAAAAGACACGACCAAAAATATTTTAGAAAAATTATGATTATGGATTGCTGGTGTTTGTTTTAATCTGTCAAGCCTGAAAGAAACTGTTTTCTTGAAAATCTACGTCTGATGGACCTATTGTCTACACAAATCACACAACTTTGCTTACTTCAGTATAATATTGCATGTTTAGCTTATTGTTGAGAAGGTAAAAGAAAAATGAAAAAGAAACTAAAATGCTTAAATTTGACATGTTTGCCTCCCTAGCCAGACAGTTTGGACTCCTCTGGTTCAGGCACTTTAATTACTTCTGTAACTGCTGTGCAAAGGCTGCATTTAAGACAAAGCACAAAGCATGAAGTGGAGCTCTAAAACGGGCAATTATTTACTAAGAGCAATATTATAGAGCTGATGGTAACACTTTAGAGCTCTGCAGCTGGAGAGAGTTAGGAAGAGAGATGCAGCTCAGCTCTCCAGTTCAGGTTATTTTAAGACATAAGAGATTTCTTTTCCAAAGGAGTTAATAAATGAAAGGGAAGGGGCTGGGTCGCGAGAAGGATGATTAAAGATTCATTAATTATCCTTTTTGTATTTTCGACAGCATCAGGAGTAAGGCCTCGACTCGCTTCACTCCTGCCTCCTTGCAGATGTGGATCTTTTTCTGTCCGGTTTGAACATTCAGCCATTCAGGAGTTTTGAAGGAGCCTTGCCACATCCCATCCCTTCACCTTCCTGTGACAAGCTGTGTAAACACCACAGAATGAATGATAATTAGACATCGCTGGCAAACTTCAGTCGGATCATTGCTCGCCGCTGAGAACCCAAAGGGTTAACGAATCTCTTCAAATATTTCCGGACAGAATATGTAGTGAAGATGTATCCATCATGAAATTCATTCTGTCATCCAGCTCATCCGTTTCTGTGATTCGTCTTCAAAGACGATGATGAAAGGTCTGGATAAAAGCAGCCATAAATAGAAACACTTTTGAATCCCACTCTGTTAGGACCGTCAGATTTCTGCCAAAGACACCGATCAGGACCGCCAGGCAGAGTGTGACGTACCATTCTGGGCCCTGTAACCAGCAGACCCAACTGAAATCTCACACACAAAAAGGATTCATGGTGTGTTTCCTCTGTTAAATCAGACTAAGCACAAAAGGGTTTATGTTTAGTTGTTTTTACACAATTATTCTTATTTTAAACATGCCAGATTAATGAGAGAAGGAAGTCAAAGGTCAGTGTGTGTAAATTTATATACACACCGACACGCACGCACACCCCCACACACACACATCTTGCAATAGATGTGTGCACAAAATTTATTAAAATGATGCTTAATAAATCAGCTTAAATGTGATTTATTAAGCATAATGAAAAAAGAAAGTGTCAGAAGGCTCTGTCAGAGAGAACATGTCTTTAATGTCAAAGGACAGAAGAACATTTACAAGACAGAGAACCAGCTTCTCAACAGGCTGCTGTGAAGGGTTCTGTAACTGTTCTTGTTGGTTGGTTTGACGCAGTCCAGCGAAAGGAAATGACAGAAGCTGAAAATGTAACAAATGTTGCAACTTTAGTTCCCCATTGAGCCAAGTGTACAAGACTATGAGATGTGAAAACTCCCTTAAAGGTAATTCTACCAAATACTAATGCAATGTGTATAAACCCTGCATTTGATATTGAAAAAACATCCCTAAAAATTTATGTTATTACTTTGGTAATATGAAATTACCAAAAACTAGGGATGCACATGTAAAAAAAATACTGCAACAAATCTTCTTTCAAATGGTTTTCAAATGGTTCAGAAAGTGCAATTAGTGATTCTAAATAACATATAATAATAATAATAATAATAATAATAATAATAATAATAATAATAATAATAATAATAATAATAATAATAATAATAATAATAATAATAATAATAATAATAAAGCATGACACTGCTTTATTATTATTTTTAAAGAATTAAACCAATGGTCTAATTCTTTAACTAGACCATTGGGTAAGGTTGAAGACAGCTGGTAGAGCTCAAACCTTGTCCATGCAGCAGAACGGCTTTTAAAGGTGTAGTGCACCAGTTTGCATCATCCATACTAATTCACCTCACTCCCACTCAGCTACAGTAACTGTTGAATAACATCCTCAGTGGAATACTGTATGACGCAGATATAAGCTATACGGAACATCCGCCCACCCACCCACAGTTGTGTCCACTATATAGTGACTCAGCCACAGCAGTGCAAGAGCTCCCAACTCTGTACTAAAGCTCTAAATAAACATCAGAACATTCCTCAGTACATGCCTGATACTGCAAATATATGCTAAAAGTCAATGTCAATGTCAAATTTATTTATATAGCACTTTAAAAACAAGTTTAAAACTGCACCAAAATGCTGTACAAAAACAATAACAAAATAAGTTGATGACAAGAAAAAGAGAAATATTACAAAAAAAGTAGAAAATTAAACATAAATATTGGCTTTCTTATGTGGTATTTCCTGAGACACCTGAGATTTAGACCTCTACTGCCTGACCTTAAGGTAAAAAACAACTGTGATTCATATTAGGCTACTTATTAAAACCAATGACTTACTCTCATCAGATTTTTTTTTTTTTTTTTTTTTTTTTTTTTTTCATGTTTGTCACATTGGAGCCTGGTTATAGGTCAATAGTTACAGATTTAACTCTCTGTGTTTTTTTGGGGGGGAGAATATATGTAAAATATCTGAATGAAAATGCAGCTTGGTAAGCTGAAATGAGAACTGACACATTATTGGCTGGTGTTGGCTAAGTAGCCAATCCAGGAGCCTCATTCGAGTGCTTAAAGTTTATCACTTAAATGTCCTTTAATTTGGCGGGGGAGAGGCATTCATTCCTCTTCAGACAAATAATTTTACAGATATCCCACACAAGGAGAAGAGGGATTTGTGTTCTGTTGTCCATCCCTGTGCTTCCCTGCTGTTGTTCCTGGACCGAAGTGGCTTCCACTCAAATTATGTGCAGGTGCGCCCATACAGTCCTACTGCCAACGCTGAGTCAGCTCTGCTCTGGTGGCAACCTAATTCCTCAGCTCAGTCCTCTATTGGAGATTGTGTTGCTTTTTATTGCGCTTGAATGTCTTCAAGCCTTCTTCACTGCAACTGATCAGGAAACATCTCCTGGAACATTCTTACTATTTTTTGTGACAATAAATTGTCTCTTTTTAGACCGAGAAAGCTTTTTGGAATAAACTCACATGGGTCTGATCACTATGCAACATTTCTTTAAAATCAACAAAGCATCTGTCACTACAAAATGTCTTACCCTACTGTTAACCAATCACAGTCTGGACTACAAAACCTGAAGAAGCAGCATTAAAATCATCAGCTCTTTTTTTGTTTTCTATGACCTGTTTCGTTCAGCGTTCAGTGTTTTATTTTTTGGTGTTTTTTTTGGGGGTTGGCTTAGTAGCAATTACATTCTCAAAGAAGAAGTTAAAAAGCACCACCTGTTTCCTCCCTAATTCAGTGCCAGAGTAGAGCAGAGAGGAGAGCAAACTGTCCCAGTAGCCCATGTGCTTTTGACTCCAGGGATTTCTGCACATGGACAGAGGCTTTACTCTGACTCTTTAATGTGGTCTTAAATTTGTTCTTCTGTATGTTTTTCTACTTCCACAGAGACACCAGCCTTCTCACTGCAATATTATCAACTGTGTGGAATGTGGCAAGAGACAAAAATGCAGCACATGCTTTATAGGAAGCACTTGTCGAAGAGTTTAATTATTTGCCTGCTAAATGCACCTACATGATGTGTAGAAACTTGCCTGTGTTAAAGTGTGTATCCTGTACTGTTCAGTGTGCTGTTTGTATTCATCACCCCTCTGTCCACTGTATAGTAACACATTCCACACACCTCACCTTGGGATAATGTGTTCAGGTTGATATTCTGTGTTTGTTTTTCCCCACATGGGGCAAAATGTTTCATTTTCTTCTCATGTGATCAGAACATGATCTCCACATATTTTCTCAACTTCTTTGGTTTTTCTTTCAGTAATAGTTTTCTTCTCTTCAACAGTGATAGCCTGTTAGATGAGGTGGCTAACAGTCTGTTAGCCACCTCACAAATGGAAGGATCATAAAAATGATACTTCCATTTTTATACGGAATTTTATTTGGGTAAATCAGATTAAAGGGGACTGACTACATTTGTAAAGCAAGTTGTAAACCATAAATCATTTTCCTTCCACTTTACTATAAATATATATAATAATTCTAGCCCATCTTTTGCCTTCCTACGCTATGCTGGTTGATTCAAATCTCACTTCAAAAAACAGTCTGGGCTTTCTCCTATTGACATGGATTCCCTCCAGCAGAATTTCTACTTGCCCAATTAGCAAACAGAAGGAGGAGTGGTTAACAATGATGTTGATTTTCTGCTCTGCTTTATAAATTGTAGTCTGCCTTTAGTTTTATCAATGCCAGCGGAGGAAGTGAAGGACACCATTCAGTCCACATTGGTCACATTTCCAAATATTGAATTAACATTAACATCCATCTGTTTGGCTCTGCTCTTGTCTCTTTACAGTGGAGGATGGTTGTTTTCATAGCATCAAACTATCACATTACATATGTAACACCCAAATGTTAGCAATTAGGTAAAATTTTAAATGTCAGCATAGACCATGTCTCCAGGAAGCTTCTTGATAACAGAGGGTCCAGACCCTCTGGACAAAGTGAAGTATAGAACAAGGAGCAGGTTTTTCACAAGGTTGCCATAATTCACTACTTTTTTATGCTATCCATAATATCTACAAAAGAAAAAAAAGTAGAAATTTGTGTTTATGCCAAAAAGTGAAAAGGTTCAATAAGGGTAGGATTACTTTTACAAGGCACTGTAGAACATTACTGGCTTATTATGGGAACTTGCCATCATAGTTTAAGATTACAGTACAGAATGACAAAGTGAAAATAGTCTGTCTTCACAGTCTGCTTTTGTAAATACCAACTTCTCCGGTTAGAATATATTGTTTCCCTAAATAAAGATGTGGCACATTCATTGCAAAGTCGAGAGTGGAGGCAGCTGGAGTTGGGCGAGCTACAAACCCTATTATTATTATTTCTTTCACTGTGAGCTTTAAGCGACAATCTGGAAGTGGAATCACAAATAGCACAAGGGGGGGAAAGAGAAACAACACTCAAAAACAATTGTCTTTGAAATAATTACCAAACTAGAAGTGCTATGGCAAATTTAGGAATCATTTCTTCCATCTTGAAAGGAAAACAGACATCAAACCAGGCCGCCATTTGCTGTGCCTTATAAGAGAGCACTTGGAGGGCATGTAATTAATTTCATTTTCCAAGCAGCAATAAACTTACTGTTGAAGAAAAATAAATCTGGAAGCCATTGTGATAAATGCAAGTTATTGGTGGAGGACAAAAAGTAAACTACGCTACTGCTGCGTTTGTTTACATGTAGTTGCTGTAGGACCTATTTCAGTTAAAGATTGAATCCTTGATTTTCAGTTAAAACCAAGCTTTTGGATAAGGTATAGAGTTACAAGATCTCAGCTCTCAAGATCGACACTTTGCAGCTATATAGGGCTTTAGATAGTCAAACATAACAGAAAACAGATTAAAAGAATAAAAGTGGAAACAGACACACTGGGTATTTTAAGAAGAAAATAATATTACCTCACCACACAAAGTCTCTTAATATAGCCTTCAGTTCTCCATTATCAAGTCTCACTCTATTGTCTGGTTTGGTTCTAACCCAGTCGGGTGTTTCCCCATTGGCAGTGTGTTCCTTACTAAGTGGCCATGAGGAGTAGGAACGTGGATGGCATGTGACTACAGGAATTGTAGTCGAAGTTCTGATGATGCCATGTTAAAAGTTCTTCATTTACCACAATCTGAATGGATGGAGTGAGCAGGTTTGAAGAGTTAGTTGGGCACCAAGCCCAGTTTCTTCTCCACCAGGAAAGCCACCATTCACCTGTTAGTGTGGCTGCCACTCTTTGTGCCAGCCAGATTGATTGGTTGTACCAACTCTAAACCTAATCAGCCCAATGTCACATGCAAAATAGTTCCATGTGAACATAGTTTCTCACTGAGAAGTTCACTGTGTGACAGTGAGTATGGATAAAAAGCTATAAAATAGTAAGTGTGTGGACGGGTCCGACTGATGTCTGCCTTGAGTCCGCTTTGAGTATATGTGGACGTCCGTGGAGTGATAAATGGCTATCCATGTGGTGGTCTTTAGCCAACCAGTTTTACTGTAGATTTGTTCACTGCAGTTTGCCCCATCCAGTTGACACTGTATATGCTCTTCAACCACAAAAAAGATTTGGACCTCAATGACTGACCATGAAATTTTCAATGTGAAGCATGCCAACTACAAGCCTGCCCATTGCCCTCCTGTGACATCTTGCTCCATTAAAATATTGCTTCCCAGCAAGGTCTGGGCTTTTTTTCTATTGGCCAGGATTTCTCTGGTAGAATTTCTATCAGGCTAATCAGTGAACAAAAAGAAAATTTTCAAACACTAACTTTGATTTTCTGCGTTGTTTTAGAATTGTTGCCTGTAGTTTTAGCAACAGAAGGGGACAAAGTGAACAAAGCTGTTCAGTTTGTTGGTGGTTTGTTGGTGCTTTTAGATTATCCGAAAAGCAACCATTTCCCACCAGCCAAGGGTCCAGATTCTCTGTATGAAGCAAAGCGTAGAACAAGGGCTTGCTTTTTATCAGTCAAGTGGAGAAGGGGCTTCAGAGAGAATACTGTCTGGTCATTAGCTTTCAAAAACACTTAAAGAACAAATGCTTTACAAGGTGCGTGTTATGCACCTGAGGTAAGCAGGCTGTAACTTGCATTATAACTTGCTTTCCCTCCTAAATACAGGAGTCAAGTTTTCCTATATTTGGTTAAGTGTCTCCATCTCTGGGGAGCACATATAGATATTTGTTTGGTCCAGAATCTGCCCAGAAAATCTGAACAGGTTTAGTGAGGCCAATCAGACTATGTCCTCCATTCTAGCTGTCTTTCACATATTGAGTCACTATATATACAAGCCAGAGGAGGTGTCTCGTTTTTCATTTTGACTTGCCATTTTCAGGATTGAGCTTATTTTCTCCACAGACGGGTCATGCAGGTGTCTGACTGATTTTTATTGTTCGAGCTCTGCTGTCTATCAATGTACAGTTGCAGCTGTGCAGCCTGAGCAAGTATCAGTGAACGCTGCTTGAAGCATTGCCAATATAAGGAATTATTCATGTTCCAGCTGCCCCCTTTGCTCTCTGCAACCATCACTGCCTCGCCTCTCTGCTGCTACTGGAGAGAAGGAGTTGTCTTTTCAAGTCAAATTTCAAGACTGGCCTGAATAAACACTGAGGCTGATGAGAGGTGATAACAGCCCAAACTGTGGTTATGACATTTCTGATTCAAAATCTACAGAAAAATGACATTTGTGCAGTGGTGCTGGATCCACGTGTGGCTGCTCTCTTTCCACCTCTTGATGACATCTCTGACCCAGGTACTGACCCACTGTGACAGTTGTCATCATTTTAATCTTCTTCACTTGTGTTTGTGGTCCTTGGCAGCTGGTTTCAAGTTATTTGGTCTTTTTTCCCCTCTAAGGCAGCTGGCTTTTGATGGATGGTATTTGTCATTCTGATGTTCAGCCAATGTCAGTCAGTAGCAAGAACCAATCTCTGTCACACAGAAACTAAAACATGCAGCATGCATATCTTTAAAGGGGGAAAGAAATTAAGTTGGCTGGTGGAAACCCATGGTAGCACAATAGAACATCCAGATTCTAAAATGTGAAGCTAGAAGTAAACTTGAAGCAAAGAAGTAACTTGCTGTGAGACAGCAGGGCTACTGCTTCCTGAGGATAATCACAAAGAATTCCACTGGATGTTTATAGCTGTGTTTTCATTACAAATGAGTGCAAAACTGTCAGTATTCTGCTAATGTAAAAAAATATAAATAAATAAAATTAGCAAATGCAAAGTTTCCATTAAATAACAAGATCACATGTTCATGCAATAAGTCATTAAACACATGCCATCCCATGTTCCTCCAACTACATAATGTCTTTTACCAAAAAATGGCAAAACTAAATTTAGGTTTGTAGAAATTAATTCAACTCATTGGGAACCCAACTGTAATGCCAGATAAATACAGCTCTAGTATACAATGAACCAACAAAACAAGAACTCCTTTTTGTTTTGGGATTCTTACTAAAGACATAATTATCTGTATGACGGAAACATCCAGGCTTGTACTAACCAACAAATAAAAATTGTGTGCAAAAAAAGTAAGAACATGTTTGTTGCTCTGGAAGCATAATGAGTGGTGAATTGTCTAGAAGAAGTTCACTGATGTAAGAAGAAGAAGATGTACATTTAGGTTATTACAATACCAAGAAGGAGAGCCATCAGCCATAATCTTTAAACATATATTTCCTGGCAATTTGGGAAGGGTTGTAACGCCATTTTTCGAACTATTTGAAGTCGTTCTAAATCATTCTACACTAAGAGATTAATAACTATTGGGAAGTGTTTGTGTCAGTCAATCTTCCCTGGATTTCATATTTCAGTAAATTAACCCAGAGGTCAGGATGAACGATGCAAAAAGAAACAAGAGCTCCACCTCAGACCATCTCAGCCTGTTAGCTAATCGAGGCTAACAGGCCTCAATTAGCATGTTAAATGATAAATCTGACAGCCCAACTAGAAGATTACAAGAAGTCCTCTTCTTTCTAATAAGGAATATGGCTGCATAACCTATAGTACATATTTAAATGGAATAAAGTGGTTTGTGACATGTTCGGCTCTATGTTCTCCACATGCAGACTCAACAAGTCCAAGTCTAGAAAAAGGGATTTATTAACAAAAGATTGAACAACAATGACAGGTCCACATAGTGTCTCTGGATAATGGCAGTGATACATGAATGGCAGCACCTGGAACAGAGCTGTGTTATTGGTGGTTGTTGGTGAGTTGATCTAGATGCAAATAGAAACCGCTTACTTGTATGACGGTATGAACTGTGGTGGGTAGGTTGTCCTGGAACCCATGTGGAGTTCCAGTTTGATGGGTGGGGATGGACCGAACTGCATAAGGGAGCAGTGCTAACTTCTCAACCAAAGATTACTGAAGTTTTACGAAGGTGTCGATATGATTTCAGGAAAGGATGATGGGGGGGAAAAAAAACATGACGTCAATAAACACGGTTGACTTCAAAAGCTGCCGTAAGTTAAAGCACGTCAGGGAACAAAATTTTAACAATTCTTCAAGAATTCACATACGGTACTGCTGTGTGAATATCTGTTCATGGGAAATAAAGTTTTCACATTTATTTTTTTTATCTTTTACTTTTCCCTTCAGCCATCTAATATGTTTCTGTCTTGTTATATATATTTGTCTATTTTAATAACGTGTTCTGTTTATTCAGTCAATCTTTAATACAGGTGACACAAAATGTTAACATTACTAATTTATTTTAATTCAGCATATTATGAATTATGAAAAATGTATTTTTTTATGCTATGGAAAGACCGTTGCCTGTCTTGATAGAGGAGAGACCCCTGGTTTTTAAGAAAATTACTACTTAACAATTAATTGATAGTTGATATATGAGATCAGTCAACTTGCACCCCTAACAATGAGTAACAATGTGGATTTTGGATTTGTTAGGAACTTTTTGACCTAAGTCAACTAAATAAAAAAATATTCACGTTTACTAAGTTTGGTTTTAAGGCTGAAGTTTTTTTGAATGTATGAAATGAGAATTTTCTGGTTTTAAAAACAGAATATTTCTTTATGAGCGGTCCTTATTGCAAAGGGACGCAAAGGATTTTTACATTGTCGAGTTTCTGGCCACTTTTACAGCAATGTTAGCTGCTCCATCTATCTTTGTCGCAGGACTGGACTTGATGCACACTTCCTTCTCAAATACAGCCGTTCCATTTTTATATCTTTATCATAAAGCATTCTCCGCTGAGGCTGTGTTTGTCCTGTCCATGTCTGATGTGTGTTTAGACTGGTCTGTTCTCGACACTGAGATCTTCATGATGCTCACGCAAGCCATTCCCCGTTCTACCTAGGCTCAGTTGGTCACCACAACGCTCTCTGTTTCTCTCTCCCGTTCAGTCCCTTCCCACTTGTCAGATTTCATTTGCTGCTATTGGCTGCCTAAATGTCAATCACCATGGAAGTAAGGGACAACACACCAATTAGTAATAATTTTAAGAAAAGCATCTAATCCGTTTCCAATTGCTTCTTTCTTTAAATTTGCAGCTTGTGCAAGGATGCTAAGCCACATCAGTCTGCCCCCACTGCACTCCAAGTCACTCCAAGGCCGTCAAGGATACAGGACCTAATTTCTCATTACCTGTCCTCCTGTAACATCATCCCTGAATTGGCCATCCTTCACCAGGAACTTTGAGATCACTCCTTTGTTAACTTCTGTATTACTCATCAATCACAGAAAAACAGTTATTCTGGATATGTAATAAGTAATGGATCTGTAATAGGCACACACAGCTATGCCTCTCATTTTCCCTTACATAAATTGGTCGCTTAAAAGCTAAGTAGGCTTAGACGTTTCTCAGGTACTTGTCAAACTACTGTCACAAAGTCTAAATGTCTGGAAGACTGAAACAAATCAAATTTTTTCACATGAACCAATCCCACATTAATTAGAATTTTCCCTATCCTTGTATTTAGCACATCACTTCTCCCATTTGTCACTGAAACAGCAAATGTTCTTTTTCTTTACTTTTTAAACCTCTTCCTACATTGGTGGGAAAATGCTTACTGTTCTCAAGAGCTGAATGTAATTAACCAAACTGCTGTAGCAGCTCCCATTTAAGATTTGCTCATAAACTGCGAGAGGTCTCAGAAGTACTATATGTTTCCACCGCTGATACAAAAATGCAAACAAAAGTGCCTCTTGTTCACTAGCAAGTTTCAGAGGGAAGTCCTGTTGCATTAAAGTCAGATACAACATATCTGTAGTGGTCTTCTAAAGTGATCCAGTAAATGTGCTTGGTTATAATTTAGAATTGAACTGACCATAATTAGACATTCCTAGAGGCTCTGAGCAATCTAAAAAACATGAAAAATATATTCAATAAATGCCTATGTTTCTTTTAAAAGGATCATATAGTGTAAAACTTTTTTTTTCTGACTGAATAAATATACAAGATGAAGTGCAAAATTAGAGCAGTTAAGGGTTTGTTTAAGAATTTTTCCACAGCTTGGCCAGTGGTGACAACAAATTTTCCCATGTGTGTAAAGCTGCAGAGAAATGGTTGACTGAAGGATGTGATTTATTGCTTTGTTTTATATTTAACAGCTTGTCTTTCACTCAGGAAAAGACAGGTTTAATGTTTAAGTGTTGCTCAATGTCTTACTTCCTTACAATCCAGAAGGGAAATTCAGCAGATGCCTGAATCAAGCCTGGCAGTGTGTTTGGGGGGAAAATGGGGCTAACAGGTTCAGTAAAATGTGAATTGAAATAGTTCACATTACCTTCTTTTTAATGTTTTGTGTCCCAGTTTGACATGCGGAACAAAAGCAGTACATAACCATTCACACTTCTTATGTTTGAAACCACTATTCTGTCCTTGCATGGGTGTGCTGGAACATGCTAAACAGATAAGGTGACAAAAAAGACTTATAGCATTGAAAGCATTTGCATGTTTTATGTAAAACTGAAACGTAAACAACAAAGCAACAAGCAAGATATGCATCAACATTTTGCACACCTTACATGTATATTTATTCTTTAAAATAAACACAAGAATTGAAGAACAATGTGTGAGCCTGGCCAAAAAAGCATATTGCGGTTTTAACCAATTTCTATTCACAAAAACACCTACAGAAGCTTATTAGCAAACTGTATTTTAGCTAATGCATTAGCTTGCATGGATGGCGGTTAAGGCTAGAAACACATTAAGCTGGTTACAGCTAACACGCAAACATTATTAATAGCAGACATAAACTTAATTATTTGTCATCAAAATAATGTTCGGACAAATAATATTAGCTAACTTAGGGACAAAGATGTTCCAAGGCTAAAAAATGCTGATGGCAGCATCTCTGCCATGCTGTGTGGGACCGTGCTTGGCTTTTTGACAAAAAAACAAAACCTAGTTCAAATCCAGCCACAAGGGGGTAGAAAGTCAACAGAATACAAAGACAGGCTTTTCTATATGAACAATTCACAGTATTACAGTACCAACACAATGCAATGTGTAAATTATAACCTGTCGAGTGCATTTAGGATTTAGGAGATGTAAACTTGAAGAAGGAGTTCTGGTCAGAGTAGATACATGGCGCATCACCCTGAACACATATTTTCATGGTGAACCATGGTGGTAGTAGAGGAAGTCTTCAACAGGCATAGAGAAGCTGGTCAAAGTTGACTGGATGATGGGTGAAGCTAAATAAAGAAAGTACTTGGAAAAAGGGCTGTTACTCGAGAGTGAGGCAAAGGTTCACCTTCTAGCAACATAGAAACCCTAAACATACTGGCCTGGTTTAAATCAAAGCATTATCATTTGTTTGAATGATCTAGTCAAAGGACCAACCAGGGATAACCACAACTTTAAAAGTTGTCCCGCAGGCATGCTGTGGTGGCGTAGGGGATACCGCGACCCACATTTGGAGGCCTCGAGCCCTCGACACGGCCCCCACCTCTCTCTCCCTCTTTCCTGTCAGCCTACTGTCCTAAAAGGGACACTAGAGCCCACAAAAAGACCGCCTGGAGGGGAGGAAAGAAAAAAGTCTTTAAAAAAAAAAAAGAAAAAAAAGTTGTCCCACTGCCGTATAATCAATTCTGTCAACTTATTGAAGTTAAATATTATAAATAAATCTTCCTACTTTCATTTCCTGTGTCCCTCTGTTAATTTTGCAGGTCTGGAAAAATACCCTCGGACATTACATTGCATGCATCATATTGTCTGTAACTGAAAAAGTAGCCAACTATATAAATAATTATGGTGTAGTTATCAGAACAACGTGAAAGTGATCTCCAGTGAGTAATTATACGTCTCCTGCGTCTGTGTTGTTTTTCCCCCCTAAGACATGCAGGTTGGGTCCTTTTGAAAGCGACCATAGGCGTAGATGTTAGTGTGATTGTTTGTCTAGATGTGTTAACCCACATCTATCAACTATCTATCAGACTATCAACCTGTCTGGGGTCATATGTATGGGCAGGTGTGTGTGGATGGATAGTCCTTCTGTAAGGCTGTGCAGAATCATTCATTAAAAATTAATAGTTTAATCATTGGATAGGCTGTATTTTGTAGACAAAACAAATGTTCATTGGGTGTTCGGTTCAGAAGCTTATTTCTCAAAGCCACAATAATCCACAGCGGTACAGCGCAGAGATGCCTCGAGTGAAAATGAGTTTTTTATTTATAGGTTCACTCTGCGCAAAGTTATTATGACTACAACTAATGTTAGGTATGTAATGATTAAAAATATCAATGTATTAATTAATCATTAAATGCTGCAGAGGGCTGAGTACATGGCGTATAAAATGGGATGAAGACACAACTTAGCAGTCACTTTGAAATCCTGAAATGCTTTTCAAGGTATGATGTCAAAGGTCGCTTAATGTTTGGGTAACTTTGTTGGGCCGTTTCTTGTTTTTTCGCTGACAGTTTTAAAGAACCAAAACTGTTTTGGTCTGGTTTTAGGAAGATGTCTATTGGGTTTTAATTACTTTCCCACTGTTTTTCTGACAGATTTGTCATTTTACATGAAGAAAAGAAAGTCTCAGTAGCTATACCTCTTAGACCAACCATCGGAGGAACAAAAAGTACAGCGAACTAAAGACATGGGTAAAAATTACAGCACTCCATGCTCTTCCTGGTGGCTACACTAACCTAGTCTGCAAAATGGCAACAGCAAAAGTTGAGTGAAAAAAACAGAGCCAAATAGTTATTTAGTAATGACTGAAAAAGAATTTTTGATAAGGAAATTTTCTGTTGAGTATTTTATTTTGATTACACATTAATATATGTATAATCACAATAAGATACTTTGACCTTTATATAACCAGTTCCCAAGGACTTAAATATATATAATATAATTATATAAGTAGAAATATGAAAAAGCTAAAACTGCTACTATAACTAATAAAAACTGAATTAAAACAAACAATCAAAAAAATTAACTTACCATATTTTCCGGACTTCAGAGCACACCTCACTATAAGTTCTATCTACGAAGTTAAAAAAAAAAAAAAAAAAAAAAAACTAAACTGGAAATGTACATATATATGCTGCACTGGGTTACAAGTCGGTGGTATCTTGGCAGGTCTTGGCTTAATAAATCTGCTTTTAATGACGCAGCCCTCCATCTCCAATGACGAACCATAGACTTGTTCACTCTGAGCTTATGTGTAACTGTACTACCAAATTGATAGCCCTCAACAGAAAAGCTGCATCATATGACCTTCTTTGTATTGTTTCCATGATGTGCTGAAGAAATTTATCTGTCGTGCCTGCTGCTAGCACGTGCTTGATCTAATTGAAAATTAGCACTTTCTTCTTTGATTTTCAATTTTGACTTCCAATGATTTGCTTCTTGCTAAAGAGCCCCTTGGTGGTTGAAGAAAAATCCACTGAAAAGCCACACCAGGATATAAGCCATCTGGTACGTGTAGGAAAAAAAGTAGTCAAAAAAATACGGTATAAAACTAATAAAAACTGCCAAACACACTCTAAAAACTAATTAAACATACCTCAACAGGATTGAAATATTTCACTAAAACCTTAAGATAGATCTGCAGAAACAGAAAGCCACAATCAATACAATGAAGTGATGGTGTAGCATGGGCAATAATGTTTTTTCAATAAAAAATAAAAAGACAGCTGCTTCAAGTGATAGGTGCTCAGCAAGACTTTGCAAGCCACTGAATGATAAAATCTACTTCCTGTCAATTTTTCTGTGAGTACATTTAGCTATTGTACCTTTCTTTTTCCCATGACTGCTGTCTCTCATACTGCCTTTCTGAAAGAACCTGTGTTGTGAAAGTTCCCCACCAAAATAATAAAAAGAAACAAAAACTACTAAAACTAGCATGGTTTTCACATTCACATAATGTGAATCTCGTTTTTACTGTTGTAAAACTTTTGACTTAAAGTCAAAGACAGAGTAAAAGGCATGAATCTCAGATCCACTCTGAATAATCTAAGTTCAGAAACACGTACTCCATCAAGAATGAACGTAAGATCTTAAAATGGTTGTCCTTGACCCTAAAGTTTTCCATGTTCTCCAGAAATGTGGCTTGAGACTTGAATCATCATAATCTTATTTCCTGGGCAGTAAATGTTTGACAGGTTTAAGACGTTATACACTGGGGAATCAGGTCCATCAAAATACCTTTATTCATGCTGCAGATGACATTTTCCTTGGTAGGAAATCAAAGGGTGGCAGCAACAGAGAGGCTAACACTTGGTGTAATGAGTCTGTCCCAGATATGGCTCTGAGGATGCCCCCGAGTTAACAATATTTTGTGTTAATTAAAATGTTAATTAGACTACACCAATGGCGAGACCAAGAATGATTGCTCTCTTTTTTTCCGGTCACTCCATCTGACCTCGCCTCACCGTCACAAATGTCATGAAACAGCAGGGGGGAGGCTTTGAAGTCATCTCAAATTTAGAGATTCCAGTTTAAGCCATCACTGAGGAAACATGGCCATGCTCGGTTTTAAATATTCACAAGGAATCTGGTCCTTAGGAGGGGAGATGAAGCTGCACATATAGCTGTCATAAAAATACTGGATTTATGTCCAATATAATTTGCTGTATGTCATAGTTATTGTAAATAGTGTGTTTATTCATGACATCTATTCAAAATGCAGACAGATAAAACTAAGGCACGAAGGATTGGTGCCGTCTCCACTGGACCGCTGTCAGAGTTAACAGTTTATGGCCCTGCATGACTGTGTCTGTGGAGATGCTACACGTCAACACATGTTTAGAAGTTGCTGACCAATCATAGCCAAATAAATTATGACCATCAATGATGCTGTAATATTTGCAAATACTGTTTGTGGCATATTGTTGTGAATAGCATGTGAGTAGCACACATCTGAGTAGCACTCATAAAATCTGCTGTTTGTTTTATTTATTGCCTCTTCTGTGCAGAAATCGTGAGTCTGTCACATGGAATGACGCAAAAATCAGGTAAAATGCAAAGCGACTTGTCACAGGCAAGCAGCAGCATGTAAGGATGGAGGAGTGTCTTGCCCAAAGATACACTGAACCAGCAGGGATCGAACCAGCAACCCACCAATTATGGGACAAACTCCTACCACTATTATGCATATGTTAGTGCTGTCATTGGACCAAGGCGACAGTTGGTCACCAGCCTAGTGACAATCAGAATTAGTACAGGTGAAATTTTCAGCTCATACAACGCAACACAAGAAAGTTGAAAAATGTTAAACTTTTATTGCTTTGTTGTCTGCTGTCACAGAAAACGTTTGTCTCTTGTGTCCATCCCATAACCTGCTTCTACGAACTCAGTAACTCTTTACAGGAAAGAGGCTTTAGGTCACAACAGTTAGATTAATCTCCAGGTAATATTGACGCATAAAATGTTTCAGATTAATTCCATGCGTTACAGTCAGCAGAAATATAAAATCTCAAAAAGTATCGCCATTTTTCCTCCCTGCTCACACTTCCTTCTGTTGACTCAAAACTACATCTACAAATGTCCCTATAACTGGATCAAACACACTCATGTTAAAATTCCAATATACATGGAAAATCTGTATCTTTAAATATTGCAGAACTGAAGCCAACAGAGATAAGCGTAAGCAGAATAAGGCGGATTCAGGTGCAAAACTATATTACTGTCCTTTTCAGCCGAGCCATTCTGCCTGTCCTCCAGTCAGCTGGATGACATCCATTACAATGCCAGTTGATGAGAGCTGCAGAATGGCAATGGAAAGTTCCCCTAATGTCAGCTCTCCTCTCTGAAATGAAGTCAGTGATTAAAAGGAATGAAGACAAGAAGCAGGAGGCCATGCTGGAGGTGACAGACAGCCTGGAAGTGAGAGGGAGTTCTTCAAGTAGCCATTTGCCGCGCGACCACAAGATGATGGCCTCAATTACATGGCAGCAGGCTGTGTGCAGAGACAGCTCTGCAAAGCAGCACAGGGAGACGGATCCTCCTTGTTCTGCTGTAATTAAGTGTTACTAAGACATTTAGAGCTTTAACATCCAATCTGACATTTATCTGCTAAAAGCTTAGACTCTTTTGTGTCCCCTTCCTATTTTTGCTTGAAAAATGCTCCCCTTTTGTTCTTGGGAACTTGTTCTTTACAGTCAGATCACTGCTTTGTACAATTCCTCAGTGAGTTGGAGCTTGTTTGTTTAACCTGTTAAACACAGTGCATGCATGTGTTTTTTCCACATGCATTTTTAGTATGAGTAAGTTATTAAAACTTTCATGGCCCATTTTCTTATTTTTTTTTTCCACCTAGTTAGACTCTTGTTTGAAATAAAGTTATTGGGGGAAAATAGAAAGGCTGTGAGGACAGGAATCAGAACTGCTGTGTGAATAGTCCTCACCAAGGACTAAAGACCAATAACCAAAACTTCAATTCAACTACTTTTACTCAACTAAAAGTTTACAATGTAAAATAGCTCTTTAGAATTTATCTGAAAAGATGAAGTTAGGGCAAGCTAAGTTTACCAAATGTTTGAAAGTCGGCAACAAAAGATTTCATGGAAAGTGTGTTGGTAATACCAGGAGAACTGGTACATCACATGTAAACCTGCTGCTGTGCATAAAGGTGTGACTGTTTACTTCACAGACTGAACTACTGTGGAAAAGGCTTCATATGTTGTTTGTCTCCCAATCCTCAAGTTATGCAATAAGTTGGATGTCAGACTGTGCTGCTGATTTATATTATACACAATATTAACAGTTGTCTGCACCAGGAAATGCCCCCTTCACCTGCAGTGACACATCTCTAACCAATTACTATATAAAATAATTTTTATTTACTAAAGGAGTCCTGGTGAGTTTTCTAGTTAGATAAATATCTACTGTGTCGTAATGCTACCGGAAGTCTGTGTCAATATTCAGCAGTCCAGTTGAGAAGATAAAATATTTCCTAACAACTGCCAACTGGTAGTCTAGAATCTGATTTCATTTTTCCTCCCCAGCATGTGATTCAAGTTTATTTCTGAGGATTGAACACACATTTTTTTGAAGCAAAGTTTATGACAACTAAAACATTCCATCTGTTTTGTTTGTATTGATTAATGTTTCTTTCTATTGTTTCCATGCATTATATGGTAAGATTGAAAATTCCACACTGGGCTGAGAATACATCAAAGACATCATTCTTTTTATTGACTTAAATTGGGCAACACTTTTGTCTTTTGTGTTTTGGTGCATTTTCCTTACAGAGCTTTGGATTTAATTGTGAAATATTGACATGAAATATGAAATATTTTCCACATAATATTAACATAATCAACATCAATGAAACAAGGAATATTGCTGGTGTGTTTTGGATAAGTCTCCTATGGGAAAACCAAATCCAGTTGAACTGAAGAGTCATGACTTTGAGGTGACAGTCGAACAGAGAGCAGACTGCATGGTTCCGTCACCTGAAGCAGCAAAGATGGCTTCATCCTGTTTGTTCCACTGGTAGTATATTGTTTTGTTTTTGTTTTAATTTTATAAAAATGCAACACCATCCATAATATAATATTCCACTTCTGTTTTGCCAGTTCACAGAGTATTTTCTTAAGTCTTGGGCAGGTGAGGTTTGAGATACTTTTTTTATGACCTCTTGAATGGGGAGGTCATGGAAAGCTATTTCAGCATCTTACAAATGTCTCTGTTACTCTTCCCAATGACTTTGCTTTTGGTCTTTTCTTGAGTTTCTTTAAATAGGAGCCTGACATATTGGAAATTCATTATTTATATATATATAATTTTTTATCTGTATGCCAGAAGGCCTGTTTGCAACCCACATCAATAATATTTAGCTAAATATAATAATTTTGTAAAAATAAACTAGTCTAGCTGCCCTCAGTCTAATAATGACTCTCAGAGCCTCCATGTTGTTCAGACTTCGGTGAGGAGGAGGGGCCGGATCTGCGCCCTCTAACTATCAAATTATGGGCAAGTAGAATATATATATATATATATATATATATATATATAAATATATATATATATATATATATATATATATATATATATATATATATATATATATATATATATATATATATATATATATATATATATATATATATATATATATATATATATATATATATATATATCTATATATATACCATATTTGTGAATAAAAGCGTAGGTCTGATGTTGACGTTAGAAAAACTGTTTCTATTTCTATTTTTATAATCGTCTTAGTAATAGCGGGAAAAAAACCGCCTCACCCCTAAACACAGAAATGCTTCAGCTGCAGAGAAAACGTCTTTAGAGGGTTTTCTTTGTAGTATTGTTTTTTGGTTTTTTTTAAAGTAACTTTTGAGTTATCTTGTACTACAGGGTTTATTTTGAAGACCATTCCATTATGTTGATGAGTTTGTAAACTAGATTAATATTTTTGTTTTTGTTTAGACTTTGATTTTTTTTTTTGGGGGGGGGGTTTCCTGTTTAATTGTAGCTTGGTGCACTTGTGCAGGTATGTTGCCAATTCGCTTTTAAAACAGTGTTTTTGGAAGTTCAAGGGAGAGCGGTGGGTTGTCAGAGAGTTAAAAACCAAATAAAATTCAGAAACTAGTGGCTGGTGCTGTTTGTTTTCGTTCAACTTGTGGATCCTTGACCACACTATCTTACATTCTGATCTAAACCAAGATTTAGATTTTTACACTTTGCTCTTTACAGAGCATCACAAAAAAGAAGAGGGAATCTTTAATTTTTTTTTGCATGTTTCAACCACAGACCTCCATTTTATTGACCAATACAAAGACAGCATGTATCTGAAGTGGAAAGAAAATCCAATATAATTTTCAATGATCTTCACAAATGTAAATCTGAAAAGTGTGGCTTTGCATTCAGCCCACCATAATTTAATACCACAAAATAAGATGTAGTGGACTAAGTAGAAGTCACCTAATCTGCACACAAACGGCTCGCCCTGGCTTTAGTTGCACTTTACAGGGTATTGACTGAATATGAATGAACAGATTTTAAATATTTTATATAATATATCCATGTTTTAAAATAGAAATTGGCATAAATCACAACCTATTTAATGTAAAATACGTTGCGGTTTTGACAAAATGTGTAAAAATTACAGGTGTGTTCATACTTTTCCAAGGTACTTTGAATGCATGCTTGTTACAGATGCTTGTTTTTTATCAGGCTAATTAGATGTCATAGTAAATTGTGATTATTTGGTCTTATCTTCCTCCTCTGTTGATTTCTGGTGCTGCACCAATAAAAACACGGCTTTTATCAACTGCATCTTGTTTAATGTGAGCCAGTAAACTGCAGCAGCAGCTGGGATCCTGCTGTAACATTTTCAGAGCAAACCCACAAACAAGATAAGACTAAGATAATAAGTGCATATAGATTCACCTTGATATTGTTAGCCAAGCCCAACAATAGAACCATATTGTTATGCAGCTCACATATAAATAGTACTATGCATTAAATTTGTATATTTTTGTCTCCTATAATTTGCTCCTGAAGTGAACATTGTGTGTTTCTAGGAGGTTTGTCCTTGAAGTTAATCCTCAGCACCTCATTATGTTCTGCTGTTGCTGTAGGGAGCAGCAGAGATGAATAACGTTCCAGTTTGATTCCACCAAGTGAAACTAACTAAGGCAACCCATCCTGCTGCACCGAAGCCCCCCTTACTACTGGTCACTGCATGTCTTTACTTAAGTAAAGGATGCCCACAGGATTAATCCTTTGCTACCATCATATTTCCAACTCCAATTCCGCTTAAGCAGGGATGGAGCCAGAGGGAAGACAGGAGGTGGCATCTCATTGGATGCCCTTGCAGCCATGTGATTGGTTGTTCTTATGGAGTGGTAACTGTCAACAGAGCACCTTATGGAACAAGAAGTTCCCCTACAAAACAGTTGGTGGCAGCAGTGGTATATTGTATGATTACACAACATCCATCCATCTGTTATCATACAACCTATGTAACATGAACTACATCCCTAGTAGGGTCGCGAGAGATGCTGGTGTCTAACGCCAGAGGTAAATGGGCAAGAGGGGGTAGCAAAGTAACGCAGCTGGTGGCACTGCTACCTTGCAGCAAGAAGATACTGGGTTTGATTCCCGGCCCAGGGTTTTTCTGCATGGAGTGTGCGTGTTCTCCCTGTGCATGCGTGGGTTCTCTCCGGGTTCTCCGGCTTCCTCCCACAGTCCAAAAACATGACTGTTAGGTTAATTGGTTTCTCTAAATTCTCCCTATGTGTGTGTGTTTTTTTGTTTGTTTGCCCTTTGTCTGTCTCTGTTGGCCTGTGACAGACTGGTGACCTGTCCAGGGTGTACCCTGCCTTTCACCCGGAACGTTTGCTGGAGATAGGCACCAGCACCCCTCCCGACCCCACTAGGAACAATGGTCTTAGACAGTGGATGGATAGATGGATTATTGCTGAGGGGCACAAGCAGGCCTTCTGACATCTAGATTTAAAAAAAAAAAAAACATTGAAAAAAACATTTTTTGAAAAAAAAAATCAAAAAGGGTGCGGGCATCAAGGATAAAAGGGGTTCGCTGCATCACTGTGTGTAGATGCTCATGTTAATTTTTCTCCATCAGGTTATTGAGAGGTTCATAGGTGAGGGAAAAGCTAAGATGTTATACAAGGGTTAGCAAACAAAGCAGCAGAAATGTGGACGTTCATTCAACATTTAGCACTTTGTGGCTCTTGAGTAATTGAAAATATCTTTATGTTTAATTTGTTTGACGCAGCGTCATTAATCACTACCTCACTGAATAATGCTGTGTTCTGTAGACTGTAACCAGATTGGAAAGTGGCCTCTTTTTTCCTCAGGTTTTTCTGCTTTACTAAAATGAAACTATTTGACTGAGACTGTCCCGCAGTAAATGCAGACTGAAACTTCCAAAGGGATGTTATAGGCTGCAGATGCAATATCTCAGACCCACAAAATACCCTGCAGACAAAACATAGCAGACATATTTTACGGCGCTAAACCTATTTGAAAATAGGTACGTTGCATTACAATTGAAAAAAAGCCAATCAATTACAAATGCCCAGAGAACCTGGTAATTATTTGTGTCACTTTAGAGGTGCTTTATGGCTTGTTTGTAGCTTTAATTCTACCTGGCAAGCAATTTCCCTTCAGCCGGAGGCTATTCCTCCTGATAGTGATTATCAATGTGAAAATGGTGAAGTGCTGGGCCAGTTTGACTGAAAAGAGTCATGATGGAATTGCAACTGCTGAAAAAAAAAAAAAAGAAAAAAAAAAAAAAAGAAAAACAGTAAACAGTAAAAACTCAGTTTTACCAACTTGGTAAGTTGAAGCCATAAACAAACTGAGTAAACACTCTTCCAGAAGAATAAGGACTGTTATTCAAAGCACAACACAAAGTTTGTTGTTCATCAGGAAACATTGTTTGATTCCCTAAAGCTAAAGCATTGAATAAAACGGGAACAACAAAAACAAACACATCAAACTGCATATAAGAGTACCGGTAACTGTAGTTGGTACTACCAAGGCAGATTTGTGCTTGTCAAACTGGATATCTTGAGTTTTTTAGTTCTTAAGCTTCCTTTTTATAACCCACACACTTTATATGTTTGTGGAAAAAACGTTCCTTCATGGAGCAACCCACTCTTTGTTTTTATTGCGTTGGAAAGTGCAATAATGTGAGCATTTGGTGTCTCGCTGAAGCAGAGAGAGAAAAGGTAATAAATGAATAGAAGGTCACTTCTGGCCTCTGTCACTGAGATTGCTTCTATTTTTGTTGCTTGTGATACACTTTTTCATGTGCTTGAAGAGCTTACTATGCAAAAAAGCTGTTTTTCACAGTAATGTAAATAATTGTTTCTTTTCTGTTATTTTGGGTCATTTTTTTATCTGAATGTGTTAGACTGAAGCCTGTATGGTTGCAGAGGAGAAACATGCTGGGTGTTTTTGGTACCTTGCTACGTTTAACAGATACCAGGATGAAACTTGAGGAACAGGTGGAACAGCTAAAGGCGACGTCCACCAATGGCAGCACAGTTGGACCACTGCCTACTAACTATCTGGAATTTATCAAAGACCTTATCTAAAATGTCAGCTTGAAAGCTAAAAAACCTAGCCCAGTACTGGTTACTCTATTGGCCTGTGTTTGCAAAGCAACCAATCCAGGAAAGCTGTTTGTTCTCATTAGCCATGATTTGTTGAACCCCCGAGAGCAGGGCTGAAAGAGACTGAAGATATTCTTTTGTGGTAGCAATAATTTGACTTTCCCTGTAAAGTATATTCGGTGTTTAAACTATTAAAATTGGCAATTGCAGTTATTCTTAGATGGGTTCTCAAATATTTGTGGGCAGCTATCGTTCCCAATATCTATGAGTAAAGCATCCCAACCCACAATGCCACCTGAAAAAAAAAAAAGAAAAGATGAGAAAACAGGAATATACAACCAGTCACAAAGTCACTGTCTGGATCATCTCCAAGAGCGTGGTCAGGGTGGATCCAGATTCACATGGCAGTTTCACATTTGTTTTCCAACACATAAATGTGTTAGAAGTTCAGTAGAACAATTTTGCAACTTTATTTGAAATAAACTTTTACTTCCTTTTTTCAGCATCATTTCAGTAAGTAGTGGAACTTCTCCCCTGTTTTGGTTCTACTTACTGTAGTGTTTTCCAGCTCTGCGTGTGCTCTGTGGTATTGTCAGGGTATCAAAATGACACACTGCCTTCAGATAAAAAAACAAAAAAAAACAAATAAACAATAAGTAAGTAAGTAAGTAAGTAAGTAAGTAAGTAAGTAAGTAAGTAAGTAAGTAAGTAAGTAAGTAAGTAAGTAAGTAAATAAATAAATACATAAATAAATGGTCAAATGTGTAAATTATTCCATTACTGTGACCCCTGGTTGAGCATCAGATGAACTGAGCAAATAGACTAATTGTGTTAAGGTTTGGGTTTTATAAAAGCAGAAGCTGCTCTAGAGAAGAGTCTCCACCTGATTACTTCTCTTCTCTCTGATCCACCAACACTGAGTTCAGTTCATCTTTTAATCAACACGCCCATTCACTCACATCCCCATGTTGTTATGTTTCCCTAATAGAGCTTCATGTGTCTCATATGTTGGATTAAACTAAGAGCTTTGTGTGCTGCTGCTCTGAGGTGACACCACCATTGTTGTGTTCAGGTGAAACCACCCAAACCTGATGCGGTTTCTGTCTGAATGGCGTGCCAGTGTGAATTTCCCTCAGAGCCTTTGGGGTTCCTAAATCCTTCAGCTGGGAGCAACACTGAGCCCTGATTGGTACACAGTGACTCATTTTTATTCCTCAGGCTGGAGCCAAACAATCCGGCAGCGATAGAACGTCACGGCGAACATTACGGTGACAGGTTCAATAAAGGCCTTTACATCAATGCCACGTTCAATTGACTGGTTTTAATGAGCGGCAATAAATAATGCAGGAACATTAGCACAGGGTCGTAAAAAGCTGCATGCACACGTTCACGTCTCCTGAAGCTTAGCAAAGTTTTCACCTTCCATTTGCTTTGATTCTTAAAATGTCTTTGAGCAGAACTGCTCTGTAGTAGTTCACATTTTATTTTATAAATACAAAACACAGACAGGGTAAAGATGATCAATATACCCTCATATGAACACACCGCTTTGTAATAAGAGGAGTAAACGAGGCCAACTGATTCCAAAATTAATACAAAATTTGTTTCGGTTTATTACAAGGCATTCTGTTGGTTGAATGCACAGGATCCAGAACAGTATGGCTGGCCAGCAATGCTGCAGCAAATGATTGGATTTCTAAATGTTGTGTGAATGTGAGCAAAGAATTCCTCCATTCTGTCTGCTGCAGCCCCTTTGCTCTGTCTGTGTGCTTCTGGTTGGTTCAGTCCTGTAAAGCGGCCATTGTTTATCCACCTAGCATGGAGGGAATAGATGCATGGAAAACGTATAGGCTGACTTTCAGACTTCTGATTGTCAGGAAAAGTAAATATGACAAATAAAACAAGCTGCAGATAACAAGTAACAAGGAAGCTGCAAATACGTCTCAAAAATTTGAATATTGCAGAAATAGTTCCTTTTTTTTGTCAGGAAGTGAAACTCATAAACTCTATAGGTCCATTATACAGAGAGTGAAATACACTAAGCACCAATTTCTTTGTAATTTTGAAAGTTACAACTGAGAGAGGAAGAATACTAAACCAAAATTCAATATGTCAGAAAGTGTCAATGAAGTGCATCACCTCCAAGTTCCACCAGTCCTGGTTCTGATTCCACTTCCAAACTCACTTCTATACAGAAGCTGCAGTCAATCCACCACTAAACATTGTTGCTATTGTTGGGCTTTATTTTTTTATTCTTCCGTCTGGTTATGATCTCGTGACAATGCCATCTGCTCCCAACTAGATCCATCTGTTATTACTTAGGTAAATAGAGCGCTGCTATGTGACATCTACGTTGTTCTTCTGAATATGGGTTCCTTTGGAGTCATAAACCAGTCACACGGAAATCTGATTGCGTTCACTTTTAATTAATGGTGTGAACAGCCATGCAAAAAGATCAAACTTCTCAACTGAAAAAGTCAGATGCTTCACACTTGCTGTGTGAAGCATCTGACAAAGGTGCTTAAAGTATTGAGCAAACACTGTGAACACTTTTGTATGTGAGATTTCATTTTGTTTGTTTTGGTTTTAATTTTATCAATTTGCACTAATCTTAGACAACCAGTTCTTAGCAAATTCTAGATATCAATAATGCTTTGCCTTACCCTAAACTGCCTTGTTTTAGACACTCAGCCGAGCTGCAAAATTCTAGTTTGGTCAAAAGTTTTCTGGCAAAAGTCGCCATGTTTGTTCTTGGACAAAAGACACAGGTAGTAAAAAAGAGAAAAAGTGTATTTTAGAATGTTTTTTTTTTTTTCTAAAGTGCCATCAAACATCCTTAAGCCTTGGTTTGTTGTCGAGTCTTGCAGAGATGTTCAAAGATTGAACAACATGTTTAGTTCTCCACTTCTCTTTCAAAGAGATCTCTGAGGAAATCCACGTCTCCAACCTTTAGGCCGTTGCTTCCCCACTGTTCTGCCTTCCCTCTTACATTCATGTCGGATGTTGTGCTGGAGGCATGAGGAAGACGCCGATGAGAGCGCACCGGGGTTCACTGTGCAGCGCCACCAGCAGGGTGCTTTGCATCCATGGCTGGAGTCACCGTTCCTTCCGTCGCAGCATGGATCCGGTTGCTACTGTGTATGCATGTTTATTTCATGAGCACAAGAAAATGTTAACCTAAAAAGAAAGACACATGCACATTATTCAGGAAATTTCTGTGGAAGCAGAAAAAATGGAAGATCTTGGCAGTGTGTGATTTATCAGCAAGGAACACAATATTCTTCAGTATGCAAAACCAAGACAGAGATGGAAATACAACAAATTCTACTCGTTACTTTGGTATGCAGCTATAAAACTGGTTCTCGTGATTAAATTGCCAGAGGCTTACTCTCAGTTTGCCTCCTCATAAATAAATGTGTCATTGCTTGGTGAATTAAGAAACACAGGAAGGAGAGTTAATTTTATATTGTTGCTCGTCTTCCTCTCTTGCCTTCACTCAGTTCTGTTGCTTCGCCTGCTTTGCCTTCTTCGCTGATTAAGTAAAACTGATTAGCTCCACCACTGCCGCCAAATTCCCCTCTCAGTTTCAAAGTGGATCTCTTGCTCTTTGTCTCAACCCATTTCCATTTCTTCCATCTTGCCTTTCAAGCAGATGAGTGGCTGATGAGATATGACAGGCCAATTTTACCAACAGGAAGGTCGTTTCCTGTTTTTTAGGTGGATTTCGCTGACATGTGCTGCCGCGACGGGAAAAGCTGGTGTAATGCTGACAAATTGCTGCTCATTTTCCACCTCTGACCTCTATTAGCAGGTTACCTGGGACTCACCCAGGCTATTTTGTTTGTTGGAACTGAGAGTTTAAAGGTTTCATAGTTACAGTACTGTAATTCTTTCCCAATTTGTATTTACTGTTTGAGGAGATCTGAAGCAGCCATATCCCATGGTTCCCTTCTGTTGATACCACCAGAATATTGGGGGTGAGAGGGTGGTGTCAACAACATTTATGGGATTGGTTGTCTTCCATCAGCAGCTTCACACATACATACATGAACATGTGCTGATACAGAACCAAGGTCTAGGTAAGAAAAGCGGTATTGGTATTGGTATTAATATTGGTGATACTGGCCCTGTATTTACTTTGTGCCAGATTAATACCATAAATTGTAGTACTGCACATCTTTACTATGTGCACCATCAGGGATATAGTGCTAGACACATAGCAGATGAACAAAGCATCAGTCTGATCATGAAGAGAACGAGCGACAGCAAAGATCCACATTTCCAAATAATAAAAGCAGCATCGTTACAATGTTTTGGTGATGAATCAGTGCATACTTTTCTTGCAATACTTCTGTTTTTTCTCCTGTCTTGAGCAGATCATTTATAAACCATCACATTATCAGGATTCGTGAGAGCTGCACCAGTCTGCTAACTACAATAAAACCTAGTCTACCGGTCCTTCCTGCTGGGACCGTTAGTAATGGATCGAGACAGAAAGAACAAGATCTGTTTTGGGTGCTTAACTGTTTTTGTTAGTAATTGCATTTGTAAATTAAAATTTTGCTAAATTTCAATTCAATTACCATATTAGTTGGGTAAATCCAATGAAATTGAAACAACTTTTCTTCTAGTTACTTCATTCTCCTTAACAAATGCCAGGATGTGAGGTTTATTTCAGCCTGAATCAACCTATTTAAATTCATGATTCAAGAAGAATGCCCTCCCAACAGGTTTAGTTGGAGTTTATTGGGACTGTTATTTGTTTCTCAGCAGAGCAATGAGCCGGGATGCAGCTCCAGGCTCTCTTCAGGCTGCTTGATCAACAGTCATACTGATGGAGTGCTGCTTCACATAACCTGCCCTATGGAATTACCAGACCCAACTGAGGCGGCTTGGCGGGAGCTTCAGCCTCTGAGGTGTAAGGAGCCAATAAATGCTCACCATATGCGACAAGTCTTCGACTTTTGGAAAGCTGTAAAGTCCGAAACACAAAGAAGCAGTCAGCCACCGATAAAACTGCTAATAAAGAAACAACAGACGCAGATGAACTGTAACAGTTTTACAGTTAATTTAGATCACCAGACACATTTTAATATTAGACAAAAATACAGATTTTCAATAATGATTTCATTTATTAAAGGGAGAAAACTATCTGAATCTCCTAGCTTTATATGAAAAAGAATATTTGAAATATTTGAACTAGTAAACTGTTGTTGATCACATTTCTTTTTTTCATTTTCACTGGCCACATCTTATCGCTCCTTCTGAAGAATCGATAATAGACTTTAACAGTGCATGTCTGACAACATGAAGTAGGCTTAAAGATATCAAAAAGCAACGAGTCATGTTCAAATTGAAGTAATTTCAAGAACAGAAACCAACACAATGTTTATGAAAATCATTTTTCTGGTCTTGGATCTACAGGAACCCCTCAATTCTCTCTAAAGCAAACATAAAGAGAGCTCCAAAGAAAAATCTAAAGCAGCGCTGGCCAGATGTTAATGTCAAAGATTAAATAACTACTGACCAATATGAACACAAAGCTCTTACATTTGGAGAGAAAATGAACTTTATCACTAGTGTTCGGATAGTCAGACATGGTACTGGTAAACAGCAATCCACCCATAGACCTGGAAGACTTGCGGTAGTTAATGAAACAGTAACATTTCCATCAGTGTTTTTTATGTGCATTTGGCATAAGAAAGAGTTGTTGGAAACAGCTAAAGTTGACACAACTTCTTCATGTTTTTTAAAAAAAATCTTTAACAATTGCTTCAGGAGGTTTTTGGCTTTTCTGAATAAGACTTAATGCTCTAAAGGAGAAATGGGGACACAATAAGCTCTGACTTAGCGAATCCATCCCACTGATGGGTTTGTGCCTTATCAGAGGCATGAAGCTAAATAAATAAATTGCAAACCTCTTTCTTGGAGGGCAGGACTGTCAGAGGCCCTACAGGGGATGGGAGTGATGCTACCCTAACCCGAACCCTGACATCATCTGATGCCTTACTATCTTATTTTTCAGAGATGTGTGGTTCATACTAGGTTTCAACAAGTACCTCCTGTTTATTACAGTTAAACATAATGTTAACATGTGACAAAATTATGCTTTGCGTAGCCTGGATGATTTGCTTCAACCCAGTAGATGGAAACATACCTAATTTTCATTTTCTTTCTTTTTCCGTTTTTGCTGGCATTTTAAAAGTTTGCTCAAAATTTGCATGACAATCAGACAGAAACATAGCTAGTCATTTCTGCTCTGCATTACAAAATATTTCTCTGCAAGTTGCTCAAAGGCACTTTGGGTTAACCCCAACCCGAATTATCCCAACCACACCAGCAAGTTCACCTCAGAATGACTGGAAGAACTCCACCTGAAAGTTTTGGCTTCATCTTATCACCCAGCCTGCTGACATGTTGCAGCCTGACTCTGATTAGGCTGGAGTTACAGAGATGTAACCGACTCATTAGCAGTTCCAGCAAACTCTACATGACAGTTGTTGCCGCTAAGGCAGCAACCAGTTATTAGGCTGATAATCTGAAATGCTGAATGTTAAAAAAAAATCAAAAAGAGGAGAAATCTGTAAACAGATTCATTGTTCACAACACTGCTTTCTGCCAGCAGCTCATAAAGCCTTGTTTATAGATTGCAATTATAGTGAAAGTGTATTCTCATACACAAGACTTACTTGTTCTTGCATGTTGATCTGTGAATACACAATAGCAGATCCCTAATTAATCATTTACACATGAAATCATTGTTTACACCACGGCTAAGCAGACATTTTCCATCAAAGTGCAATTATGCCAGAGGGGAAAGTGAGACACTGAGAAAGAAAACTGTTTCATCTGGTGTCAGTTCTAGAGCGAGAAGTCAAATGAAATAGCATTAAAACATTCAGAGCAGTTGGGATCAAAACAGCCTTAAAAAGGTAAAGAAGAACTGAGAACTAGTTAGGATGCAAAAGACAAGATCAAGGCTGCTATCGAACCCAGTTTGTTTACATCCAGATCAAACACCATTGAAGGTGAATGAGTTAAGAATTAATTAATTTAATTAACATTTCTCACTTTTAAGATCTTATTGTGAGGGGGGATAATTCATACATAAAATTCTACTTAAAGTCATAAATCGGCAACTGCCATTTAAGCCTGTCTGAAAGGCTTAGATGGCTGCACAGTGATGCAGCACTGTTGCCTAGCATCAAGGAGGTCCTGGGTTCAAATCCAAGCCTGGGGTATTCTGCATTGAGCTTACATGTGCTCCCTGTGCATTTGCATTGATAATGTAAATCTCTGAAAATACAGAAATCTGACCACCTGATCCAAATCTGATCACATGATCCTCCAGCATCTCTTTAGGCTGAGTTTGGACTTTGAATGAACTATTGGTCTGAGTGTACCATTGCTAAACAGAACCCATTTATTATGCAAATGTTCTGCAACTTTTTGAAGTTTTATTAAGTCAAATCATTCTTTTCTGAGTCATCTGATGGTTTATGTGATCTGTCTGATATATTTTTTCAGAAGAGCGGTGACAGCACAATTGCTATTGTCGATGACACTACAACATAGAGTCAGCCTGGTGGCTCAGTTACGGGTTCATCCACCACTGTTGTTGTGTAGCTTACCACCAATGATGAGTGAATGTGTGAATGACTGAATAGGGTGAAGTGCTGTGGAGTCCTCTGACTTGATATACAAGAGCAGGTCATATGCATGTGAAAGGTTGAAATATTTCCTTTCTTGTTTACAATGAATCCAGAAAGAATAGATAAAGATCTGACGTCATTAATGTGCACATGTTAAAAATGATTGCTTTGTGCAAATCTTTGTGATAGCTATACAGCTCGTCTCACGTATAATTTTGTATATTATGTAAGAATATCACTGAAGGATTCAAGTGATAAACTTCAACATGAAAGAATGAAATTGATATTTATATTTTTTGTGTGTTTTTAGCTTCAGAATGATCTCAGAAGTGAAGTGAGTTAGTCCTCCTGCCCATTTTTAAAAGGCAAACTTTTACTTTCAGTATCTGCCACTTATCCAGTATTACTGTTGGTTATTGACAGCACAATAATAGCTAAAAGGGCAAAAGGAAAAAAAAAAGATGTTAAAAAATACTCAAACCAAATCTCATATGTGCTGATTCAGTGGTAAAAAAAGATTTAAAAATCTTTACAAACATCGTCTAAATGAGCCAATCAAAATTCTAGACTTTTCAGCTAGTTTATGGTAAGCTATGTAAACTCACAATGTTCAGATGGTAAACTATGAACATGAATGAATTCACTACAATCTGAACACACTGAATATAAAAGCTCTTGTTAAGAATGATGTAACACAGACCAAATGTTCCAGAAGCCCAACTGGTATCCTTGTCTTAAAGGCCTTTAGTGCCTTTAAGACAAGGGTACCAGTCTCTACACTACACCCAATGTCTTTCTTTGTATCTTTTGTGATAACCTTTCTCAGTAAAGATTATTTTTTTCTAAATATCAACCAACCAGTACACATTTAGAAATAGTAGTTTAATAGGAAGTTGAAACCTTTCTTACACAGTGACTCTCTATGATTGGTTGAAGCACATGGTTTACTAGTGGTTGGAAAAGTTTCTGACCTCTAGATTCAATATGGCTGCCCTGGTGTAGCTACTGCTAAGTAACAGCTACTTTGTTTTTGTGATAGTTTGTATGTAGAAATTAGTTCATTGCCTGATTTTACACCATTTTGTGGAGAGACAGCATCATCAGACTTCAGGTCATCAAGGATTAGGATTCTGGGGAACAGATGGTCTCATGTTGGAGTTATGTCTTACCTCCTCTAGGGTGCCACCTGGATACATTCCTCATAGCAAGATATATTCCCTTGCATCATCTTGAAATCAAACAGGAGTGAAAATTCCGCCAAGTCAACCCTAATCATATGGATCTGATGGGTCACTTCCACCAGTTGTGGGCTGACTCATGCTAGCACTCCCAGCCTGTTTTTTGTCCCAAGGGGGTTCCACATCATACAGAGATATAACGAGCTGCGTGCTCGCATTGGCAACTGATATCAGCTTAGTAACTATGGTGATGATTGCAGTCACATGAACCATATAATCACTTTTTCTTTCTAGTACTATATCTGTGTGCCTAACTGATTTTGTGTGTACTTTGAAACACTGTTTGAGTTGCTCTTTCTCTCCCTGTGCTCAGGGTTTCCATCCTCCGTCTATCGATCTGTTGACCAAGTCGGAAAGCGGGACTCGTTGTTTCAGCACTGTCAGCAGCCTCCCCCAGCCTATTTACTGCATCGCCGAGTGTGCAAACAGACGGGATCCCTTAGTGTTTGAATTTCATCTGTGAAAATGATTTATTTAAATATTATTCTGATACTGTCATTATAATACAAACGGTTGCAATGTTTCATTACAGAAGCCTCACACAATACCAAAGAAAAAGAGAACCAGAGTTCTTCAGAGTTCTGACAGCTTAACAGACAGACAGGACCGCATCAAAGATGGAGATACATTATTAGAAGAAACAAACACATTTAGAGTGGATGAAGAGCATGGCTTCAGAAGGATCATTGAGCTATATGTCTGAGAGAACATCCCTGGAAGAAGGACCTGCCGCCGGAGCGTGAGCTGGTAGAGACTGAGAAGCTAATCCACCTTTCCAGTAATGATACAATTTCAGTCAAAGCTCCAGTCTCTCCTTCTTTATTATTCAATGTTAAGTGGGGGGGCACCATCAAGCTAACCCCGCTAGATTAGGATAGAACCATGGAGATGTTTTTGATATATCTATTTATATATATATATAAATATACATGGATATAGAATCTTCTTTTTCTTCAAAAACACATTTTATGTAAGTTCATTTTCAAGAGATGGAAAATCCGCTTCGGACTTCTTAACACGTGAATATGAATACATGGTACTATTGTTACAAATACAGCACATCACTGGCCTCTGCCTTTTCAAATGGCTCTGAAAAAACTCCAACAGAAAATAAAACGTTAACATGCTTCTTAATTCATTTACAAGTTATACAGATCTTTAACGTTTTTTGTTAGTTTTTTTACACGGTGGTCTGGACAAACTGCCCACTCGGACTGTGCACACTCTCCAAAAGCATTCAGACAAACTTTCAGTGGAATCAGCATCACAATCCCATTCTCATCTCTAGAAAATAAATTGCCCTCCTATTATTATTATTATTATTATTATTATTATTATTATTATTATTATTATTATTATTATTTTTGTTTTTCTTCTTGCAAAATAAACTTTCTGAAGTATATTATGTAACAGGTTTCATTTAAAAACAATCAGTGCCCAGTCACGGCAGAATGGCGAAAATGAGACAGTGATGGTAGATTAGCTGTCCAAATGTGCCCTGCAGCGGTTTGGAATTAGGGGGATTAGAGCGGGTTGACCCTTCCCGCCCTGCGCGGAGCGGTGCAGTGCTGCACGGTGTGCCGTGTCTTGCTGGAACGTCTCGGGGTCTTGGGAAGCACGCTGTGCTCCATCAGCCTGTGGACCTCGCTGCTGAATCAACAAGTTCCCCCTAAACTGTTCTTTGGCAACGTGATAAACTATACAAGAGAGGGGATTCGGCTTCGTCTGTAAAGTGAAACACGAGTTTAAAGTGAGGTTTTGCATTTCGAGAACACACAGCAGAGGGATTATTGCATGTTGAGTTGTTTTGTTGCCTATGAGTTCTTAGCTTATGCCATACCACAAATATAGGGCTACATAGTCATGCTAATTTTGTTTGGCCACCTCATAGTTTGGGGTTTTGAATAAGCAAAAAAAAGATGTGCTATTGATCAGCATGTATTTATACAAACTGCTGATCTCTTTCATAGGATAACTGCGGCGCTATGGCAACACGGTACTCATGGAGGATAACTTTTACATATCTGCTGCTGTGTCATTCATAGCTGTTTTTGTTTGAATTAGAATCTAAGTTTCTGCTGGATGGTGCTGAAAAGTCAACAATAACAGATTCATTTTAGTTTCCGGATCATGTTAAAGATCTTGAAATCGCTGTGAAAGCCAGCCGCTGCTCTTTCAGTGTTCATGTCAGATTGTCAAAGCGTTTCATTCATAAATCCTTGGTGCACATTAAAAATATCCTGGGAAACATGAGCTTTATGTAAAGCTGTAAAATAAATATAGCAGTGTGAGATCCAAGAAAAGAAATTTCAACAAAACCAATACTCTTCTTTTGAAGGTTGTTGTGTATAATTCTGTCTAACTAGCTGTTATTTCATCACAGTCTTGCATATCTGTGAGAAATGTACAAATACAGCAAATCTAAAAACTCAACACAACCTTATTATAGTGCCTGCTCAGTGGTGTAGAAGATGAAGTTTTCCACATTCATACATCTATTGTCCTCCCGTTTTCTCTGCCAAAGATTGATGTATGATTAAGTTACATGCAGGAACTACCATAACTAAGACTATGTTCACACAGCAGCTCAATTCCAATTTTTTTTCTGAAATCCAATTTTTATTATTCTTTTGCATGAACGTTCCTCCTACTGAATGGGGTGATTGGTCTTCTGTGTAAATGGTTGACGACCCCAAAGTGACCTGAAAGCGCAGAAGAAAAATCTCGACATCACATAACAGTGATGTTTACTGAATTAATGATGCACACAGCTGTCTACTGATTTACAGTTTATTCAACAATGGGAGCTGGTGCGAGGTCACAAGATGAAGGCAGCTAACAAAAAAAAAAAAGCCCAGCTAATAGCAACAGCCCTTAGTGGAGCATTAAAAGCAACTTTTCTCCTGCTAGCGCTAGACAAGCATGTTTGTTTTGGTTGTTTTTAGTCCACTTCCTGCTTTTGGAGCAGTCTCTGGTCTGCCTGGTGTTCAGATAGTCATTCAAACCGCACCAGACTTGACTTCAGCTGAACTGAGACCGAGGTTATTCAGTGGACCAGAGTTCACTTTTTTTAAGTCCTCATGAGTGTTTGATTACACATCCACAAACAAAGGTGTGGAGGTGTGGATTTGCAAATCAACACAAATGTAGATTTGCCTAAATTTGACTTTCTAGGCAAATGTACTGGAGTTTGATAGAAGTGGACTAAACAGGGTGGAGTCAATGCACCATAGTGTATGTATTATACTTTGGAATACATCATGGCATTTCTCCTGCCCAATACTATTTCTTGTTTGCAGTCTGCTAATGATGGCCGTTTGTTTTGCAGTTAGACACTGTAGAATATGTCCCATTTAACATGGAAAAAGATTTCTATGTGTTTCATGATTTACCTTGTTTTCATTATACAACATTAGGAATACCTGGCATTTAAGCAAGTGTGTGTTCAGGGTTTTGATCCTCCATGTTTCTGCGTTGGCATTCCTCATCTACCGTTCATTAAATCCCCCCTTTGTGATTAGCCACTGAAATTTTTCTGAGAAGATTAATGCTAGTCAGAATCAATCATCCAGTTGTGAGGTATCAGGATTTACAATAACTCATAGTGACTTTCTGTTTTTTTTTTTTTTATTCCTACTAAGGATGCATTACAAATTAAAATGACAAGGGGACATTATTTTCACACCAAAGCTAGCACAGAAAAAGAAACTGCGGTTCAAAACATTGGAACATTAAACTCCAAATGTTGGCTCATGTAGGTCAGATATTTTCCTCATCTTCAAAACCTCCAGAACAAGCATGCACTTCTCATGATGAATCACCAACAGGATGTAAAATTATGCACACCTGAAATTTGGATGGATAATACGGCTGAAAGAGAAATGAAAAGAATGACCCTTTTAACTTAAAGGTTAACATCAATCGTCTAATTTAACACAGACTTATATTAGATTTATCTCATCTGGAGAAGGCTAGAGTGCCTATTCACAATGATCAATGGCCAATATCAGCAGCAGCTATGTATACAGCACATACATTAGTTCTGTGTTTCAAATAAAACAGACATATATCTAGGATCAAATATACTACACAAATATAGATTCTTCGATATTCTCGTTTACTTATGAGCAATGAACACAGAAACGTCAACAGCTAAACTTTAAGAAAGTCATTCTTCCATGAGCGTTATCCAACAAGATAGAGTCCAGGTGTTAGGCGGCGTCTCTGCTGGCGTCGACCAGGCATCTGTAGAAAAGGTGCTCCTTCTGCTGCCGTTGTGACTGGTGTTTATAGTGGCTAGTAATAATGTGCTAAGTGCAAGAGCAGAAGTGGCGAGAAAATGAGGAGCAAACTGTGCTGTCCGCATGGTGGAGTTCAGGGTTGTGGTAAGTGGGTGGCGAAGGGAGTAAAACAGGCAATTTTCTTTTTTCTTTTTACCTTTTTTTTTATCCTTTGTTTGCTTTTGAAGCACACAGTTGGACCAACATCTGGGAGCAAATCACGACTGTTCTTTAAATTATAACAAGGCATCCCTCACCAGGCCACACGCCAGAAGCAGGACAGCAAGTCCAGAGCTGGACAATATTCTTGTACCTGCAAAGAGACAAACAGAGGACAGAGGCAATCATTAACTGTGAGGTTAAACAGTAGCTAAAGCAACCTGTATTTTTATAAATAAGGATTCTGTAATAAATAGAGTTAAAAGTGTTACTCCAATAAAGAAGCAAATATAACCTTAGAAACCATGTCTTCATTTCATGTGTGTTTCCCAGCTAGGTGCTGTTACTTTAAGTAACATGACTCATATAAAACTCCTTGGATCTGTTGCTTCTTACATTCTGGAACTGTTTGTTGAGACGTTTGCCATGTGACAGCCAACATGACCGGCATGTTTTTAATGAGTGTGCCTTTAAATATATGAAAGAAATTAGTAGGACTCTGATCCCATACTTGATGGTTGGGATTTTACCCAGATAACTGTGTGTGCCAATAAGTAGTGTTCGTCAGAGTGGACAGATGTCACATGTGGTGTTTATTCCAGGGTTTAATCCTGGGACCCTCCTATTTCATATCTACATGTTCTGCCAGATGTTTTAAACCAACCATGTATCAATTCATACCCAATCATGAAGAGGCCTAATTGTCTATGTTTTGTTATCTACATGAGTAAAACCACCAAAACTGGCTCAAGCCCACATACTTTTAAACCCCTCATCCATCTATCAGACCTCTGTTTATTTAATTATGTATGCTCATTCAAGAATATTGATTATAACTTCATTGGATGAGTGAATTTGACTTTTATGTATTCTTTTTAAAACATGTTGTTGACCTGGACTTTAACTTAACTGCATTCTGTCTTTTTCAGATGCATCTGACCCCTTCGGTCTCTCTATATTCACATAAAGGAAGCGTGAGTAACTCTGATGGCACCACGCAATATTTGACAGTCTTGATCAAATAAGCACGGAAGATAAAAAAATATTGTTAAAATTATGTTTTATGTTTTTCTCTGGCACCCCAGTTGCTCTTAAGTTGACAATTGTGCTCCCCATGGTAAAAAGTCGATGGAATGTATAATAAATGGTCATAAATATGTAGATTTTTCTTCTCTCCGACTTAATTTTGCAGCTTCATCCTACATTGTATTCCAGGACAACACCTGAAGCTACATAATACTCAATCCAAATGTTCTGAACTATCTTGTTCTTTTGGTTATGTGAGAATATCCTCAACATAAAAACTCTACAGGAACCACTGGTGAATAATTGATGCTTTTTGCTGTTTCACCAAACAGACTGGTGCAGCTCTGTGTGTCATTCTTTTTTGGATTCAAATTTTTACACTAAAGTCTAGTCATTTCTAAAGATGTTGGATAAACAACACAAGCAGGCAGTCATGGTTTCATATGATTTTCTCCTTTGATCCAATAAGTACCTCTCAAGTACTTCACTGATGGCTCTATCTAGGGAGGTGACAAAACACCAGAGAAGTTCTTTTATTTTTCAAATAGAATGAAATTCTCAAAAGTTTTAAACAGTATTTTCAAGAATCTTTAATCTGAGTCAAATTATTTAGTCCAGGTATGATCCATCTATACACTGCAACTTTCATGCTTGTCTCGTTCATAGGAGGTCCTTATGCTAAAATATTTAAAAGCATTTTATTTGTGTTTCCATTGGTAATTTTTTCTAATTTATTCATGTAAATTTTGCCTATTAGCATTTTTTTTTTCTTAGATCATTTCTTAAATATTCAAAAGAAAATGCAGCTTGTAAAGCCAAGATATCTAGTCACAATGCTACTTGATACACTATTGGTTGGTCTTTGAAAAGCACCCAATCAAGGAGCACCATTTATTTGGTTGATATTAGCCTCTGTGGTATATCTATGATGGCTACTTGTATGCATTGATGTGTAGGGTATAATTAGTGTTTGATTTAATAAAATAAACAATTTTAAGCATTTGTTGAGGCAATTTGAAGAATTTGTGAGTTTCAGCCATTCACAGACAGTTGAGCTCCCTGACATTTAGAGTTTGAACCAGGGAAAGTCAAATGCAGTTGAGAGTTCCTTAAAAAAATATTAAAGGCCTTACTTGTATGTACCAACAGGAAGCTGCAAAGCAGATGCTAATTTGCAGTTAGCCAGTTGTGGTAGTCCTACTGGCGTTCCAGTCAATTTATTTTACTTTTAGTACTGAAAAACTTTCAGATAAATTATTCAATAAGTGGTTAAAGTCCTGATGTACTAGTAGCTACCCAAACTAGTAGTCTTGATTTTAGCTGTGAACAAGTCGAATTGGAAACAATACAACTTTCTTCCTTACTTCAAAATAAGGAATGATGAGAAAAATATTATCATGGTACTTGCTTGAGCAGAGAATCTGAGACAGCAAAGTAGTCCCATATCATCACAATGCCACCAACAATGCCAGAGTTGGTGGCATTAAAATAAACAATTTTAAGCATTTGTAAAGCTGTTCTAGCTGTTCCCTGTGCGTGTATTGGATGTCACCTATAAGTACGATGAAAACTTGTAACTACCTGGAAGTATCCAGGAAGTACCCCAACTATTTCCAATAACTACTTCAAACGAACCCTAAAAGGTTACTTTCAGAATATTCTGGAAGTATCCTGTGAGTAGCTCATGGCTACCCTAGTTATTCTGAACGTACCCTGTAAGGGTACTCGTGTGTATTATGGATTACACTGTTTTTAAGGATGTATGGTGAACATTTCTACATTATACCTGTAAAACCTTGAAAGTATTTTTTCTAGAAACCTGTCTCGGCTTTTTCTAATTTTTTCATTAAAAGCTTTTTCACATAATAGATGGGAAGAAGTCTGTTGCGTAACAACAGGGGTACTCATGTATTCTCTGAGTTGAAATTAACAGAGAGTGAGTGAACATTTAATACTTAATGTGTGTAATGACTGCAGCCGCACAGAGGTCCAAGGGTCAGCCATCCCGGGCCTGTTCCACTTGACTTGATTAAAGCGGCTGTTAACATGTTAGAGCATGAATCAGCTGACTATAAAGAGATGCAAAAATATCCAGGGGGGATTAGGACGGTCAACAGTACCAAGAAAGACAACTGACCCTCGAACAGACATAAAGAGCTCTAAATATATTCAAAGAGAGGCAACAGAACAAACTAAAGAGACATTCCAACAAGATTGTGACTTTAGATCCAGAATAGAACTGTTGTTTAATAATTTTCATCTGTTCTAATAGTTTGGTGTGGTCATAGACCTGCTGCTTCTACCTCAACACAACGCAAACAGTCCTGACTAAACTTTCTCACCAGGAGACTGCTCACATGGGCCAGAACAGTCTTAGAAAGGAAAGAGAGCAAAGATAAAAAGTGCATTTAGAACAAAGAACAAAAAGCATGTTGTGTCATTCCAGATAGGATCTTAAAAAAGAAGACATTTAATATTTATGAAAGTCATCTAGACATTTGCAACATTTCTGGGCAGTTGTTTTAAGAGGACGTCCATGGGGACACATTTCTCTCCGTGTTCCAGCTTTGGATTGTCTGGATTTGGGAAAAAAAGGAGTGGGGGGAGAAAGGAGGAGTGAAGTTCCTACAGAGACAGAAGGCTTTAATAGCATATTCCTCAAAATCACATCTCATTTGGTTTGAGGGGATCCAAGGAGCAGCAGCACCATGCTGGAGAGCCAGCTGGTCGACCAAACATAGCCTAACATCACATTTAGCTGTGAATCTGAGGACAGCAAAGAACAAACCCTAAATCTAAATTTGGGTTTCCTACAGTCAGTGGCAGTTTTTCAATGTATGACTCTGGATAAGCCCCTCCTTCTGCATAGTCAGCCATCAAAACATGACATTAGACTAAACAAATATAGATTTATATTTGTATAAATGTTCAGAGTGCTTGTGGCAACTTGCTAAGCTAAGGAACCCTGGGTGATCTGCTTTGTGTCATTAAAATCTTTGCTAAATGTTAATAATTATTCTTTGGAAGTCTACAGATATCTCATTATGTTCAAAGGGCAAAGCCTGATTGCTTGGAGCTATGTTCTTTGTCTCAGATCTCTATAACCTAAGTTGATATCGATCAGACTGTTAAAAACTGGAGTTTCCCTTCCACCTCTCAGAGCTTCTTCTGACACATAAATGCATGTAGATCTATTATCTATCTGTTCAGTATTATCAACTTTACTAGGAGAAAGCTGATAATACTTTCTCCTTGTATTATCAACTAGGAGAAAGATGAAGTCTTAGCACTTTAAAGTAAATTGACAAAATGTTACATCTAATCACTGTGTCACTGACTGAGAATGAAAGTGCAAGCTAACATGGTAAATAATGTAGCAGTGTGTGCTTTAGTTAAAATTTTTCAATCTATTTTTGATTACATAAATTTTAAGATTAACATTTTTGATATATATATATATATATATATATATATATATATATATATATATATATATATATATATATATATTTATTTAACTAAAATGACACTTTATGCATCTTAGCAGAATATTATGCATAATAGCAGATTATGGTTAGGAGATTAAGGTGGACCATAATCTGCAGCTCAATATCTGTGTTCGTCTACATGGAGCCTGAGAGTCTAAAGATGAAGTAAATAGGAAAGAGACTTCCATTGGATAAAAACTTCAACTGGCAACAAGTTATTTATCCCCGACTTCTCATTGGAAAGAGCCAACCTGTGCCATGGAGAAGATGTTAGTCTGTTTAAGAAGGGTCAACTTATCTGAATGCTTTAATCAAAGAAAACATCTGAGGAGAGTTCAGATTTACCCTCTTACAGAGTGATGCATCAAGGTGAGAAGAAAGAAAGATGAAGTGATGCACCCATGCTGGGAAGTGTCTACTGTATAAACCTGTAGGAGCAGTCATATGATCTGGGGTCAGTTGGTCAGTTTCAGCTTCAGCAACACTATGAGTCCAAAGCATCAAGTCAGCAGACTTCCTGAATGGCGTGAACGACCAGGTTATTCCATCAGTGTATTTTGTGTGTCCAGATCAGCCATATTCCAAAATAACAAAGCCAGAAATCCTTGAATTGGGCCAGAGTGCTTCAGAAAATTTGACTTCATTTTCATGCATGGGTCGCCCACAACACAGGGTCCGGGCTCTGTGCCTAATAAGACATTTTAGAATGTGGATAATAGTGTGGAGAGCATTATAACTGTACCATACTTTGAAGAAAAATTAATACTACTTTGGCAGGAAATGAATAAGCAAAAACCTTATTGAGACAATGTCACAGTGAATACATCCCATAGTCAAAGTCAAAGACAGGCCAGCAAAATATTGGAGTGTGTGAGTTTCTTGGCACAGACAGTGTAGCACAATCAAATACATCTTAGTGAGATACAATTAACACAATCGGTAATCTTTCATTTTGTAAGCCACACAGTCTACTATCAAACACTGTGCAAGATGTACAACCAATTAAGAGTCTTGGTATGACTGACAGTACACCACTTTTCTCCCCTCTCCTGATTAATTCACCAGAAGCTTTATCAACAGCTATAGAAGCAGAACAAAGATCTTTCATTCTGTTTTGCAGTGCTGTGAAGGGTCCTTATGGCCAATGGAATCTCTTTCAGCTTTCTTTTTGACTTTGCAGTCTTGGTTGTTATTCTTTCATCTTGACCTCCATGCCTCTGGCTCACTACTTTTACCAAACATTTTCAGAACTCAGCATTCTCTCTCAGAGAAAAGTTTGTTGCAGTTTAGAGCCTTGCATTTCCATAGACTTTCTGTCCATCGGCCAGCTCCTTTTAAGAATCTCTATGCTTTGAGAAGCACGTCCCAAAGCAATTTGGAATTATAAGCGGACTCTCTAAAGCACAAGCAGCTCCATTCTGTCAGTTTTTCAGCCTTTCCAGTTATGCTGTCCATATATTTTCCCAAAAGAAATGTCCTCCTTTTGTGAACTAAAGCACCTACCATAGACTGTGTTTCTGTAACAGAGGAACCAAATGATATATGTAAAATGGAAGGGCTTCTTGTCTTCAATCTCCAGTATTTCTAGAAATTCAGGAGAACTTTAGATCTTCTTTCCTACTTCATTCTTCCTTGTTGGTATTAAATATAAAAGCCAAAATCTTTAATTGAACTCGTACATTTTGTGTTGCAGTATTTACATTATTTTCTACTTTTGACCTGTAAAGGTAATGGCAGGCTTATTTGATCACAGTCACAGTCGTATCAATCAGAGTGATGGCATTGTTGTGTTTTTGTGATTTGTCCACATATTCATTCACAACACAGTGGAGTTCACTTCAACCAAACTGAGACCTATTTGTAGACGTACCAGAGCTTGCGGTTTTGATCAGCATCAGAGCTTAAATGAGTACAGAAATCAAAACTGCAATAACAATTCCAAGAGTGTGACATACCAGAGAAGTACGAGTTCTAATGTATATTGATAAATATGACAATCTGCTTTATTTATTTTTAATGATCATTTCTTTGACTTGCTAGTGACAAAAAATATATTGTGTTCCTGTGGACTTGTATTTAGCTTTGTACATCAGTTGATTATGTTGCAGTGATTGTTATTGATTCCTAAAGGTGGTCTGACTAAGTAATTAAAAATGCATTCTGATTTCTTCCAGCATGTACATTTGTTGGATAATTGTAAGAATGAATTCCATTTTTTTATGTACATTTACATGTTTAACAGGAAAAAAAAGAACAAGGAAATATTACTATTGTAGTTTTAGTTTTCCCTCAAAACACAAACAATCTACTAGTGATGCCATATTACAAGATTTCTATATAAAAATCATTTTCACATCCACTCTTGCAAAAACAGAATTACCTACCAGTGCACAAATCAATACTGGGTTGTATCAAGCCATGTTTCCATTTTGCTTTCCATGTCTCCTCTGGTGTGTTTTTCCTGTCAGTCTTCTAGCACGCTCCAAGGAACTGATCCTGCTGCCAATTACTCTGCAAATTTCTGCCTCATCAGACCTCTCTCTGTGTGTCTCTGCTGAAAATCTGCTCTGCTCTTCTCTCCACCAATTTCCAGGGTGTCTGTCACATGAAGATGCATGACTGTAAAGCATTTTTGTTTTAGTCCCTTCAAAATAAAAGCTCAGTTGTCAAGGGTTCTCTGGCCGAATGGGACGGCCGGGATGTCTAGAGAGTGATGCCGAACTGGTAGTGTCTTTACCTTGAAGCTTTTAAATTGTTTAAAATGGCTTCCCATACGTCCTTGCATCACAGTCCAAAGTGAAGATGTGTGACAGATAGAAGGTGTTTTCTCTCACAAGGTCAGTCATTGCTTTTCCTCAAGGCAAATTTACGAGTTCACTAAAAAGGTCATGAATGACTGTGAAAAAACAAAACATCCTCAGGATGAAAAAGAAAGCTCATGTCTCCCACATGCCTTTTGGCAAAATGTGATCTGACTTTTCTTCAACAGTGGTTTTCTCAATGCCTCTCTCCCATAAAGTTCTGACTGGTGAAGAACCGGCAGTTGTCATCTGCAGAGTCTCTCCATCTCAGCTGCTGAAGTATGGAACTCCTTTAGTGTAGTCATGGTAACATGGTGACCTCTTTCATTAGTCTCCTTCTTGTACAGGTTGTGAGGATGCCCTCATTTAGTCAGATTTACACAAGGACCACACTCCTCCCATGTCTTTATGGTGGTTTAACTCAACTCCATGAATGCTCAGAGCCTTAGAGAAGTTTTGTCTCCATGTCCTGACTGATACTTTTCAGTTACCTTTTATCTTATTGGTTGGAGTATTTCATCTTCATAATGATATTCAGGAATACTGATGAACCAATGAATGGACCCTCCAGACACCACTGTCTTTATAGAATCACTTGACACACAGTCAGTGCACTCTGGCCAAATTTAATTGATCATGAATACTTTTTGTAGACAGCATAAAATAATCCTTCATTGTGGAACCAAAGGCACAAAATGTGTCACCTTACATTTTTCTGTCAGGGGCAAACACAAAAATAAATAGTTTGCCTGGAACAATGAGTTGCTCCTCTGCAATTAACCCATTTAGCAACAAGTATACTAGAACTAAGCCCCTCCTCCTGGTTCTGATTGGTTATTCTTGGTCAGGAGTGGTGCATTTCTTCAGACAGCATCAGGGACAAGGTGGAAGAGATCAATCTTTTCACAGACTTATAAGAAGCCGTCATGACATGGTGACAGTTTTAACAAATAGATTAAATACATATTTTTAAATAAAAGTTGCATAATGCAACTTGTAGGCTCCCAAATTCAAGTGTAAAGAGAATTGCAGATGAAGGGAAGTCAAGTTACAAAGGTTCCAAAGGCAGATATGGAAAGAATACAAGTTAGATTGATTGATTGAACAGATTCATTGCCTAGAAATACATAAAAACACATAACAAAACAGTGTGTACTCAGACAAGTAGCCTATAACAAACAATAAAAATGGGAACAAACAAAACGCTCAACAGGTAAAAATAGAACCTGAGATTTATATCATGTTGGCAGGTGGTTCTTTATTACACTTATAAAAGAAGAAATCTAAAGAGCAACCATTCCTGGTCGGTTCTGTCTGTCCTCTGGGCTGTGGACTCCCCTCAGTATAATTACTTCTGGCTTTCCTCATCACTGTTTGGGGGAAAGTCTGAATGTTTTGCTGGTTTGGTTTAATTGCTTACAGAGCAATGAGTAGATTTCACTGTTAACTCAAACTCTTAGTTCATCTGCTGGTTGCGTTTAGATTCTTGTCTTCTCTCTGATCCTCCAGACATGTTAGGAAACAAAACCTTTAAAAATCAAATCCCGTTCTGGATTTGTTTGTCCTTTGCATGAGCTGTTTCTCATCTCCAAACAAACCGAACCAGTGATCATGCCCAAAAGGTAAAACTCCAGCTCCAAAACTATTTTTGGAAGAATATTAATGAGTTATTGTTGCACTTTGGTACACTGCTGTGCATTTTAATTAGAGAGCATGTGGAGGGGGAAAAAGGCAAGAGTAGTCCAGGAACACAGCCGTCAAAAAGCAAAAACTCCGTCTGAAGAGAGGTTTTTTTGTCCATTTGTCATTTATCCATAACAGCAGCTGAAAGCCTCCTCCTCCCACTCGTTCTCACAGTTTATTTGACAAGGTCACTCTCTTCAGAAGCCGTGGAAGAAATTCACGGCTCATTGTCAAAGAACCTGACAGGAAGCCGAACCCTGAAACGTTTCGCTTTTAAAAGACGCCTGCGCCCGGCGCTCTTTGAGTTTTCCTCCCACCCGTGCAGGAACTCTGCTCAGGAGTAATGAGGAAGAGCGTCCGCCTGATTCAGCGCTGTTGGTGCAAGCTGAACGGCCGTCTTCGTCAACCCAACGCACCACTCAGTGTTCTGCCAAAACGCTTTTTTGGCTATGGAAACGCCGATGCAAATATCGATTGCAGGGCCAGCCGAGACGGCTGGGGTTCAGCGAGCCAGAGAGGTGGAACACGGCAGCACCTCCACCGAGAGTTCCAACTGGCTCCATGCCACCTCCATCTACTGCTGCTGATCACCGGCTGGCTGGCTGCTCTGCTGACACTCTCACTGAATTGCTTATTTACTTGCCTGGCGGATCTTTCATAAAAGTTGCTGTCTGATTGGCTTGTCGAGTGATGCGGTCTCAAAGTGACTGAGTGCGCGCCCCAGCCATGTTTCTCAGGGTGTCTGAGTGCTTACTGTATATGAAAGTGGATGTTATTACTGAGCATCCAGGTAGTTCATCTGTGACAGGTTGTGACAGGTAGGCCTAAATGTAATGTCAGACCAGTGAGGAATAGAGCGGACCTAAAAATAATCACCAGCAGCTTGTGTGATACAGACAACATAACAATGATTTTTTTTGCAGCTTTAAAGCCAAGCCCTTAATAATCCATTGATCTTCACTTCATCTTCTCCATAGATTCATCCTTTGTGTATTTGTTCCCTTTTATGACCCCTTTTCATCACTCTCATCTCCATTCCTCTTACTGTCCAAATTCAGTTCATTTGTATTTGCACGCCAACACCTGATAGAGAAAATCCTTCTGCTTTTAAAACTTTTAAGACAGCCTGTGACAGAGAGTCTGTGTCTCTGCATGGCATACAGACACTGCCTATAAGCCAATTAAAGGAGAAAACAAACAGCTTCAGAAACAACAAAGGGTGGAACTATACATCCAGTTCACAGGATGAGACAGCAATGTTTTTAGCTAAAATAACAGCTCCAATTTTGGCAAGCTTTTTTATTAGATTTGATAAGAGAAAACAGAAATGAATGTTAACATTGTCAGCACCTAATTATACTTCCAGTACTAACAAATGATTCATAGCTTCGTGTCTTTCACTCTGAAAAGCAATTTCAAATTAATGCTAATACAACCAACTGTTTTTAGTCACTGTGACAAGGTCTCAACAGGGAGCTAAAGTAAGACAGTAAAGTATGTAAAACCATATTTATATAGCATCTTTCAAGATGTAGATCATAAGGTTCTGCAGGCCTATAGAGGAAGAATAAAACCAAACATCAGTACATTGAATCAGTTAATCAAAAGCAAATGTAAAAAGGCTACTTTAGTTGCTTTTAAAATCATAAATGACTTAGAGCAATGGTCCCCTACCTTGAGCCCATTGGCGTTCATGTAGGCTGCATTCACACCAGCCTTGTTTGGTCCACTTTAATCCAACTCTAGTTTTGGCTATAGAGTTCGGTTCATTTGGGGAAGTGTGAATGAGTAATTGAACTCTGATGCAGACCATAATAGTGAAGTCTGGTGTGCTTTGGATGCAAATGTGAATGCCAAATGGAGCAGCAACTGATCTAAAACCAAGAGCAGGTCTAAAGGGAAATCCGTACCCACTAGCTGACAGGATAAAAAAAAAATCTTCACTGCAACAAGAAACATTGTGTTGTTTCAATAGGTCAAGTTAAAATCATATATGACAATACTCTACTATTTGACCACTTATGGCCACTTTCATTTTCTTGTAAATTAAATTAGGTTACATACAGCGCCAATTTGCAACATACAACACAGGCACTTCACAAAAAAGATCCATTGTTATAGATTTGTCAAAAATATGCTACTAGGAATTAATTTAAATTTCATTATTGAAGATTACCACAACAACAAACTATTTATGCTTCCTGACCCAGTGACGGACTGGTGACCTGTAGGGTCAACCTGCCCATCGCCCAATGACAACTAGAGGAAAGCAGCAGCCCCTTTAAGGCAGCATTAACAACAGTCCTTCCTTAAGAAAAACAACAAAAAAGCAGCATTGCACCTTGAGGCACCAGTAAAAAAAAAAAAAAAAAAAGACAGATTACTACTTTTTAAAGATCAAGAAATTAGAAGGCAGTATATTAGCAATAGCCAAGCATGAACTGATAACCCTGAAGGAGCCGCAGAAGTCCTCAGCAGATATTAGATTGTTTGACCAGAAACACACTTTAATCTCTTCACTTCACAAAGTTCAGCTGTATGAAAGAATGACTACAGACAGAGGGAGAATGAATATATTGATTAAAGGCAAAACAAGAAACCACATTTGGATGGATTTTTAAAAGGCGGCTATTGAAATAAGCACTCTGGACAAATGAGACACTAATGACATTTTCAGGCCATCAAGGAGAGAGCTGCATAGTGCCAACTCATCTTTTATAATCAGTAGTAATAAAAGGAAAAGCACCCATTTCTCATCCATTTCATAATTATTTATATGTTGCAGCTACTAAGTGGTTACTTGACATTTAATAAAATTAAAAATTGTATACCCTGAGTTTTTTTATTCATAGCATATTTTTAACCAAATCAAAATGTACTTTTATGTTCATAAGCCTATTATCTGCAATATATATATATATATATATATATATATATATATATATATATATATATATATATATATATATATATATATATATATATATATATAGCTTTATCGTGAAAAAATGTCAGGAGACCTAACGCCATACAGTGGTTAAAACAGATGTTTTAATTTGCCATGAGAAGGGCCTAATAATTGTTTGGATTATTAGGAAATCCAAACAATATATATATATATATATATTTTTTTTTTCAGAGGATTTGGGGTTATTTCATTAACTTTATTAAGGACTTAATAAAGTCCAACAAGCCCTTTCAGAGGGCTTGTTGGACTCTTTCAATGCGCCATGCTGGATAGACGTGTAAAACTGTATCCAATGTGTTTGTAAGTGCTCAATTATTCCTGTTTGGAGAGGCTGTGGAGAGGCTTTTTTGTTTCTGTTTTGGTTATTTTAACTTTTCATTTTTATTTTCATTTCTCTGACCTGAGAAAAAAGAATTACTGTCATATAATAACTATAAAGGGAACTTAATCAGACTGATGCATGATTGTATTTTTAAAATCTCAATAAAAATATTTTGGTAAAAAATAAAATATAAAGTGGTGTACATGAAAAACATATTAAATGGTAAATAGCCTGTACTTGAATAGCGCTTTATCAAGTACATCAAGAAACCCATAGCGTTTCACACTAATCTCAATCATTCACCCATCACACACACACATTCACACACTGCTGGTGGTAAGCTACTGGGTAGTAGCCACAGCTGCCCTGGGTCAGTCTGACAGAGGCTGAGTTAGGGAACGGATAAACGGATAAAAATGACTTTTGTGGTGTTCGGGTCATTTGTGACCCGGTTAAAATTTCTGATTATATTGAATCATTCCAATCCAAACGTGGCAACATCCGTTGGAGTACAGTTCCTCCTGATGTGCATGGAAGGTCAGCTGCTGCAAACATCATCAAAATGACCCCTGGGGTCAGGAGGTTTGCTGTGAGAAGAGTAAGTGACATCAAGACGTGGTTTGATCTTTTTTGCCATTGTCACTAAAAAAACAGTCAAAATTGCTATGACAAACCTTGAGGGGAAAAAAGTCCATGGCAACACATGGAAAGACATTGATGAGACGTACCTGGATGCCTACATTGGTGTTCTCCTCCTTGCTGGAGTTTACAGATCCAGCAATGAGGTAACTGAGAGTCTCTGGGATGCATCAACGGGCAGAAATATTTTCAGGGCAACAATGTCTCTTCGGACCTTTCAGATGATCTCAAGAGTCCTCAGATTTGACAATCGAGACACCAGAGCAAAATCTGACAAGCTTGCTCCCATCAGGGATGTTTGGGAGAAATGGGTGCAACTCCTTCCACTGATGTTCAACCCAGGGCCAGAGGTGACAGTGGATGAACGTTTTCTCCCTTTCCGAGGAAGATGCACGTTCTGGCAATACATGCCCAGCAAGCCAGGCAAATATGGCATAAAAATCTGGGCAGCCTGTGATGCTAAAACAAGCTATGCATGGAACCTACAGATTTACACAGGCAAATCTGCAAGCGGCAACCCTGAAAAAAACCAAGGAAAACGTGTAGTCCTCGATTTGATAATATTAAAATCTTTTTTTTGTTGAACATTTAAGAAATGTGTTTTAATATCTCTCAGTTACACTCAGGTAACAGAACAACTGATTATTTTGTTGCCTTCTTCTCTTAAGGTTCATTTGACCACTTTTTAGACATTGAAAACGAGGGGTATGTATGTAAAAGGGTCCCTTCTGGTCAATGAAAGTCGGGTCCTTTAAATCAGTGGTCCCCAACCTTTTTCAGTAGAGCGGACCACGCACTGTAAGGATCAAGACCGATGCTGTTGTTTCTTACTCATTCTGCTGCATGTTGGCGCGCAAGACGTAACCGACAGCATCCGGTTTAGGATTTTCAAAATACAAGCCCCTCCAGACTCAATACATAGAACAAATATATTTAATTATTTCTTATGGGGCCCGGTACCAATTGGTCCAGGTAATTGAGTTGAGTCCAGGAACTCAGAGGAAAAGAAATATTGACTGTTTTACAAGTGAATTACAACACAAAGCCGTGACTATTGCTAAACTTTGAACTGAATATATGAAATTTAGGTTAATAGTAAAGAATTTCTTAGCTTTATTGTAAAATGAGAATGCTACAGTTTTATTCCAAAACATTATTGAAGGTATCAGAGGAGAGCTTTCATCCTGCTGCTCACTAATTGATGTTAGGCAGGTCTGCATGAACACAGGACATTGATGATGTGTTGGGAAGGATCCCTGTAAGACCCATGCGTTCTTATCCTTGATCAACATCAGTGTAACCATGAACATTTCAGCTGCTGCTCTCCATCTATTGAAATGACACACTGAAAAAAAGGTTGTTTTTTTTTTCTTTAAAACAAGGTCAGTATCTCTCTTTTTTTTTTTTTGCTATTCTGGAAACTTACTCCAAATTTGTTTTTCTTCCAAGCGGGGGATCAGGCTGGCCTCAGAGGTGGATAGACGAACATGACTTGGGGGACAGTTTTCGTTCCTCTTTTCCCCGCATTCATCTGAGGTCACCTCTGAGCTTTAGAGGGAACAACACTGCCAGGAACGATGGAGGCCAAACTGTGATCTAACAACAGCTGACACACTGGTGGGGAGTTAGCTGTGAACGAGCCGCTCTGCTGCTGCTGCAGGAGACGCTGTGGCGGCCACGCTCCCATTCCTCCCCATCCGGAAAACGCCTTGGTGTTTACAGATGCAGCAATGCGGAAAAAGAAAATATCTGCTCTCTCTCTCCTCGGTTTAATTTCATCTCAGGCCATTTACCTATTGTTGTTGGCCAGCTTCAAACGCGAGTGGGGCGCTAACAGAACCCTGTGCCCCTCAGCTGCAGCACCTTTCTGAAACTCCGAGGTGGTTGCTAGGGCTGCTTGAGCAGTCACAGAGAGGCATTTATCTCTGTCAGACACACTACGCCGAGGACTCACCGCAACACAGATGTCAGCATAATTTAGCTGCCTCATAATCTCCGGCTCTGCAGCCCTGGGGATTATTCAACTTTCTACTTCTATTCAGTGGCAAGTAATATCTTCCTGTGTTTTGCTGCAGGGTGCGCGCGGCTATCATGCCCCAGAGTAGGGCTGAATCAGTCCGAACCGTCTGACCCGTAGGGAGATGATTGGCAGTTAAAGCTGAGAAAGAGCTGCTCAATTACAACACAGGTGGATAGTCAGAGAAATGACAGGGCATTGAATTCAAATCCCCCTGAGGGTAAAATGTGAGCGGGCGTGCAGGGAATACGTGCTGCTAATGATTCAAAAAATAGATCTTCTCTTTCAAGGCATGAATGCAAACGTAGGAGAAAATCTGGAGCATCCAAAACATGTCGGCTCTGCAGTTTCCCATTTTACAAGCCACATAAAGTTAAACATGCATTTATGTTCAAAGAACAATTGTAGGACTAAGTTAAAACCCGCCAATGTCATCTCTTTAAATGATTCAAATGAAGAATTGCTTGTATTTGAAAAAGCAAAAGTGCATGTAATAATGCTAGCTTAGCAGCAAGAGAAGGTTAAGTTTGAGCGGCATCATGAAACAACAGTTTCCAAACTATCATGGCTAATAAATCAAATGCACCCTTCAACTGCTGATTATGTGCAACACATGTCAGAGCTGATTTCTGACTAGCAAAAAATAAAAACATACAAACTTTAAAGCCTTAATGAACTCAATTTACTGACAAATATTGCAGAAACCCAGACTTAGGTAGTAACTAGTTATTTTTACTCAATTACACCTTTTGGGGGAAAAAAAAAAAAAAAAAAAAAATGTACTTTTAGGAGTATTTTTGCACATTGCACTTTGTGCTTTTACTTGAGTTACTTTCTTATAATATTTCTGCTCTTACATGAGTAACATTTCTGGATTTTCTACCCACTGAATGAAAAACAAACATATTTTAACCAAAACCCCACCAGACACAGACACACCTACAACTTTTGATAAACTTTCAGAATTTTTTTTATTGAAAGAAACTGAGTTGGAAAAAAAATATATTTTGACTGATTTTGTTATTTATATAAATTATTCTAATTTTGGTCCAACATTAACAACATTTCCACTTGATGTTATATATTGGTCCATATGATGATGTAATTTTTAAATATTTAATGAGTAGAGTACCTGAGAAGACTTTTTACCAAATACTTTAATACTTACTAGAGTAGGTTTCTAAACCGCTACGCTTTGTCTTAGTTAGTGCCACAATTTTTGGATACTCTATCCATCTCTTCAGAGAGCCATGTGTTCTGTGTGCAACATTAACATAACCAGTCATTTGTTTACACTAGATTGACATTAATCATTTACTCAAATGTTTTCCACTCACTGAGTTATTTTCGGCTCATTACATGAAATTAAGTCTACTTATGAGACTTAAGTCGATCCTCAAGTCTAAGGAGACTCAGTGGAGCAAAGATGGGGTTGTAGTATACGTGGTGCATAGGGGCACTGCACTAAAGGGGTCGCTAAATGATGACAGAAAAATAATTTCTTCACAGCATTTTCTGTAACAGCTGTTTTTGGATGTGTAAATTATATGACCAACCACACTATAATGTGTCTTAATGCATCCCTGAAAATACGTAGCTGCTCCCCTGTTGAGGCCAAGTCCAAATCAAGGCTGAAGTGTTTCTGTGGCTTGAGTCCAAGTCAAGTCTAAATCACAGATTTACATCCTAACTCTTGGGGGCACATGGCGCTCTATCTCTATTTTCTGTGTAAATAATTATCTGCTCCCTTGTAAATAACTACCAAACATGCTGACAGTGTTAAAGCTCAAAATGAAGCTTTCGCATTAACCAGTCTGAGGTTTATGAGACTGGAGTTGTTATAAAAAAACAGAGTTCTGCTTTGCCCTTTGGCCAATCTGAACTAGTTATAACCTTTAAACAAACTAATCTGAATTTATCCAAAATCAAAAATAACAAAAGTTGTCTACTACAAGTAACATATTAACTGCTTAAAATCTTTAAAAAGTACCTTATTTAATTAAATTTAACCAATATTGAAAACTATTAGCCGAGTTATTCTGGCATAAAAAAATATCATTTAAACACAAAATTAGAAATAGCTATTTTTAGATAACAGACTTCCTCAAATCAATGTGAAAGGTCTCGTTTTCAAAGAAGACATACATCTGTAACCTTTAGTCAGTGGCTCAACTAAACAAAGAAAATGCTCATAAGCTTTTTTTTAAGGCTAGTGATATATATTTTTTTTTCACAATCTATTCATAAACAGGAGTTATAATGTATTCGAAAAAAAAGGCACAAACTGTACAATTAAATCACAAAAATGACTGCAGTTAGGGCTGTCTGGAGCAGATGTGTGCTTTTCACCTTTTTCAGTTTTAAGTGTTGACGCTTTTAGCCATTGCTGTATTATGCATCAAAAAGACTATTTAAAATGTACCTTTGAGAGTTAATTAATGGTTTATAATGCCTCTGAAACAGCCTACATTAGCTGAGTTTCCTAACAAGTGGATTCTATATAGTTGTAGCAGTATTTGTTTTCCTCATATTTTCCAACCATTTTTGTTACATGTAGGATCCACAAGGCTCCACAGGGGCGAAGTACTGACCTGATTATCTGTTTTTCCATTTTACAGACGTGAACATTTGCATTCATCATGTTCAATTATAATTTGTTGCATCATATACTACTAATAATAATTTGGACAAAGCTAACATTGATGTTGCAAGCAATGAAATTATACAGAGTATTGGAATGTTTGTGGATACATCTGCATGTAGAGAACATGAAGACCTTAAGGCTTCACAGGTTCTTTCATAGAACCCAATAACTGCAAATCAGTCAAAACTGTTTCATTCACTGTTCTTTACATAGTCCAGAGCTGAAACTCAGTAATTTTTATCCTTCCAGAATGCTATATTCCAGCATAAATATGATATAAAGCAATGAGGTAGGTAAGAGCAGCAATGAATGCAATCAGTCTGTGTTAAAAAGAACTGGGGGAAATTGTCATCTAATATTGAGGGTAAACATGTATTAATCACAGCTGGCCCAGCCATTTACTGCCTCAGACAGTAACAGTAAAGACTCTTCACCAGCATCAAGGGAGAGGAGGTGAAGTAGGCAATGAATTTAGAACAGGAACAGATACTACAAATTCATGGCATAATTGAGAGGGAGCAGATTAATTTAGAGCTGACCAATGCTCAAACCTGAATCCCATAGAGACTGAAGATGGAATGGAGGAGGAGGTTGGTTGGTTTCTTTGACCAGATCAGTTAAAACTTTAAATGGGCATGGATCTCAGATAGAACCATACATTTATGGAATGATGGTTGAATTTATCTGTTGCATTTTCAATACAACTTGTAGTAAATACAAACTAGAGCTTTGAAAAATGATAGTAATGATGAGTCTTTAAACTGAACGAAAGACAGCTCTTCCCCCCCTACATGGCCCAATGTTAAAAAGCAATCCGCTCTTGTTAAGCCATGAATTACCCAGGTCATGCAGGTCAGAGTGGAATTCATTCATGAGCTACAATCTAAAGAATTTGGGAATTCCTGAAAAGCAGTGAAAGCCATTATCCAAAAATGTGAAACACCTGTTCTGGAACCTTCCCAGGAGTTCATGGTCTCTGAAAGTTATTCCAAAGCCACCTTAACAAAATAAATAATTCCGAACCACATGGAACTCCTGGTAAAAACAAAAAAACAAAAGAGAAAACACTGCTCAGCAAAAAGAGTAAAAATGCAATCATAAATTTGATTTAAGAAAGAAAAAGCATCTCGACGATGCCCAAAGGTTTGGAGAATATATTGTTTGGACTAATGAAGCATAAGTGTAACTTTTTCTGCAGTCTCTTACATCCGGCATAAAACTAGCAAGGGATTTCAGAAAACGGTCCAGTGTGATGGTTTGGCTTCAGTAACTTGTACAACTCCATCATTGATGGAGCAACAATCTCTTTCTTTACAGGAGCAGATGTTAGAAGATAAACTCTAGGCACTGGGATTATGTAGCAGGCCAGTGGTCAAAAGCTCTCCAGCAAGGGACTATACAAAAAAAGATGATGAAGGCGACATAGTCAAAGTGTTAAAAAGACTCACTACTAGTTACTGGAAATGTTTGACTTGTCGCCACCAAAGGTGGAACAGTTGATGTCAGCGTTAATGGGCAGGTGTGTTTTAATATTAGGGCCTGGCTGATTTGGATAGCTCTCTTTGATACATGAAATAATTATTTTAAAAATGCAGTTTGTATTTACTGTTTAATTGATATTGACATTTGTCCAATGAGCCAAAAGACTAAAAAGTGACAAAAATAAATAAGTAGAATATATCTGTTCACAGCAATGTACATGTTAAAAAAGCAACTCTAGATGCAGCCAGGACTTTTCTTTGGTTACGTTTGTGTCGTCATGAGGATTTGGTACACATCTCTGAACAAGCACAATTAGCTAGAAAAGGTGCAACACAGGAGACATTGAACGAAAACAGATGTCAGATCCATACTCCACTGAGCAACAGTGACAAACTTAATGAACATGGATTTCTGCTCTGTGGGTTTGTGAGTCTTCAGCTGTGGCATTGGGTGGACATTTGGGTTCAGTCATTGAATAAACTGCTGTTCGGTGACTCTGCCATATGCTGACTGCTGCTTTAATACAAGAGGCACACTTCTAACACTGTACATGCCTGGGCATGTAAAACCAAGTTGTCTGTGCACTGATAGTCACACTAACACAAGAAGATAAACTACTCTATGCTACTAATAAGATCATATTTATCATTTGGGTTTAAGGGTTACTGCAACCAGAAACTACAGAACTGGAATTTCAGAGAGAAAGCACCTAACAAAGAAGAAACCTTTAGGCAACAGAATAAAGAAATTATAAGATGATAGATTTTGAAAAAAAAAAATCAACCTACGTTTCTCTAGCTCACAACTCTGTAAGACAAATTATTTTGTCTAAGAATGTCAGGCACTGAACTCTAGGCTACTGTATGTCCTGTTGGCATTTCTTTTATATTTCAGTTAGTTACTTAAACCAACCATAAATAATTTTTTTGTTGCTTAACCTTGAACACGTTTTTAACATTTTTTGCAGTCTTCATGCCTCATAGACTTACCCTTATTGGTAAAACTTTATTTGATGGGTTGTGAATAGGACTGTCATGACACATTCATAAACATGATATAACACCTGTCATGAACATGAGTAAGTCTTCAAGAATATTTATGAATGTTGTCATAAAGCATTATTCAGTAAATCAGAACACTTTTAATACAAAGTTGACATTATTCAAAATGTCTTCGTTATGACAACTTGACATTAACCAAGAAATCATGATCTGACATAAACTTATTATATTATTACTACTGACTAAACCTTAGCTTTAATAACATAAAGCTACATATTTTTTAAAGTTCATTGCTCTAAGGACTTATGAAGGACTGCCATGGTGATGGTGAAGTTGGTCCCCCTCCCTTAGACTCCTAACTCAAGCGGTTTAGTCAGCACTTTGCATCAGCTGGCTCACGTAGAGGTAAGCAGGCTTTGCAGGTGACGGGAGTGACAGGGTGATGACATGTTTTGTGCGATCAGTCAGGATTTAAAAGAGTAAACATGACTTAAAGAAAATCAAAAGTAAGAGGGTGAGATGTATATTTTAATTTGAAGCAACACCACAATTTCTGTGCCGTTGTTTTGATATGGGGAGATCTTCAGTACAGAGTTTATGTGCAGTCGGCTTTATATTGGAAAACAAAGACCTCTCCACTTAAGATTTATGAACGCCCAAACATGGCTGAGAGTCAGCTTATTTTTGTTGGTTTTGTGAAAGAGGCACAGAAAAGATGGTGTTGCCTTCTATATGATCAAAGTCCACAAAAAAATTGCCAATGGATGTCTGACTATCGATTGATCTACTGGGATAGCCAAGAATGACTTTCAGCATAACAGTTTTACATACATTTAGACAGTATAAAGAATTGATTCAATGTCTAATTTTCAACGTGTACTTTAAGGCTAACTGAAGGCAAAAGCTTGCAAGCCTTTATAAGCCATTTACATGAACCTCCAGCGTTTGATGCTTGAAAACACAATAATGTGATCTATGAAATGCATCAGATTGCAGAGTTGAACCAGGACTCCAACTAGGGTGGTCTTCACCAAGTGCTTACCTGAGCTGGGATAGCGTTTAGCTGTGTTGGAGGATGTGTGGGAGGAGGACGTGGAGGCCACCCTCTGGTCTGTACTCATGTTGTCTTGGCTCAGAGGTGAGGTGGACTTTCTTGGCTTCTTGTCTGTCAGATGCAGTGGGGAGCTCTTCTTGGCAGGTGGCAGTGGCCGTCGAGGTCTGGCTGTGGCATTGACCCTAAGCCAGGCTTGGGCTTTATACTCCACAATCTCTCCGTAGTTGGCTCGGGTCACCCGACACTCGTAGAGTCCTTCGTCGTTCTTGCTGACTCTGGAGATCTGTAGCTTGTGTGAGATGTCGTTGCCCTGGACCTTCACTGTCTGTTAGAGAGATTGAAAGAGACTAGTTTCATAACCTGGAGTGGAAAGATACTCCAATAGACCCCCAGTTTTCATATGCAATCAAACTACGTCAGAGTTCACTTCAACCGAACCAACACCTAGGTTTATAGGTGAAAGAGCATTTCCTATTTGGTCCAGGTCAGAGTTTGATTACACATTCACATCTCTCCAAGCAAACAGAACTTTCTTTCGAAATGAACTAGAGTTTGAAAAGACCAGAATAAACAGAGCTCGTCTGAATATGCCCTGCGATTATGATGCAATGGCCAATTCAATCCATTGCATAGGTGTCCTTTGCAGGTTTTTGGTCTTTCGTCAGGGGTGTCATACACCCATTGCTTTTAGGAAGCAATGGATAACCCATTACATTTGAGGGAGTTCCCTGAGAACATGACTTCTCACAAAACAACAAGCAATGGTCTTTTATTATTTTTGTTGCAGACTACAGTGGGCTGGACAGTCAGTCAGCAGAAATCCATGCTATTGGGGTCACATACCCTGCATGGACGGGTTGTCAAGGATTTGAAGTAGAAATACAAACATCACATAGCAAAATTTCACATTAGTGAGTTCTGCAAGTGTATGGACAAATGTTTCTCTTATTATCATGACCCTACACAGCATGATCATTGTATTGTGGGAACCCAGGAGAGCACACAAGTCATGGATCAAAATCTCAGAGAAACACCGATCAGCAAGTATTGGGAGCCTCGAGTTTGCTTGACAACCTGGCACGTTCCAGAGACATCCCAACAGGTTGTGGTCCACATTGTGAAGGCTCTTACAATCTCTGTAACCCTTTCCAAGGCAATTGCTGATGCCTTTACTCCTTGGCATTATGCAAACTGCCAACATCACTCCTTCAAACAGAGGTAGCCACTTTGGCTAATTATAAGTGAGAGAATAATTTTCAGGAAAGGATTATTTGGCTGCTACTTTCTCTCTTAATTAATGAAAGTGCCAGGAGTGGACTTAGTTTTATACACATTACTTCTGTTGAATACATTTTTTAATAAATAATGACACAGGTTGGTACATATTCTATTCTAAGATCTTAAGGCTTATTTGGAGTTATTATTCTGCTTTAGCTGTACTATATTATAAAAGGCTGAGGTTCTCCTAACATCACAGGAAACTATATTTTCTTTTAGTCTGTAAAGCCAATGAAAACAATAACTTTCTACTTATATTAGAAACTGGAGCTAAAATTATTGTAGATAGTTACAATTGCTTGTATGAAACAGAACTTTTTCTCCAGATTTCATACTGTCTACTTTTGGGGGCTGCACTTTGAACTCCATAGTTTAAGGTATCATTACCACACCTTAAACTAGTGTCTGAGGTCTGATTTGTCAGACATCAAACAAATTGTCTTAGACAGAGAGATTCATATTCAAGTGAAATGTAGCAGTGTTAAAAAGCTCCATTGAGGCTCTGTACAGGTGAATTAAAACAGAAGTCGTTTACATATCCTCCATACCATCAATCTTCATTAAGACAATGGTTTGAACCTTGCAAGCTTCACATGATGACTGTGAAAAGGCCTTCTTTCTGACAAAGCCGTCAGCTATTTTTATAATTCCTGTCTGGACAGGCGTGTGTGAATTCAGAGAATAAGAGCCCTGCACCCTTAAGGCTGCACAGAACAACCTTGGGTTCTACGCACAAACTCACTGTAGAAAACTGTGAAATGCAAAAGATCTGCTCAGCTCATGCACAGAACCACAAAGAGTATGTTTACCTTTCTGCCTCATTAAAACCTTATTTCAGTTAATGAAAGCTATTAAAAATAATCGGCAGAGCTGTGATGCTTTAAATCAAGCAAGTATGTGAAAAGCAATCTGGGTTTTAATGTTTGTCTTCAATAGAAGCATGAAAAATGATCCAGATTTTCAGTTGAATCACCTCATGGTGCTAAACAAATCAGGTTTAATGAGCAGAAGAAACTTTTAGAACGGAACCCTGGTTGTTATTCTTCAGATGAGATATATATATTTTTTTTCTTTTAGCCATGACACCTGGATGATTTATTGGTAATACAAACTAGAAAACTTTTGCTACAACAAGTAAATAATACATTTTCCCCTTTTAGCAATTTACACCCCCTGGCAAAAGACGTGGAGTTGCTGCTATTGAAAAAAAAACCTCAAACATCCCAATTAGCAGTTCACCTCCTCTGGCTTCTCTGACAGCTTCAACTCTTTGAGGCATGACTAATAAAAACACAGGTCAGTTTTGTGGTATGGAACCTTTTCATCCAGTTTTTCTTTCCACCATAAATTTTGAACTGGATTAAGATGTATGAAGTTCAATCTGAAAAAAGTCTATGGAAATGTGCTTCTATTCTTTATCATTTTATGGTTCATTGCTGTGGCACCAAATTAACGTCACAGCATCTTCTCCTTGACATGTTGCAGATTTCTTAATAACCTTTGGAAAACCACATATCCTCAGACTGTTTTGCCCACCATATCTTGAATATTCAGAAGAAAATGTAACTTAGAAAGCTGAGATTCTGAACGTTCAGCTGTTGAGAAATGATTGATTGCTGGAGGCCTGGACTCTGTTTAAGATTTAAATGCTCAGATTTGATATTACTCAACCACTAAAGTTTGGCCGTAACATATAATGCACCAGCTCGATGAAGATTACCAGAAATTGTCTGCACTGTAAACAACCCAGTAGGGAGTATGGCTACGCCATATTTATCAGCAATAAATATTTATCAGCTATGCCATATTTATCAGCAATAAAGATTGCTCGTAAAAGACTGTCTTCACCAGATCTTTTACCAGTAGATCAACATTCGAGGGACATTGTTCTCGGAGCAACATTCCTCTTGCTCCGACTTCAATTGCTCAATATTTGGAAGCGTGACCCAGACATATTTTGTTGACTTTCATTGCTGCTATAAGTTGCTGAGAGGGGACAGCCTATGTTCAGATGTCTATGCAAAACATTTATGGTTTTCCTTTAAGGTTACAATTATGTGATGTCTTCTGGTGCTCTGTTTCACTAACACACTGTGATTTTAGATTTTAAACATGACAAAAAGAATTTTTGCAAGACAATATTTCACAAAGCTGGAATGCTCAGCTGCTGAATAACATGATTATGTATGACCTTGGACAATGACTATGTTCTGGTTGTAATCACCAAAGAACTAAAGTTTGCTGCTAAAACAATCAAATTGGAAGGAAGAAGACCTCCAAAACACGAGTAGATGATGACATTTCCATATTAGCATCTGTAAACTGTCAAGCTGTAACACACACATCTGTGACGATCTTGTACTGGTTGGCTGTGTGCTGCTCTAGGCACCGAAGGCAGAGGAAAGAGGCGGAACTGTTGCTGGTGTGTGTGAGCGCAGGAAGGGAACCACTCTGACAGTAATAACACGTTGCCACTGATTTCGCTGATTAGCTCCATTCTATGGAGGAAGGTGTATTATTCAAGGAAATCAGCTGCTGTTGTGTTGGTTCAGAGTGGATCTCTGCCAACTCGGCTTACAATGGCAACGCATTGGGAAAGTGGGGAGTTTGCAAGGTGGCGTGAATGACGTGTTCTTCAACTCACACTTATTTTTGTCCCCTCGTCATCAGGATCGGGCTCTGGTATCATCTCCATCTGTGAACACAAAGAGGGAGAGAGCATTAGCAAAGCGACAGTGGTTGAGTACAGGCTGAGGATAGGTTTTATGCATGCCTAAAACCACTGAAGGGATTCCTACGACAGCGTTCTGAAAAGGCATCATATATCTGCCGAGACTTATAAATGTTGCAAAGCGACATCAGCACACAGTTCGCACACGGAGTGACTGCGTTGCCGCTGCCCTGCCTTTTAAAAGTAAATGCCACTCTTCCCACTGTTTTAGCTTTATTTTTAGTCTTTGAGTGCTTCTGTGGGGAAATTAAAAGCCAGCTCCCAAATGTTTTTGCAAATTGAAAGTTAAAAAAGGAATAGTTTAAACTAGGATAAAGTAGTAAAACAGACTGCTTTGTGTGAAGACTAAAATATGTTTATGCTGCTGGCAGGATCTTCTGGAACAATGAACCAAGGAAGCATGTGACAAAATGTCTGAAACAGGAAGGAGATGTTTATTGTGTGCAGTGATAGAGTAAAAGATACCACAGTTTGATCGTATCAGCACAAAAAAAATCAAAATCAAAAATATTTATTTTATTTTCCTTGCACTATTATGTTTTTAGTTATACAATTTATACCAAGTATAAATGGTATAATTTATAATTTTGAAAAAGGAAAAAAAAAAAAAAAAAAAAACTTTTATTTGAAGGTAACATTGTGGATTTCAGTAGCTACTAGTGGTCTCATGCAGTTCTCCAATAGTGTCATTGTTAGCAGGCTGTGCATCAGTAAATACAGAGAGCGAGAGAGAGAGAGAGAAAGAGAGAGACAGAGAGAGATGCAGAATGTGGAATAAATAACAAGGCTTAGACTCAGTATTCATTTACAAGGTTTCTGCTTAGGTTGTAGAAACAATCAGCCTGATCTTAGAAATTATAACTGGAAGTGGAAATGGCCAGTAAAATACATCACTGACATGTATTATGAGAAAAATAATTGCAGTGTACTAAATAACTGTGAAATTTGCAGTGTGGCAGTAACATTTTACAAGTAACATTTCAAGAAGAAAAATAAAAATTGTATTTATAGCTCTGATAAACTGTTCAATTTATATTTTCCTACAAGACAGAAAGAACCAGTTTGTATGCAAAGTTATATAATCAGATCATACTGGTTTTATCACCACATTGTTAATCAGTTATTGATCTGAGGAATCCTTGCTGATTGAATTAAGTAATGAGTTATGTCCCTCCCTCTTTGACATGAGCCTGGTCACAGTAGAGATAAATTACTCTGTTTTAACAAAATAAGACATCCAGCAGAACCAGAACCATGATAAAGCATCAGTACCCACAAACACATGGGGGTGCTCAACAAGAGTCACATTTCCCTTTGGAAATAGTTATTCCTCAGCACTACAAGGAATACATTTGAATCCCCCTCTTTTTCTGCCTCTGTCATTGTGTCCTTGCGCAAGACGCTTCCCTCATGTTGCCTGTTGTTGGTGGGCAGACACCATATTATGGATATAATGAGAAATATTTGCCAAAAGACAATGCAGTTTCTCAGGTATCCAGGATGTCTTGGGTTTTAAATGAAGGCACCTGGACTTCTGCTGTTATCGTAAAGACACTTCACTTCTCATCTAGGAGGCTTCTTTAGTTTTGAAAATTGAACTTGAAGTATGAGGCTCATAAGTTGTAACTAAAAACAATTAAACTGAGGTCACTAATGAGCAGTAATGGAAAAAAAACTGCAGCACACTATTAGAAGCCATTTTCATCTGACTGGGAGTTAAGGTGGTGAAAACCATGGCAGAAAGGCTGTTGATAGTTGCAAACCGATCAGAGGCAGACGGGGACAGGCTATCACACAGTGAGACACCCTGACAAGACAGAGATAGACATGGATAGCCCAGATAATCGGAGGTCGGTGCTCTGTTTAAGTGGATGCAAAAATGTTATTTTTGTCTTGAAGAGATAGGAGGGAGGACTCTATATATGGAATATAATTTATTTTACGGAAACAAAACTGGCCCTTATATCAGTCAGAAGCAACATCTTTCACTGTGGGAAGTTCTCTGTGCATAAGAGGACAGTGAATCATAGAAAACCTGGCCTCTATGTTGTTTGGAGAACCGTTCTACAAAAGAACAACTCAACATCAGGAACATCTAGCAAACCTTTTTAAAAACAGAGCGAAGCAGAAGCTGCTCAGCAGTTATTGCTAAAGACGATTCCTTCAGAGTACACAGGAACCGCTGGTTCCATGAGTGAGACTGAAAAGGGAAGGGCACAGGAGAAAGAAGATGGCTACCTATGAGCAATTGTTGCACTCGGCGCTCTTTCAAGAGCTGTAATTACTTTGAAAGAACTGCGGCACTTTTCTCCGGAGGATGTTAGGCAGACAGGTGATTAATGAGGAGAATTAGGAGCCGAAGCTCTTCTCCCGGCGAGCGCGCAGGACTCACAATGTGACTTCAACGGACGGAGCTGGCATCCTCTGTTAGACGAGATGGAGATTTTTACAGAGACGTCTTTAGGCAAGCCACGATTAATCGTCCTCAGTCTTGGGGTAAGACTGTATTAGGTCATCAATTTCAGACCTCCCCTTTGCGAAGCGCTCCAGCAGCGGTTACACAGGCCTGGTGTGGTCTATATCTGTCACTAGAAGGGGATGGAAATAGACTTCCACTGGAGGACACATGCTCTAATTTGGTCTGCACACTGGCTGCTGTCTTAAGGAAACACGCTGAATGTAATGGTTTCCCACATTTGCTTTGATAATTTTGTTTGGTTTTAGAAATTGCTTTTGAGTACAGCAATGTTTTGTACTTATAGTTGAAAGTAGAAAAGTAATCAGTGACATTTCGCCAGAGTTTTAACATAAAGCTCCTCTGATTTTTTGGTAATGAGCCATCATCACATATTTGATAAAAACTCTTCTTAAATTTATGAATTCCTCACAAGGAAATATGAGGACAATGTATTCCCAACTCATCAGTAGCTGTGTTTCTAGTAAAAATATGTGTCTAGTATTCTGCTGATGTTGAAAAAACACAATTTCACAATCACGGTGTTTCCATTAAATAAGAAATAACATTAAAATTATATGAGTAAACTTGCTGCTTTGCAAACGAGTAAATATGTTTCATTTTTGGTCCTGCAGCTTGGATGTGGTTTAAAAACCTTTTAAACCATATCTTATGTTACATTTCACCATAACTTTGCCAATCCCCCCAAAATTGCTCTTAAGAAATTTTACTGTTTGTGGTCCCCCAAATAATGAGATGGGATTCACACCCTTGCCAGCGATGGATGTAAATGGTTACATATTTCAGCCATGGCGCTAGCACTCATTGTATATTAGCCAATCAGTGGAGATCTCGGAGTCTTATTCAGGTGTTGGAGCGATAAGCCCCACCTACTTGGAAACAGCTGTGTATCCACCGTTTGGGGAAAATTATAGTTGATGATTTTAGAGAAGTTATGGATTTAATACGTTGGAATGACACACAACGTTTTATGAGCTGTGATATGAGAGCTCGGTTGAAGCCACCTACATATTGTCTGGAAAAAAAAACAAAAAACTATCATCCTCCTACTACTTCCTGTCCTCTTTTTCATTGTTTCCACCAGTAGTAGCATCCAGCTGTTAATCATGTGACTCCTGTGGTGTGGAAGAAGCGTTTCCATTGCAGTTTTGTGACATACATCTATTTAAATATGTACAAATGACCACTTCATCCTAGCACAAAAGCTTTTTCAAAATTGCTGTGTTTCCATTAAACAAATTTACTTTAGAAATTCAAATTTGCGCAATTTTATGGCTAGTGAAATCGCAGCTCATCTCTAATGTTCAGGGATCAGCCTAGATTCAGCAGTTTAAATCATTTTGTTGCTACTTTTTATTGTAGTTCATTTGGAAATGTTGCTGCTTCACTGTCAAAGTAAAGAAGCCATAAATCACTACAAGTCCTCATAAATATCTGAGCTGCCAGCTGCAAAGTGGCTTACAGAGTTAAATAGGGTGATGATGAGGATTACTGCCCTCTGCAGGCAAGAAACATGCAACAGGGAAATGTAGACTAATGAAGAATTGTCAGTTTTTGTATTTGCTGATTGCAATATAAAACAAGAGTAAAATCACTGCAAAATGCAAGCAAATGTTTAACTTGAAGAGTTTTTAAACAAACTTTAGCCCCCTCTCCTTTAAAGTATTAATTCAGCCAGGCTTAAAACAAATGCACATCTAGTCAGAATTTTATTAGTAAAATACTGTGAAAACCATATACTGCATCATTTGACATTTGGTTCACAGCTAGTAACCCTTGAGTTTATGATTGTTACATGAGAAATTAGGAAAATTAGGAAATTAGGAAAAGTGGTAAAATTAGCACAGCCATACCAACACAAGGGTAAGTCCTGTATGCGCTTAGTTGTTGTATGTATTCAGATTCTCTACTCAACAGAATTAATGTGATGTTTTGTAAGGTACTTGGCGCTTTAAGAGCGTGGAAGTTGAATGATGGTTTAAATAAAACTCCAAAACACTTACAGGACAATCAGGAGCACCAGGAACACTAGAGGACATGAAACCACAGAGGAAGAACAGACACAGAGGTAGAGATCCAATGGAGAAAAAGGACACAGATGAGAACACACACGCCCACCCACCAACACGCACACAGGGGTAATCAAGGGGATGAGGAACATCTGGGACTAATTACAGAGGAGGGAAGGTTGAAGAAAATCAAAAATACAAACGCAGATGAAACCCAAACACCAAAAAAACAACAACAGAAATCTGTGGCGAGCAGAAGGTCTTTGTGCAATTTACAGAGGACACCATAGATAAATAAAATAAGAAGATTTTTACTGAAGATGGAGCAGAAGTGGTTAGAGAGTGATAGAATAGTTCTACAGTTAGATTAAATGTAGCATACAAGACATTGTACTTACTGGCTTTAACTGTTAAGCAGAGAAAAAATAAAGTACACTGAACCTCAACATAATGGTGGTTCAGTGTTTGTGGAACTTTCAGTGGAATGTTACTCCAAATTATTTGTATAAAATTTCCCTTTTCTCAGTTTTTTTCCCCTGAGATAATCTAAAAGAAAAGGCAGTGAGGGACTGGTCCAGGGTGACCCTGCCTCTCGCCCATTGACCGCTGGAAATAGGCACCAGCAGTCCTCATGACCCCAATGGGATAAGGGTGGAAGAAGATGGATGGATGGATGGAAAAAGCAGTGAGGAAAGATGGAAATACCTATCTGCTACTTGACACAGGTGGATGGAAATCAGCCAATCTAGGAGCAGCGCATATTGGCTGATTCCACTAGAGTGGCGATGAGGAAGACTATGATTGTCAGCCTCTGCGCTAGACAGTTTCCACTGTGTGTAATATTAAATTGATGTACATTTGGTGTTTGAACTATTCAACTAAGCACCTCTAATATCTTACAGGGGGTCTCAGCTGTTCCACCCCAGTGGGTGAATGAAGCTCTACTCTGTTACTTTTCTGTAAACAAAAAGAAAAATGATAGAAATGTGCATTCAGTGACTACTAAGTAGTCAATATCACTGCATGTGAAAAGAGAATTCAGATAACAGACACTTTGCTATACCATGGCCCTATTTATATTAAAAAAAAGAAAATCAAATATTAAAAGAAAAATAGAAAGAAGTCAGACTAGAGTTGGACAATTTGATCATGATTCATAAATAACAGAAGCAATCAGAATTATTTCCCTCTGGCATTTTTCAGTCTGTTTATGGGCATAGTTATATGTGTCTTTTACATGTTTGCACAACTGACACTCTATGATGTGTTGGCTGTTGGTATTGTGATGAATAAAATAATTATTTGTAAAACTCATATAACCTGTTCAGATGTAATGTTATTTCTGACAGCTGAAAGCTCTGCTGTAATTCTTCTAACGCCTGATAATGAGTTGCTGTCTGCTGCCATCAGCTTGCTCTGCATTTATGTCACCGGTTTTGTCTTTGTGTTTGTTATTTTAAGCTCAGTGTGACATTGCTGCAAAGTGGGACTGGTGCTCGCATTAAATCACTTTATCTGAGTGTTCTTTTTCATTTCTTAATAATCCATATTTGGAGCATCTAAATATAAACATATTGAAGCAGTTGTGATGTCGATACAATCCCATGACGGAAAACAGAGGGGCCCTCCTTAGTCAGCCACTTATTTTGTTTTCACAAAAAAATGTTTAAACATTAAACATAGCCTAAATAAATAGAAAATGCAGTTTTAAACAGTTAATTACTAGTCCCATATTAAATTGTGATTTAATAAACCCACTGTCAGACACATAACATCAAAAAATCACCAAAGGAACCTTTCGGACAACATGAAGTAAGCCAAAAGACTTCAAAAAGTAACAGCATGCACAGATGAATACCTGAAGCCATTACAGCTGTGAAGGCTGAAAGACATCACATCAGGCTCAGTGGATTAATTATTGGTTGTAGCTGAAGCTCAATGTGCAAATCATATTCTGACCTAAATGGAAATTAGTTAATAGACGTTTTTTCAGTTCAACTCACAGTAACCTTTACAGGTCGATCATGTGCAGCAGAGAAAGCAGGTGGAACACATTCAACCTGGAGAACTTCAGTGAGAAAAAAATGACTTTTCTTTCCGTTGTTTTAGCCTTTGCTTGGCCTTATATTAAAAATAAAAGCTCATGTGGGCTAACCTCTACCTGTCAAATATTGTAAAATATTTCATTCAACCTGGCATGTTGAATCTACAAGTAGCTAGAACTACAGAAGTGTGTTTTCTCAGAGAGAACCCGTTAATCACCCTGCACCGCCTAAGTGCAATCAAGGTAATTGTGAGTTAATGAACGTCCAATTTCAATTAATAATCCTGACATTTATTACTTTCAGTTAAAATGTGTCTTTTACCTGCAACTAAGGTGTTACTTTTTGTCAGAAAATTCAAAAGGAAGATAAGAAACCCACAGTTCATCGTTTTACCCTACCCTAGCCTGGCAAGGGTAAGTAAGTTTCGACCCTGTGATAGCAATGTAGAAGTTTCCCTTGACAACATCAGAGTAAACCCCCATTATATTCCAAATTGTGTTTCATTTTTATTGCATGAGAGCCTTCTGAGCCAACGCTGCAGCCGCTCGCGACTATCTCAATTTCAATCGCTTGTCTCTTTATTGCAAAACCCTTCCACCATGACGCCCTGCCATTCTTCATGCAAATCTCAAATTGACTTCTTGTAAGAAAAAATGTGCTCTGCAATTACTGGGCCTCAAAAAAAAGAAAAAAAAAAGAAAAAAAAAGAGGCCTCATTGAGTCGCTGAAACTAAATTAATGTCACATGAAGAAAAATGATCATCGTTTAAAGTGAAAAATGGAGCGGGGCCACCCTGTGCGGGTCCCACTGTGATTGGATAAGATCTCCTGAGTGAGAGGCCCTGCATAAGCAGGGAAAACACATTAAAGTGACCAGATATGAAAAGTGAGTTCATCCAGCATTCATTGGCTAGAGAAACACAAAGAATTCGAAGAGTTCAAACTAAGGCTCTGGACTTGATATGACACGTTAAACCCAGTAATCTAAAATAGTGGTGGTGTATGAAATTGTTATTAGATACGACACAGTGGGGGGGAAGATTTGGATAAGCTTTCTGCATTATATAAAGGCAGCTTAAAAGATCACATTAGGAAGTGTATTAAAACTTACAACCCTTCAGAAGTGATCCATTCATCAAATAAGTCCCAGAACTGAGAAGGGGAAATGTGGTGCTGCTTTTTTAAATGTCAGATTTGGGGGATCCCCAGAACCAACATTCAGCTTCTACGCTTCACAAACATGGAGCGTAGAAGTTTGTTTTCCAGAACAAACTTCTGGAAAACTGGAAAAGCGCTGAAACACCGAGTTCATTTAAATCTATACCATAGACCTTCCTGATTAGAGCTGCTTTTGTATCATAATGAAATATTAACCAATATTTTGATGAGTAATGATGGCACCTGGAAAAATGTAATGTTTAAATTTTTGATTTTTGAGGTTTCATGATGTGAAGCACTTTGAACTACCTTGTTGAAATGTGTTATACAAATACATTTGATTTGATTTTAGTTGTAACTAAGTCAATTATTACATGGAGAATACCTGTCTGTAACCGAAGCATCAACGGGGTTTGTTCTCCAACCTGCTTTGGAAACTTTTCAATTTGCTTCTGTGATGTTTTCACTGGGAAGGATTCTTTACCTGTTTATAGAAGGTCATAACACCAAAGTGAAGTTGTTGAAATCCCACCATAATGTGGTGGAGGGCTTAAGGTTCCCACATACCCGGGTGTACTTCACTCTATGGAAGTCTGTGCCTGCTCAAACCGGACGACTGCTGGACATATCCATACAGAGCTCCATTTGTTCAACCAGGTAAAAACCTGAAGGGAGACAATGTTCCTACTGAGCTGCTCCGTATGCATCATTGAGCTGATAAGGATGAGAGTCTTGCAACCAGTTGCGAAAGACACGTAGAGTGACTACCAGTCACTGTGCCGCACCAGCAGCTGTGTAGTGGCTGTTCTGGTGGAGAAGAAATGAGGAAAGGTGCCCAACTGGTGAATCAAACTTGCTAGAACCCATTTCATGCATGCAGAGTCTGCGGCTGAGCATATGGCAGCCTTTAGAGTCCTCGTGCTTCACACTGTCCTCTCCAATTTCTCCTCCACTAAGCAGGCTCTAGGTTTTATTCTGTCACACTCTTCATGCTGTCTGGTCTGAGTGCTTCATGTTTGAGGTCCTGCTGGTGTTACATGTTAAGATTTGAACTCTAAGAGCCAGAGCCCAGGGCTGACTCATGACATAAAGCCATGGCTTCAAGTTGACCCTATATGAAGAGCATTGCCAAACTGTTAGGTGTTTCCTTGGAACACCCAACAGTTATTTATCATTTTCATTTTACTAAAGACCCTCTCACCTCCAGCCACAGGCAGAGACTGGAAAATACTGTCATCCTAAAGGTGTCATAACACTCCAGGGCGGGGAAGTACATCATTCTGAACTAAAAAAAACTGATATGTCTAACTCCTCTTTCTCACTGCAGCTGTTAGCTGAGCAACAGGCCTCAGCTTGTTCTCTTGACCCGCAGTCACCTGCAGATTGAATCTGGACTTTTATGTACCCTTGGCTCTGATGGAGTATCAAACTCCACTCTGTCACAGTCTTGCTGTATGTTTAAAGTAATGGAGTTTAAATTAGAGTGGGCCTGTTTTTACAAATCAGTCCTCCAACTTCAGCCGATCCAAAATGCTGCTGCTCACGTTCTCTCTAAAACCAGGAAGATAGAGCAAATAACCCAGTTCTAAAGTTCTTTAACTGAGAGTAAATCACATGTACATAAATTAACAAATACTGTTGTCCAAACATCCATAAAGCTGCAAAACAGCTGAAAAGTAAAGGTAATTTCGTATATATAGCACATTTTCAGCAACAAGGGAATAGAAACTGCTTTACAGGAATTAAATGGAAATATAAACAAAATAACAAACCAAATGAAAGAGCAAAAGAAGGAAAATAATCTAATGTTGATCTAAAGTATGTAAACTAGATACTCCTATTCAGGGTTGGTAGATGAGTATAAGTAAGTATTCTCTGGACTTTCTAAGTATGCTCTAAGTTTGTAAAAGTCATGAGTACTCCACAGTTTCTAAGTAATAGTAAAAACTAAATGTTTCTGTCCTGGAAGAATGTTCTGAATTCTAAGTTTGTTCTAAGCTGTAAAACTGAATTTCTTTGAATCTTGTCTAAAACCCCACCTGCTTAGAGTTGCCTTTGTCTTCTTCACAAATATTACTAACTGAAACATGAATAATGTTTGTCTACTTTCATTCCCTTATTTTCATCACTTGGAGCCATGTTGAATTGTGTTGTTGCTGATTATTGTTAGCTTATAAAAACAGCTTAAGTCTGCTTATAAAAGCAAACATAGACATCGGCCAGAAAATCCTTCATCAGTACATATTTATACAAAATATCCAATCTTGTATTTATTAAATCCCAGGAATATATATATAAAAACCAGAGAGACCTGAAATAATAGCTACTCTACTCACAGCAGTAAAAGGAAGTCTAGCATCCTTTGCTGCCTTATATTTTTTCTTATTACTTTGCATAAGATCACTAAAGTATGTTTCATAACTGAAGACAGAGATAAATATACAGAATTAGATTTCTTTCTGCTTCCTGTCAGTGAACATGTAGCCCCTTGTTGAACTGAAGTGGAGACAGATGAGGGAACCTCTGATGCATCAATCATTACAAATTGATGATATTTAACAATGAACAAATATCTGTCAGGAGCGAGCTTTGGCAAAAAGACAAGACAAAACATATGCACAGTCAAAGCCGAGGCTGCTGTCTGGTGCGATGAGCATAATAAAAAGACAGCTGTCGAAGGAAAAGAATCAACTGAATTCAGATGATAAGTGATTTTTTTTTTTTTTTTTTTTTCTGATGGTAGACACACACTGTGCACATGCAAACCACCGGGGATTCTTACATCATCTATTGAACGCTCTCCAGGTTGGAGTACAACAGATAAAAAAGGGAATGGAAACAAGATTCATCAGCAGTATAAAAAGTAATTACTCTGTGTAAGACGACAGACTCATTCCTCTGAGTGGATGTAACCTTCAACGTTTTAATGGACCCATCCTCAAAAGTCAACGTGCTACAACATTTTCTTCCTTTTTAAGCAGCCAAGTTCAAACCCAGAGCTTTGTTTTAATTATTCTGTTTTTGTTTGATTATGTGAAGCTCAATTGACCTTTTTTTTGTCATCAACAGTGGTAGAATTAAACACAAGCTGCTGTGATAAATGTGAAATAATTGATGCTGGACTGATTGGACAAAATTGGATTTTAATATCAAAGACTATTAATAAATAATAATAATAAAAAAAAAACAAAAAAAACAATCACACGAGCTGTTGGAAGTCATATTTCTACCATCTTCTAAAAGAAATCTGGTATTTTTGAATTAGATATCAGGATGGAGTATCTGACAAGCCGGGACATGAGCATGTTTGCCTCCCTGTTGCATCAGCTCTCCTTGTAACCAAATTCTGTACACTTTTGCAAACTGTGGATGTGGGGGGCTGTCACTTCTGTTGATGCTTCTTTACATCTTCATATCTTGGGAGCAGCTTTGCTCTTTGTCATGCTTCACATCTTTTTTAAGGATTCATCGATGGAGCAACGATAGTCAGGAGGATGTGTTTCCTCATCATGTCAGTGAATTATCAAATGCATTTTGTTTTAAAGTAAATCTTAAAATCTTAGAAGCAAATTATCCTGATTGTTTCTATATGCCTTTGCAAATTTCAGCACAGTAGAGCCCCTGAAAATACTGATAACTCACTACTTTAATATTGTACCAAATGTACCTTGACGTACATTAATACACACTAAAGAAACTGTCTTAGAACTACCACAGAAGCTAGCATCACTCGTCTTCCTAATCTGCTCTTATGGGGCTACACCAATCAGTGCCAAGAGATATTAACGGTGTTCCTGGATTGGCTAATTTGCACACACCAGCCAATAGAGTGTTGGCTAGCATTGTGCACATGCAGTTCAGATTCCTGAGCTGTATTTTCATTCAAATATTTTAGCTAGGCTCTATGAAAAAGTTTAATAATACAATAAGCTACATATGTTTAAAATGGTAGAGGGATAGAGAGAGAGAAAGATAAAAGAGAGAAAGGATAATCTATATTATAATTATGTACTATAATGATATATAAAGTCCATGGGTATCCCAAAGCAAAAAAAGAGAATAAGAAAAAGAGAAAATGATAAAGTTGAATTTTTCTGCTGAAAAATGGTAGGAGTCCACTGTCATTTCCTGGGTTCATCTAAAACAAACATCAGCTAACTAGACATTGTTTTCAGAAATTGTAAAAGTTGCTTATGAATCATACTTTTATCATGATAATCTTGGTGATATAAGATCTAGACTCTTACTTCAGCTTTAAGAGTTCAAGCGAAAATGTCTTTTTGCTTAGCTTTTAGAATTAAAAATATTTTTTTCTGCAGATGTTCTTTGTATTTTCTACTCTGAAGTCGCATTTTCTCCCATCTGCACCTATTTCATTATGCAAGATAGTTGCAGCATCTATAAACACAGAAGTTGATGTATTTACATGGTTCTGCAGCTTTCTTTTAGAACATGTTTCCTTTACTGCCTGGACTCTTAGAAAAAAGAAAAGCCCACTGTAATTTGCTATTTTTATTGATGATATCAACAAGTAGCTCAACCTCAATCCCAGATCTAGGCTCCTATTGCAAATCAGCAAATTGAAACCAACTTAATAATAAGAGAGACAGAAAATGTTTGGTCACTGGTTGCAAAGGTGTTTTCCACATTTTCTGAGCAAGAGAGGAAATGGAAAGCCCACAGTGTCACTTGTCAGACAAGCAATGAAGTAAATCTCAGACAAATAGTCACTGTTTGTGTAAATAAAAAGTTGAATAAACATGAGAATAAAATGAAACCAAGAGTATTTGAGATTGGATGTATGCTAGAATTATAAATCTAATGCTGTACAAGACAAGACAATAATGTCTACATCCGTTTAAAAGCTGTCGACATATAAATATGTCACAGAGTAGGTAACTATATTAAGCAGCAACATCACTCTATAGGTTGTATATTTTAAAGGAAAATTTGTGTAAATCAGGTGAAGTGAACAGTTCTCGGCAGTTCTAAATGTTAAAATTTTAGAAAGTATTTCTGCTTTGAAGTGTGTCTTAGGCATAGAGCTCTAATGAGGAATGGGTTTTTTCACCACCTAAATCCCATTGAGTTCTTTTAGATTTTGCTTTCTTTTGTGAATTTTGGAAAAATTCTACAAAGCTATAGTTTCAATATCAAGCCTGAAATCACAGCATTTCCAACTGAGCAGTAAGGGGTTTTTTGTATTTGGTTTGGATTTGTCCAACACTGTGGGAGGCTGAAGAAAATGAAAATCAAGATGGGAATGGCTGAATAGTAAGAAGTGTGGTCTGTCACATATGCATTGATACAGCAAAATACATGCATATGTGACAGGCATATGCAATGTCTGCATAATGAAGGCATAACACAAAGGAACAAAAATAATTGTAAAGTACTGTACTTTACTATCCCTTATAGAGTACCAGTATACCAATTAACTTCTTAAATTTCAAATAAAGACCAGAAGTTTTACATTAAAAGAAAGCTCTGTTGTTGGGAAGCAGTTGTGTTTCATCTGGTGATGTTGTTCTTATATGTGTAAAAGTCTCGAGACTAAAATACAAAAGAGCCATTTACCTTCTAGTGTTGTCCGTGTTATCTTTTCTTTTTTCTTATCTTTCTTGTTTTTCATATTTCATACTGCAATATTATCAAAGCCCTACATGCGTACTGTAGCTCAGACCAGTCAGTAATGGACCTGCATATTGTCTCCGAAGGCAACACACAGTGAAGTGTTTTTTTTTTTGTTTTGTTTTTTTTTCTTTTTAAACTGAAACTACAGGCAAGCATATACATTCCACAGATGTGTAAGGTAGTAATTATTTTCCTCCTGCTGTTTGTCACGCTCCTTGCTGGTGTTGATATTTTCTTCTCATTTTCATATCATTACCACAGGAGGAAAAATACATAGGAGGCTAAGAAAATGCTAGGCCTTCAGGATTAGTGCAAGGATAACTTGTCGTAGAGAAACAATGATTCTTGTGTCCTCCAATGTGAAACTCTGACATGATGTCAATTTTTTTCAGAAATTTTAACATTTAGTCAATAACATAGTAAATTATTGAATTAAATTTGCAAGAAATAGGAAAACAAATTGCTATTTTCCAGGCTTTACACACTTTTAAACTGTGTAATGACAACACAGTGTACTTACACAGGAAGTTCTTCTTACTTAGTAAGAAGAACTTCCTGTGTAAGTACACTGACAAGGCAACTTACCAGAATTTCAAGTAATTAGGCCTCTGAATAAAGCCTGTTATTATCAAACACTCCGGCCCGGTTGGTAGTCTTGGTGGAGACACCCCACCAACCACAGTAACACAGAGGACATGCCAAGGATTTTGGTCCAGTGTAAATTTATGTATATATATTTTTTAATTCTAACAAATGAAATTCATATTTGCAGCCTACATGGGGTAATTTGTAGGTCACTATTTTTATTCATTTATTTTCCAAGATGATTCATACTGTAAAAATAGAGCACAATAGACCCTTGAGGGAAACACATTCCTGGAACAAATGCAGCAAGTGTAAACCTCTTCAAAGTGACGCTGCATTGACACCCAATGGCACGTCTCCAATTATGACGGATATGTTTGATGTCTTCTGAATCCATTACAGCTTGGACAACTTCATCATACCCAATAATGAGTTATGGGTGTTGTATGCATTACAAATCTAATTCCTCTACTGGCTGAGGTCCCTTGGGAACAATCTGCCCCCTCCCACCCGGACCCCTTGAAGAACATAAGAAGTGAGGCCACTATGGGCGGGAAGCACATAAAATGCAGTGGCGCGCCCTGCAGAGTGTTCCCTAATTACAACGCTCACTGACACTTGCTTGAAGATGTTTTGGGTCTATGCTTAGTTGTTACCTCTAATTATTTCCCCCTCCTGACAGGGGTCCCATTCACATGCAAACACTAATCCATTCACAGCCCATTGGCTTATGACAAGAGCTACTTTAATTACCTGTAAAGCTGCAATTGTTGTGTTTAGACAACATGAAATAGCTTGAATTAAAAAAATAAAATAAATAAATTACCTCACAGTCCAATTCAGGCTGCATGTGTTGTAGGTTACGTCTCTATCAGCTTTGTTGATCTAGACAGATATTTGTTTTACAATAACTCAAACTCAGATTGGACGGGGTGTGTCTGTAAACATCAGGCAGTTTTTTGTGCCTGTTGAGGGGTTATTAGAACTTATCTCTAGGCCACTCTTTGGACAACAAAGAGACAAACAGGACAAACGGCCGGGCCTACAGCAGGGAGATATGCATGTGTTTGGACCTCTGGAGGAAACCAGAGAATAGGAGTACAAAGACAGGTAGGGTGCTACTAACGACACAACCTGCAGATAAATATCTGTCTGCCTTCATCTCTGGGCAGTTCTGCCAGCATTCTCTTCCCTTTAACCCAGACCAGCTTCCCTGTTCTTGCTGTGTTTTAGGTTTCCTCTATTTGACATTTCTCATATGTAAGCAAAACAATAGAATATCTGACTCATCTGACCTGACCAAGTTGCTTCTCATGGTTTCCACTACATGGGGTGTTAAAAACTGCAAACAACTCTTTTCATTTTTCTTTTCTACATTCTTTTGTAACAACAAAACCTGTTCAATGCAATCCCAGCATTTATTCCTAAATGCTCATTAGAGAGTCATCCCGGGGCAAGAAATTATCTCTGTGGCAACTGGGTTTTGCAAATAGCCTCTGTAATGCCAACCCGAATGTAAAGGTCCAAACCGTTTGTATCCAGAATGTGTGTGGTCTGCAGAGATGTCAGCTGCAGTTTCCAGACCTGTACACTTTTCGGATGGAGGGAAGGTCAGCCTTGGTTATTAGTTGCAGTCTAGATCTGTCTTGTTTCATTGATGAACCAAACCACACAGTGATGAACAAATACAGGACAAACTGAATAAATTCTATTTTTTTTTTTTCCACTTTTACTCTATCACCTTCCAATAAAGCACATTGAAATTTGTGGACGTATAGTGAAAAAGTGTGATAAAGTACTAGAGGAGTGCATGGTGTGTCCACGCACCATGATACAGATGTCAGAACATAACTTCTCAAGGTTACTTGAGTCAAACATGAAAGTATTATTTTACAGAACAATTAGATGTTTTTATTAAGCATTAAAAACATAAAGGGTCAGGCTATAGATGGGTCAGACAGCATAAAATGTTTTTTTTTTTTTTACTTTTTCCAGTCATGCCACACATAAGCAGTCACTCGTCATCTTCAGATATGTGTTTATCTCTCTTTGTATCCAAGCACAGATGCTGTAGATTACAAGAAGCCCTTAGGGTACTTTCAGCTCTCCTTGCATTTCAGCCAAATTGCTGCTCTTAGAAAAATAATTCTTCACTCAAACGTGCATCAGAATGTCAGTATGGGATGTTCTTGTAAAAGAAAGCTAAAAGGAGTACTTGAGTGGAGGACATGTTGCTGTTTGTTGCTGTAATCAACTGAGGATAAGGTAAAAACATTTTCATTTCACGGAGAAACAACAGGAATACCCTAAGCAGGACAATGAATGTTGTTACAGTGAGTGTCACAATCATACAGAATGATTAAATCTTTTATTATCAAAGTTACATTTTTGTGTATTGCAAAATGGAATGTTGTTCTTTATCATTTCTCGCACCATATTGTTTCATGTTTTAAGCAATTTTAAATGTTGAAACTTTGATTACTACTTTTTGTAGTTTGAGGTACAAAAAGTGGTACAACTGGTAGATATTTCTATTAGTCCCTGCAAGACAAACAAACAAACTGTATTTCATAAAATAACCAAAAAACATTTCATGTGTTGCTAAAAGAAGCAAGAAGAAAGATGAGATTATTACTGTATGTTGAAGAGATTACTAATATCAGCACAAATTCACATGCCAGTCCATTTCATTTCTGAGATATTTCAGTGTATACAAATAGATTTCAGTGGCTTTGTGTGAAAGCTGTGCTCATTTTTCATTGGGTGGGGATGAAAACCTGTAACTGTAAAATGCTTTTGAAGAACTGCACTGAAAGGCACCACAGACATTCAGACGTCTTCACAGGAAGCACTCTGGCGCTCTGTCGTAACCCTGCCAGTGCATCATCTCTTTAGAAGGGTTCTGCTTCTAAATTTCCACCTTTTCAGATTTTGACACATAGCAGCCAATAATCAAAGGATGGAACTAGACAAGAATAGAAAGGGGCAAGATGAACAAGCAGAAAAATGAATGAGCAGCTTTTGAAAGCTCCTAATTGATATGGTAGTTTAATTTTTGTCTTAGCGGGCTAATCCATTTCCAGGGAGACAAAAAAGGTGAAATGGCATGGATGAGAATGAGAGGGGAGAGGCACAGGCAGCCTCTGAGGAATACTGAGTGAAATGAGAGACACTGGGTGAAATGCCAATTTAAGTCAACAGCCAGCAGAATGACAAAGCGCTTGCTGCCCGCAAAGCGAAGGGCAAACAGGGAGCGGAGAAGTGGCATTTTCAGGAGAACCCCAACTCATGACACCTTTGGTTTGTAAAGGTCCGCTCGGCTATTTTTGTTCATTATCACCTGCTGTACTCAGTGGCACACTGTCCTCCTTTATCCAACCCATATGTTGCTCTTGGTGGTTCAGGACGCCCCTTTAGGGAATTTCTCACTTTGTGTGGACAGACTTTTTCATTAGCGACAACTCTAAGGATCACACTTCATTTGGAGGAAAGGAAGAAATTGCAAGGGGTAGATTAATGGGAAAGGCCTTCTCTCTTCCAAACCCATTACAGCTCGGTTTCAAGCTTTCCAACTTACAAATCAACTCTTCTCTTGGGGAATGTGGAAAATTCAGTGAGCTTTTCACTCTATTTTTGTATTCCTTCAAAACAACAAATACAATACTAAAACATACAAAATGCCAAACTCTTTTCCGATTATCCCAATGTACCAATGATCTTTTCACAATATAGTCAATATACAAATAAAGGAGGCATAATAGGTTCATAATGATATTATAGTCAGCTTCTTCACTTCTTGATGTGTACACTGAAAGACTTTAGACAGGCGAGGTGTCCGGTTAACAATTGTATATCTTTATTGTGTTTTAATTAAAGGTGCTGCATGTAATTATAAATATATATATATATATATATATATATATATATATATATATATATATATATATATATATATATATATATATATATATATATATATATATATATATATATATATATATATATATATATATATATATATATATATATATATATATATATATATGTTTTTTACATGTTTAAAACTATCACCATGTGATGCAGTTCGTTATGAAATAGATAATCTGGGAAGATCCATCTGCTGTTGTGATGTAGGGGTTAAGCACTGCCCAAATGAGGCCTTAGTCCTCGATATGGCCGCCGCAGGTTCGTTTCCTGGCCTGGTGACCTTTCTTCCCCTTTCTCTCATTACCCACTTTCCTGTCAATTCACTATCAAATAAAGGCCACTGGTGTCAATAAGGTGTAGAGGAGCAATACTAGCTCCTCCCTGAGCTAGTATTGTGGTCTAAGAAATACACTGCTCCTGACTAAAAACAACCAATCAGAGCAAGAAGGATGATCTTAGTGTTCTCAGTCAATCTCAAGTACTCTGTGCTAATGGCAAAGAAACAACTTACTATTAGAGGAAAACTGTTCATCTACTGTGATCAGTGGCCAAAGACAATTAGTGGGTTGTGTGTCAGGAATACACATATTTCAGCATTTGCTGCTATCATTCTGAAAGATGTCATGATCAGCAAGTGGCTCCATTAAGGAATAAATGGTGGCTAAGGAATATATGATGGCTAAGGCCTGCAATGTTGCCTCATTATTGAGAGTTTCTTGCTACACACAAGCCAGCAAATGGACTCTGGATTCAGCACTACACATTCATATTCATATTTTGTCACTTTACAACCAGAAAATAATTTCGAAGTCCGCTGAAACGGATTAGGCACAGCCAGTAAACTGGTCTGAAGGAAAAGTTGGAGTTTCTTAATAAGTTTCTGTCCTACAGCAATTTACAGCTTAGAGTCTTGTTAACAAAATGACTGAGAATGTTTTGGTGAGAACAATTTATCCAGCGTGTTTAGAATAAGGTACATCAGCTAACATCCTGTCTGCCAGTTTGGAGGACATACAGAACAGAGCAGTAACCACACTGCCACTGGAGAGACACCACAATGTTTCTTACTCGGCATAGAAAAAGGTTTTTGAGCAAACCGTGGAAGAGACAATTGCAAAAAATGAAACATTTGATCTTTTTATCACAGTACTATGAAAACATAATGCTGTAATGACCTGAATGTTCTATTTTGGAGTTTTTACGTGCTTTCTTTTGTGTGAATTGTTTTGTGTTTTCTGGTGTTGCTTCCTGATACATTAGAATGTAGGAGCCGACAAAGCAGAGATAATAACTTATAGCCACAAGATATTTCTGTGTGGATCAGATTGACTAAATAATGTAGGGACTTCATTATAACAAGTTGTGGACGTGGGTTATTAAATAGTGGCTACGATTTATTTATCTCTTTCTCCCATGTCAGCGGACGGACTCTGCAGTTTGCCAGTGCTTTGATGAAAGTGGAAGATTCTTGAAGCTGTGGTTTACTTTGCATAGGCCACCAACGCTACTCTTATGGTTGTAAAAAGCAACGCTGTAGATAGATTAAAGCAGAAATCATTATGAATAATTGTTTTGACACAAAGGGTACTATGAATCAAATTACGGCCCCAAAAATTTAATGTTGATAAAACACTGGATTCCCACCCCATAGTAAAGTCTACATTTATGCTTCAGGATCTAGTATGGGTTTTGAACATAAATTAAATCTCAATTTTTCATTCAAATCTGTACTTTTTTACTTTAAAACATGAGTTCAATTCTTTTTACCTCCAGCATTATTAATATTACCTAATTACAACTTGGATTTAAAAAATAAGTTTAAGAAAATATGCTAAGGTCAATTATATATTGGAAATATGAATACAGTGAAGTACAAGACCTTGCTCTTCTTATAACCTTGCTTTTGTAAAAGATCTTTATGTGACATAATTTCAAGGCTCAGTAAAAGCAAAAGGCATATATATATATATATATATATATATATATATATATATATATATATATATATATATATATATATATATATATATATATATATATATAGCTAATTTCTTAATTGCTGAAACTAACAACCAAGCGATCTTTTAAAAGTACAAAAGGCCTGAATACTTATGAGTCATGGTGAGAGATTAAGTCACAAACAATATTCATATAACGTGGCAAATTTATTTTGATACATAATCATACAGCCCTAAGAGGAAACATGGGTTCCCCCTCCCATGGGCCCACCACCTGTGAGAGGGGCCAAAGGGGTCGGGTGCATTGTGAGATGGGTGGCGGCCGAGGGAGGGTACCCTGGCGGTCCAACCCTCGGTTGCAGAAGCTGGCTCTTGGGACGTGGAATGTCACCTCTCTGGTGCGGAAGGAGCCGGAGCTAGTGTGTGAGGTTGAGTGGTTCTGGCTAGAAATAGTCGGCCTCACGGCTCTGGTTTACCTTGTCATCGTTTCATTGGATCTGCGGCCGTATGTCTTGGATACTCGGGTGGAGAGAGGTGCGGAGCTTTCCACTGACCACTACCTGGTGGTGAGTTGGCTTTGGTGGTGGGGAAGGATGCCGGTCAGACCTGGCAGGCTCAAACGTGTTGTGAGGGTCTGCTGGGAAAGTCTAGTGGAATCCCCTGTGAGGCGGAGCTTTAAGTCCCATCTCCGGCAGAACTTCAAACATGTTCAGTGGGAGGAGGGGGACATTGAGTCTGAGTGGACCGTGTTCCGTGCCTCCATTGTCGAAAGCGGCTCATCTGAGCTGTGGCCGCAAGGTTGTCGGTGCCTGTCGTGGCGGCAACCCTTGAATCCATTGGTGGAGGGATGCTGTCAGGCTGAAGAAGGAGTCCAATCAGGCTGTTTTGGCCTGTGGGACTCCGGAAGCAGCTGATGGGTAACAGCGGGCGAAGCGGCATGCAGCTTGGGTGGTTGCTGAGGCAAAAACTCGGGCATGGGAGGAGTTTGGAGAGGCCATGGAGAAAGACTTCTGTATGGCTTCGAGGCAATTCTGGTCCACCATCCGGCATCTCAGGAGGGGGAAGCAGTACAGCACCATCACGGTCTATAGTGGGTATGGTGTGCTGTTAACCTCAACTCGGGACATTGTGGGTAGGTGGGCAGAATACTTCGAAGACCTCCTCAATCCCATCAAGATGCCTTCCATTGAGGAAGCTGAGTCTGGGGACTCTGGGTTGGGCTCTCCAATTTTTGGGGATGGATTTACTGAAGTGGTTAAAAAGCTCCTTGGTGGCAGGAGCTTTTGAGATCCACTCGGAGTTCCTTAAGGCTCCGGATGTTGTAGGGTTGTCTTGGCTGACGTGGCTCTGCAATATCGCATGGACATCGGGGGCAGTTCCATTGGATTGGCAGACTGGGGTGGGTGTCCCCCTGTTCAAAAAGGGGGACCGGAGGGTGTGCTCCAATTACAAGGGGGTCACACTCTGAAGCCTCCCAGGCTTCAGAGTGGAACCCTGAATAGACGTATTCAGGGTTCCTGGAAAGGAGGGTCCGTCGGATAGTCGAACCTCGGATTCAGAAAGAGCAGTGTGTTCTTTTTTTTCCTGGTCATGGAACACTAGACCAGCTCTATACCCTCAGCAGGGTCCTGGAGGGTGCATGGGATTTCGCCCAACTGCTCTACATGTGTTTTGTGGACTTGGAGAAGGCGTTCAACCGTGTCCATGAGGGAGCCCGGTGGGGGGTTCTCCGGGAATATGGGGTACCGGGCCCTTTGATACGGACTGTCAGGTCCTTGTATGACCGGTGTTGGAGTCTGTTCTGCATTGCCAGCAGTAATTCGGGTTCATTAGACTCCACCATTAGACTCCACCATTAGACTCCACCATTAGACTCCACCAGGGCTGCCCTTTGTCACCTATTCTGTTCATTACTTTTATGGACAGAATTTCTAGGCACAGCCAAGGTGTTGAGGGGCCTTAGCTTAGGTTTTGGTGGCCTTAGGATTACATCTCTGCTTTTTGCGGATGATGTGGTCCTTTTGGCTTCATCAGGACGTGACCTGCAGCTCTCGCTGGAGTGGTTCGCAGCTGAGTGTGAAGCAGCTGGGATGGCAATCAGTGCCTCCAAATCCGAGGCCATGGTCTTAAGCCAGAAAAGGCTAGAGTGCTTTCTCCGGGTCAGGGGGGGATCTCCTGCCCAAAGTGGAGGAGTTCAACTATCTCGGGATCTTGTTCACAAATGGGGGAAGAAGGGAGCGGGAAATGGACAGGCGGATTGGCGCAGCATCTGCCGTCAAGTGGGAGCTGTACCGGTCCGTCGTGGCGAAGAGAGAGCTGAGCCAAAAAGCAAAGCTCTCAATTTACTGGTCGATCTACGTTCCCACCCTCATCTATGGTCATGAGCTTTGGGTCATGACCTAAAGAACGAGATTGCGGATACAAGCGGCCGAAATAGGTTTTCGCAGTAGGGTGTCTGGGCTCTCCCTTAGAGATAGGGTGAGAAGCTCAGTCATCCGGGAAGAACTCAGAGTAAAGTCGCTACTCCTTCATGCCGAGAGGAGTCAGTTGAGGTGGCTAGGGGATCTGGTTAGGATGTCTCCTGGACGCCTCCCTGGTGAGGTGTTCCAGGCACGTCCCACCGGGAGGAGGCCCCAGGGAAGACCCAGGACACACTGGAGGGACTATGTCTCTCAGCTGGCCTGGGAATGCCTTGGGATTCCCCTGGAGGAGCTGGAAGAAGTGATTGGGGAGACGGAAGACTGGGCCTCCCTTCTGAAGCTGTTACCCCGTGACCCGACCCTGGATAAATGGAAGAAGATGGATGGATGGATGGATGGATGGATGGGTGGATGGATGGATGGATGGATAGATGGACATAATCATACATTAAGGTCAATTTCAAAGGCACAAATGTTGTGTTCATACATTGGTGGAGCAGAAAACAAAAAGATCAAATTTGATGTGTCACATTTTGTTGTTCAGAAGAAAATAAATCTCATATGAACACCCTCTGCTTTTCTTAATAACTGTAAATACAGGAACCTTTTTGGTTTTGTTACATTTAAAAGCAGCTTGAAATGTTCAAAGAGAATGTTCACATTTCTTTGTGTTTGGGGTCTAGTGCAACACTCAGCAGTAGTCCCCAGTCACACTGTGAACCCTTTAAAATCATTTCTCACACATTAGGCAAGGTGAGAAGATTTGGGAGGCTGCCAATGGAGGGAGCCAAGGCTGCATTGTGAGTGTTAGATAGGTGATGCTGAGCATAGATGGTTTTATTTCTCTGTTAAACTATCTGTCTTCATGGTCCCAAATGTGCTGAAGTCTGACCTCAACTGACCTTTTCTTATCTTTTGTATGGACTGTGTGATTTAATCTGGCAAAGTGTTTTACCTCTGCAGAGCCATGAAAGTGTTCAGCACTTCGTCATATTCTCACACAGAGTTGGACTGGCATGTTGTACAGACCGCGAGTTCACACCACAGAAACTTATTTTCTAACTTTCATCCGGTTTAACGGTGTATCAGTCTGAGGATGGTTGGGTGGTTCTCTGAAAGTATCATGAAATGAACAACCCAACAATCTGTTCCAAATAGATCTTGCTCAAAATGAGTAGGTTCAGTGAGAAGCAAAGTAAAGAGAAGGGCATTCTGGGTAAATACAACCAAAACAAACATGATACATTACACTCTTACAGGAGTGCAGGGGTCTTTGGATGAAAAACATTCCCACATCATCACGGATCTTTCACTATGCTTAACTGCAGGTATGCGGTAGTTCTTCACATGTTCATAGTTTGTTTAATGCTACACTCAATTGGAGAATTGCTCTTAGTCAAACCTTGTTTTATATGACCAAAATACGCTTTTAGTAAAAGTCTCAGTAGGGTTTAGACATGATTTTCTTTGATAATGGAACAGAAAGGAAATTTTATGAGAATCCCTCCTCCAAAACTGGCGGTTAGCATAAAAGTTCCTTCAATTTCTGCTAAGGAAAGTAGGCAATGTGCCACTCTGCTGGTAGCTCCCTTACCATGCTGTTCAAACATTTTTTATTTTTATTTTTTTGTCATAGATCCAGTTCTTTTAAACATTTTAATTATTGTTGATAAATTTATGGATTCAGCTTTTCTTTGTGGTCTTCAAAATTTTGAAAAATAACTGCTTTTTAACTTCCTCCAACTACATTTTTACTAATCTTTCCTTTATTGAAGTGTAGCAAAAAAAAAGCTTCATCATACAGTACCTTACTCAACAAAAAAAAGAGTTATAGATTACTAATTAACAAAAATACACACTGGTGAAGTTCTGATAATATATATATAAAAATAAAGCTTTTGTTTAAAACATGCTTGTGAATTGCTGAGGATATTAAAACATTAAGTAAAGAAAAAAAAATCATGGATATTTTAACCTATGAATAAATGCACTCAACTTGAATCATTTTTGAAAATAAAAAAATAAAAAAATCCAGATGCCATTTTACTAATCAAATTTATGTTAAGATTTTACTTTATGCTTTTTCACAAGACTAAAAACAATGCTATGTGCTGAGCGTAGTGATTTCCTCAGAGACTCCGCCTTCTGGACGTTTGTCTCCTCATCAGCATTGGGCTCATGCGGTTCTGTAGAGATTATAGTTTGGCCCAGTGGGTTGGTGATTCTCCAAGAGTCAGCAGTTAATGGGAGCTACACAGGCTGTGTGCCGCTAATGGAGGCAAGTGAGGTACTTAAAATCCGTTAGCTTCTTACTGCTGCAATTTGTCTCCAAAACTGCACCTCTTCCATAAAATACCTTCAGAAAATATTAGCTTCTTCAGAACCATCATAAATCTACTTTAAATCCATAACAATAAATTAGTCGGGCACTTGTAGGGCCTGACATTCCTTGTGGCAACAGTGATCAAAGCTGTGAAGAGAAAATTATTCATGTCCATTCAAGTCATTTATGCAAAATATATAAAGATACAATTTCAGAATCTGATGATAGTGGAAGCCCTTTGATATACATAAGTCATTAAACCACGAGATTACAACTCAAAACCCAGTTGCTTGAATAAATTGTAATTTGGGGATGTTCAAAAACCTGACGTTAGAGGTAAGAAAAACAAAAACAAATAACATATTCATAAGTTTCAAAGACAAATAATAGAATATGTAAACAGATGTGAAAATTTGTTAGATCAAAAAAAAGCATCAGTCTGTTGCATAAATTTCTTTCTGAACTTTCTGACTTTAACTTTTAAATATCAGATGGTTTTGGAAGTTCAAACAGTAGAGGAAATGTATGACAGCCTGACAACTTAGAAAAAAAAAAAAAACTTAAACTGCATGAACTTGATTTTCATTTCTTTTTCTGAATGGTTATGTAGAACAGCTTTAGGTGACATTGTATTGGACTTGTTACAGACCCACAGGGACTCCAGGTCTGGCAGAAGACCGACACATTGGCTACTTCCTCAGCATTTATTTGCTATCCTGCAGAAGACAATAAAAACACATGTCAGCTGTCTTCTGGCTCCCTCACACTGCTTAACAATGATGTCCTTATATAATAATTCTACTGTATAACTATACAATAGAAGAATAAAGAAATAAGCAATAATTTGTCATCACCAACTTAAACAAGTAGTTATTTATGTGAATAATTTGTCTGAGGAGCTTAGAAATAGTAAGAAAATAATTTCTCATCTACTTTTCCCATCATTTTCATTTATTCATTCATTTTAAATACTGTTGAACGGGGGCATTTTAGACACAACACTGCCACCTGGTGGACAGAAAAGTGTAAAAAAACAAGCAACTTCCAGTTTTGAATAACAACATTGGATATGTTACACATAGATGCAGAAGACAATAAAAACACACATCAACTGTCTTATGTAAACTTATGGTTCCAGCAGATGCAACAAAGCGGCTGTTAAACAGGAACGGCTAACTGAGAAAGCACAATTACAGTAATTCGCCACAAGAGGGCATGAAACGGCACCCGTTGAACAAAAGAGGGTCTGGAAAACAGCAGAAAAAGACAAAAATATAATTTGTGTCTTGTTTTATCCTCAATGTCTTCCAATCCAAACCAAAACATAGAATGAAGTACAACCGTTGGTGTCTTCTAACCCCACCTTTTTCCCTTCAAAATAAAAGTATACATTCGGATGTAAAGTATATACCCTGTATACACCACAAGGGCACATTAAAGTTCTATTTACAGTCAAAATAACTGAGTGGGAAGTGTCACATTAAAAGTCTTCTAAAACTGATACTGGCATGTCAAAGAGTTCGTAAAAAACTGAAATAAGCACCTGGCCAAAAATACTTAAGAGTGCATGAAATGCATGTTATGACATTTTGTGGTCTTAAAGTCTTGAAATGATTCTGCAATGGTGCCTGTTTTAACCTCCCACAAAACCACACATTACCGACTCACCTCCTTTTTGTCCGTGGGTCGTTGAAGACTTTAGTGTGGCTGACCTGTTGGCTTTTACTGACCTGACAGCTCTGATCAGGTTTGATCTCAAATTTCAAAGCTGTAATGGTTGTGAAATTGTGACGGTAGAATCAAGGTTGCAATGTATTGGACATTCACAGTAAAGATCAAATGGAACGGGACATTTACTAAGATTAAGTCAGTCACTCCAACAATTCCATGGTATGATATAAGACTAGACTTTAACCTCTAGAACCCACCAGTGGGTCCGTCGGGTTCTAGAGGTTAAGGGAATGATTTTGTTTGTAAATGCTGGTTGTGATTGTGTTATATCTTCTAGAGCATCAAAGCATACATATGTTTGCATTTTATCTTAAAAATTACATGGTCAGTTAACCAGGCAGCATGTTAGCAGCTAATGATTATCCCGTATTTCCCAAAATAGTTCTGTACATGATCATATGGTTTCTCTAACACCTTTTTCCATGGAATTTGCATGGCTTACCTTTACTAGTATATAAATTTCTAAATCTGAAGTTTGCTTTTAAGAAACACAATTTATATTAAAGCAAATAATCATCAGTAATAAATTTCACACAAAGAAAGCTGAAAGCTATTTGTCTCTAAAATTATTCTAATATCTGTTCTTTTATTGGAATCTTTCAATCCTGACAATTATGATTAATTCTAAGTTTGCATTTTGTATCTGCTATTCAGCTGTACTATTCATGCACATACATAATTACTCGCATAATTATGTTATTGTTCCCATCTGCAGCCAGTGTCTGTTTATTGCTGTTGGGACTGCGACTGTAGAGTTGAACAAATATGGAAAGATAATTAGATAAATACTGTGCTTGAAAAACAAATATGCAAATGTGCCTCTAAAGTTAAAATAAAGACCTAATGTTGATTTGGTGACATGTTCTAATGGTTGTGTCCATTGTGAAGGTGTGACTGTGTTCTCATTAGGCTGAGTTCTCTAATTATATCCTTTTTTATTCCTAATTATATTTGCTCTTTAGTTACTCTACATTACACAATGGGATCGCTGAGAAGCGGCTGAATCAAGTGAAGTTTTTTTCTCCTGTAAGTTACTTAGATGTGGAGGAAAGCGGGCTTTAAAAGACTGCCGGTCATTTCCTTTCTTTGCTATTTTGTCATATCATGGATTTTCTATTATACAGTTGACCCACAAATAACTGAAATCTGTCTGAAAAGTTCAGAACTGCATATTTTTATTAGTTTAAACACCAAATATACCTTAACAAGACACAAAGTGGAAACCGTCTTAGCAGTACCACGGAAGGCCATATCTAAAGTCTTCCTTCTTTCCAAGTTAGGGGGAACAGCCAATCAGCACTGAGGAAAGTACATGGCACTCCTGGCTTGGCTGCTTTGCAAACACCAGCTAATAGAATGCCAGAAAGTCTAGCATCTAAAATATTTAAGCTTCTCAAGCTGCATTTCTTTCAAATGTTTTAGATAAGCTCTAAAAAAGAAAAATATTTAACAGGTAATTCAATTAATACTGAACTGTGAATATGTGGCAGTCTTCTGTATTCACCTTGTTGTACTGTTTCTTTTACCTCCAGGGGATGGTACTGAGAACAAGCAGCCAATGCTAAGGCATTAAGCTTTAATAGTGCATACTTTAGTCAACAACTCAACAAAAAGGCACAGGAAGTCAGTGTACTGGACATTTCTTCCACTTAATACCAGTCTGAAATGGAACCAAAGGCTAACACCTGGAGCTGTGTTTCCCAGACAATGCAGCTTTACATGGTCGCTTACCAACTGGTAATTAGCTTTGTGCTGCTTTTTGTTTGAGAAATAAAAAGTTAACACCTGTAAATTTTGTGTTCCTCTCATAATTAAGAATAGAGGGCAAATGATCACCACTATCTTCCTCCAATTAACTAATTATCTAATTAACCGATCACACTGTTCATTTGACCCGTTCTGTAAACCATGACAATAAAAGGTCATACCAAAATGCTGAATCATGTTAAAGCTAAAAAAGAGATGAAGTGATTTTCAGACAACCAGCAGTACGACTGGCTCTAATTTGATTACATTATCAGCATCAAACCAAGTTTGTTCTACATGACTCATGTCTCCTTCGTCATGGAGATGTCAGCAATCTGACTTTGATTGACACACTCAATTGCCCTCATTTACTCAGACAAAGTGGGTCTTTGTCAGTAACCGCATGAGAAAATTTAATCAGTTTTTTATTCAAAACAAACCAAACACAAACTAACTGGGATAGAAATGACTTTTCTTTTCATTATTCGTTTCTAATTTAAATTGTGTGATGGATTCCGTTTGTTAATGTCTGTAAAATCTGCAGTAGAGGAAAATATTTCTTCCCCTAAACCAGGAAGGATGTCTTCACCTCAACTAAGCTGGATCTAGGCAACGAGACAGTTTGAGCCTGTGTTATTCCCTGTGCAGTCGGTTTCATCTGATTAGTGTCATCTAAAGTTCTCTTGTAAAGTAACCCTGTGATGGTACGTGGCAGCGTTGTGGCAGCAGATGTTGTGAATGTCCAGACTTCAGATAAAAGCCCTGCAGCTTCATCTTTCCTGGCACTCTAAAAGATTGCCCCAATATTTACTCAGTAATTTTACGATGTTTTGGCAGCTTCGTCTCTCTTTTTTGCCTCCTTGTGTTTTATAATTAAGGAATTGATAAGTCATTAAAAAATGTAAACTTACAGTGCCTATAAAAATATTCACCCTGTTTTAGGTTTTATCCTTTTACAAATTAATTATGATCAACAACTTTTGACTTTTTTGGCAAACGATTTTACACATACAAACACAACCAATTACTACAAAATATGATAACAAGTGAAAATATATAGTATAAAATAAGTGATTGGATAAATATTTAACTCATGTACTCACTGCTGAATATAAAAATGGCAGAGCAATGACTTACTGTTACAGAAAAAACATTTATCTGCCGTTATCTGTGGCTATGCTAACTAGCCTGAGTGTTAATGACAGGATGTGCTAGCAGAGTATAGAAGAGAGCAAGGGGGGAAGTGTAGGAGAAATGAGCAGCACCAAACAAAGGGTGACTAACCCTTATTGGTTGTTTTCTAGTAAGCACTGGGAGAAGACAGAGGAACAAATTTTTTTTTGTATATATATCTTTTACTGTGGTGTTACGACATAGTGACAGTTTTAATAAATATATAAAAATTAATACTTTTTAAAATAAAAGTTACATACTGTAGTTTTAAAGTGACTGACCTGATTAAACAAAGGTCTAGTCAACTGGTGCTAGTAGTTTCATGTCTTCCATTGAGACAAGGACCCCGCCAGACTCCAGAATGTGTGCTGTGGTATGTGGTGTAAGCAGGAGATTATTTAAGTACTGAATGCTCTGAGGTGAAATTTCAAGCGATGCAAAATACTGGATTTTGAACTCCATTGTACACTGGCCATTTGTGGAAAAGCTACAGAGAAGGCAATAACTCTTTGCATCTATCAGTGATGGAATGAGGTTGATGCTCAGGATGCCAAGATGCAGCAGTGCAAGCCAAGTGTTTATTACTGTTGGAGCATTCTTCTGTCATTCTGTGCTACACAGTCTGAGATACAGTTGTATGTGCAGGATAGAAGACTACACAGTACTACTGATTGCCCCTACATTACATATAGTTGAAAATGAATTTAAAGTTGTGTGACACTGTGTATTCTATTTTATTTCATACATTTTATCATCCACTCATGTGCGTCAAACAAGACCGATGAAATGTTTTTCTGCTAGCAGAAATCATCGGAACAGACCTTCCGTTATTCCGTGGTCAACAACAGAAGAACTATATAGGTCTGTAATGACAATCCAGATAACCCGTTGCCAACCAAAGATGTTCCTTATTCAAAATTAACACTTTGAACCTTATCTGATTATTGCAGCTGCCCACTTTATACTCAGATGAGACAAAAAACGATTTATTTGCCAACATTGTCAATCTTTCAAGGTGTCAAAGTAAAGTCTTTCAAAGTAAAATTTCATCATCTTGTGAGTTTCAAATTTGACTGTAATTAACAGAAAACCACTTGAAACATTAGGCTTCAACGGGAAACTGATATTACCTGCTTTGGAATGGATAATCAGAGTAAAGGTAAACTTCTAGTACCTGATCCTGTCATGAAAACCCTTGTCCTAAAAGTAGTCTTCCACCTCTTCATCTTGCCTTCATTCTTCTTTATCATCTCCTCTATCCATTGCCTTGGATGGTTGACTCCAGGTTGCTGAACGCATCCAACTTTAAGACATTGATTTTTTTCATCATTCACACTATGGGATTCTGCCTTGCTTCAACTGACCTCCAGTCACCTCATCTCCATATTTTCAGGCTCTTGTATACCTATTGTAAACTCCCAAAACAATTCAATGCTAAACTTCAGAATCCAATGAATTTGCAATTTGATAGCTGGACATTGAGGAAAGTCTTAAAATACTGTAAGAGACTCAACAATTCAGCCCGATTACTTCTTTCAAATCAAATCACAGCTCTTGAGGATCATGTCCAGGCTAAGGTCAATATGAAATAGCCAACAATTAACGTAGCCTGCTATCCTACTTCACTTTGAAGGTTTAAGCAGTACAGCACATTGGGCAAACAAGCAAGTTCAAATGGAGCCACTGTGCAGCGGGTTTGTCTAATTAACCGATTAATTAGTGCGCCTTAAGAAAGACTCTCTCATGCAGTCTAACTGCAGATTCAGGCAAAACTGTGGAACAGCAGATTAAATAAACATCATCATAAAGTCCAGAATTAAGAGTGGCCACATTATCTGAAGAGGAAATAAGGTCTCTAAACAGTTATTGCTTTTGTTAACAATTAATAAGAGGATCTGCAAGTCTCTTTAAGCAAATGTCCAGAATGTATCACCATGCTCCAATCTCTGTTCCAGAATATTAAAAGAGAACATTCAATAACCTTTAAGAATCATAAAAAAATAAAAATAAAAAAATAAAAATAAATAAATAATAAAAAACAGTAGGTTCTATCCCCTACTGTCACGTGGAGAGGGAGACATTGCTATAATGCTGCTAAACTAAACTGTTTGACATCTTGCAGGATAAACATTGATCTCCATCTTATCCAGACTCAGATAAGGGATCAATATAATTTTCCCCTCAAAGGATTTATTCCAAACACATTTAAACCTGGTATTAAGCAGGGAAGTTCTCTTTATTGCTTTGTATTTTGCAGCCCAGATCAATAGATTGTAATCTAAGCGGCTGTGAACAGCAAGATTTATGATTGCTTCCAGCGCTTATTACAAAGAAAATAATCCTCTCTTACAGCAAAAACATCTCATTCTTTCCCAGTTTTTTTCTACATTAATGTTTAAAATTTTGTGTGATGTCTGAGATGCTGAGATGGCATCAGACCCCTCTCTAGTAGGGATGGTACATCTCCTATGAATCAGACTTGCAGCCTAAAAGCCAAAAGCAATCAACATACCAGGTTAACCAGGATTATTTCATTTAGCAGAATGCTAGAAATGTTCAGTTATACTCAACTGTAGCCACCACAGGAATGTCCAGTTACAGCACAGTTCAGTATGTCACAGAGATGGAAATGTTTTGCAAAGAAATGTGTCAAATTCAGAACAAAAGGAAACAATGTGACAGGGCTGAAGCTTGGAAGAGAGTGATTGTCAACAGTTAAGTAATTCTCGTAAAACCTTTGGGTATAACTTTGTACGACAGATGTCTTCAGAGTCTTCCGACGTCAAAATGGTTTATGTTTCTCTTTGTACCTGAGCTTGAGGTGCAGAGCATTTACTGCATTTTAAATATTTAGGTGTTGCTGCAGATGAAATCTGCACAGATTCACCAACTGGTAGCAGAGGAAGAGTCTGTGTTCATTCCTCATACAACTCTAACTCTGAGGCCTTTGAAGTGTTTTTTTTTTTTGTTTTTGTTTTTGCCATTTTTGAACATTTGTTAAAAAAATATATATATATTCTCTGTGTTTATATTCACTTGTGCTGATTCTTGTGAAACAAAACTGAAGCAACAGAGCAGAACTCTGACAGACAGTGTTGGTGTTTAAGTAGTGACAAACTGCCTGCATGAACCTGGTGTAACTCAGACCAGAAATTACTTTTTCATTGCATTGTATGTGAAAAATACACATATGGGTAAATCAGATTATTAATCTGATTAGGAGACCTTCAGTGAGAATGGTTTACAAGGGCCACTGCAACTCCAGAACAATGGTAAGCAATAGTCCGGTCAAATTGATCAACACACTTGGTAAACAGAAAAGTTAGGTAAATCCCTTAGTTTTATCTCAACGCAGACAATCAACAAATGTACGTGCATTTAGAAAATCAAGGTTATTTAATTGGCGTGCCCCACAGCGCCACCCGTTGAGGGTTTTCCTGCCAACCCCCACTGTAAAGAGATCCTGATGGATCCTGTTCAGGGTCACCAGTGGGACATTGTCCATCTCCAGCGGTCTTCAGGTTAAATGTCGGGTATGCCCTGGACACATTGCCAGTTCATTACAGGGTACAACAAAGACACAGACAGTGATCAACCACACACTCATACCTAGAGGAATTATGGGGAAATTGTGTTGGTGATTTTACATAACTATGGATTCAACACATTGGAATGGCACACAACTTCAAATAAACTGTGCAATGCTATGACAGATCTGGTAGAGTCAAAAACAAACTATCATCCTCGTACTACTTCCTGTCTTTATCATTGTTTTCACCAGTAGTAACATCATGTGACTTGTATGTCGCAAAAAAAAGTGCTTCATTGCAGTTTAGTGAAATATAGATATTCCGATACGGCTGAAAAAACTACTTCATTCTAGCACAAACACTTTTTATTGGTAAATTAGACTTTTTTTTTTTTTTAATTGCTGTTTCATTTAGTTGTGTAATTTTGACTTGCACAATTCTATGGTAATGGAAACACAGCTAATCATATTTTTTGGACTGTAGGAGGAACGAGAGAACCCACATGTAGGACATGCAAACCTGCAGAAAGACACCAGGCTGGGATTCAAACCCATCACCTTCTTGGTGGAAGGCACTAATAAGGTGGTTCATTATGTACGTCACAGCCACATGTTAGCAGTTGGGTAAAATCACATCCAACTGTTTGAAACTTCAAAGTCCAAGGAATCATTTTTCAGTAGTCGAGTGTCCAGATCCTCTGGACAAAGAAAAATGTAGAACAAGAACCTAGTTTCTACCAAGTTACTTTTTTTTTTCTCCAAAATTTGCACTTTCTAGGCCATAGAGACAAGGAAAACAAAACAATAATAAATACAAGTAAAAATGTTGATCAAATAAAAGAGTCTTTGGGTCAACTGTTTGTGATTTTCCCAAAGGGCTGACTCTGAAATTGTTGTTGGATTCTCAACGTATGGCCAACATCAGAGCAGGAAAGCGGCACACCTTTAATGTGGCCAGAGTTGTTTCCACACTGAATGAAAAGCTGCTCGCCGTTCTGTCTGCCCTGTTCTGCCACACAATTGCTTTAATTGCTTGTTGGCAGCTCTAATCGATAAAAGGATTATTGGCACTGACAACACATGAGTACATATCAGAGTGTAATCAGTGTCATAACTGCTTGAGTGCAACAATACATTGTGTTTAATATTCTTGGACTGCTATGCAGCCAGCGGAGGCCTAAAGCAATTAAAGAGAGAATCAATGCCCTAAGTCAAAACACTGTGACAGCTCTATTATCCCTGGATATAGAAAGGCCTAGTGGATTTCCATCCCCACACTTCTCTCTCTTCCTGTTGCATGCATACATATTCTCCATGATCAAGTTCTGAATATCTGCAGCATGTGCGTATCAGAGCCTTTCATATTTCCAGCTGGCATTTCTTTCTCAAAGATTCCTGTGGTGTTTTGATCCGCCAAAAATCCTTTCTTCTATTTTTCATACTTCTTCCTTCATCACTTACCATTCCTCGTCGTGTCACCCCGTCTGCTACCGTCATCACTCTTTTTGCTACTAAAATCCTCCCCATCACTGTCAGCTGTACATCAGCCATGACAGCGTTTTCATTTAATCACACACTTTTATTTCTCTCAGGTGTCTGAGGTAAAATGACTTTGGCTGCACCTGTTCATTTTGACAAAAAACTACTTTGCTCTGTTAAACTATTGTGGCAGCAGTAAGATTTAAATAATCCCCTGTGGTTTAGAAAAATAGTGGCGACAACAAAGAGCGCCGAGGAATGAATGAACCGGTGATGACATCCGACAGTTTCATCATTTGTTCTGTCTGTAATGTCCTCTTCAAGCTGATGCCAATATTTTCACACTGGGATCAGATTTTGTAACAGAATTTTATTAAAGCAGCTATTACAAGGCTGTAAAACTGAAAAAAGTGGCACTAATGACTATTCCTTTTTAAATTCCTGCCCGTAAAGATGTCCTTCACCCAGCGAATTAATGAGACATCCATCCCTTCAGGCCAGAGCAGCTGAAAACTCTGCTGTGTTTCAGCAAGAAGGTCCTGGGTCCGAATCTAAGCCCGGGGATTGAATTTGTAGAACATGGCTCACACATTACAGTACATTTTATTGAAATCTGATGTAACAGTGAGATATTCAGGGTCTACTCTGCCTGTTTCCCAATAACAGCTGGGCAGAGTGTGTATGTAGGGGTTTGGTAACCTTCGAAATGCTCCAGGGACAGCACTCACTTAAGAAGGTTTCATTTCAACCAGGCCCATATCAAAGAGTGCAGATTGGTGGAGGATTCTCATAATCGATGTCTCAAAAAACTATGAATACAACCCCATCATATATAAATGTTTCAGACTATGCATACTCCTCCTACATCTGGTTTCTGTTATCACTCAAAAGCAGCTCTTGGAAGATTGGGTGCCTCAGTTGGTTGTGCAAGCCGTGTCCAGAGGCTGCTATCCTTGATGTTATTGTCCTGGGCTTAGTTCCTGTTCTGGGGCCATTTTCTGCATGTCTTCCCCTACGCTCTCCTCCCTGTTTCCTTTCCAAGTACTGCTAAATAAAAGCCACTAGAGTTGCCAGTGTTCACAGGGCATACCTTTATGGAGGTTTGGGACCTCTGCTGTGAAAACTTGCTAAAATTTGTGACTACTTAAGACCCCCTATAAAACACTTAAAATTGCCTGTTTCAATAATTCAAACACCTTCTAAATCTTGATGTGCATTGAAAGACTCGGTGGAAACCATTTTAACACCCTTATTTCCACTCTTGGTGGTTTACCCAATCACTGGTAAGTGGAGCTCCTGCATTGGCTGCTTTGGAAACTCAAGCATTGGTTTTCCGGCTTCCTCAGCAGCATTTCATTCAAATATTTTAGATATAGTCTTGGAAAGAATAAATGATTTAGCAGGTTGTCAAATCGGTAATTTGTATTTCCGGTCCACAGAAAAATCAGTGAATCTGTGAATACGTGATTCTGCGAATAAAAGAGTAAATGACCTTAAGAGCTGTGTAGAAACAAATGTCTCAGCAAACTGAAAAAAAACATTTTTAAGAAGACTAAGCCAAACCTCTTCCATAATTTAAGGGAGTGATGAAGTCAAACCAAACAGCACAAATCTCCACTAGTATCGATTCATTAAACACCCTCTACTCGTAATGATTGGAAGCAGGAACCATCATCCATTGCCACCTTCATCTTTTACCAGATTTAAATATCAGTGCTGAAAGCCCAGTCAGTGTTCTGTCTGTGCTGCTGATTCCACATGACATGTTGCCTAAATAACCACAGATGTAAACTGAGTACAGCCAACAGACATAGCTGCCAAGGCTAAAGGTGGCCATCAGCCATGATTATTCAGCAAATGCCAGCAATGGCCACAACATGACATAGCAACACTCAGAAGTGATTGGTCGAAATCTTTTCAGTGTGTTGTACTCCTCTAAAAATAGAACTTGAGAATACTTTTGCAAGACATTGTATCCAGACTGCTGTGAAGATGTGCAATTGTGCTTTGATTTGGAAATTTTAAAACAATCGCCAGAAGTTATAGATAGAGTGACTGTCTAGGAAAATCTGTCTAAGACACGCTTGTCTGATTCACCTGAGCTAATTTGTCTCAACAGCTCCTCAACATACTGCAGCATCACAACTATTGTTGATCTTAATGCTTGTGACAGGTAGATCTGACTGATGAAGATGATGCCTGAGGACGTTGTACTTTAAGCACAGTCCTCACATGTGTTTTGTCACTTTGCTGTCACTGGGCTCCTTTGGTAAAAAAAAAAAAAAAAAAAACAGCAAATCCTGCAGCCCACAGGCTTAAAATTATAATTAAATTAAATAATTATAATTATTTGCTCATAATTAGCAAGCATCTTTATTCATACATTCAAGTTGTTTTCTGGATGAAACACAGAATGTGGTGTATTCTTATGAATCCAGAACTTAAAATGAAAGTGAACCCCAAACAGGTAAATAATAGCTTTTGGAAAAAAAAATAAAATAAAAATAATAATAAGATTTAGCTCGTAACCAGATTGTTTTATTTTTTAAAACAGATTAGTTATCAAACCAGATTACAAAGTTGACAGTGGTGGAGTATTTTAGTTGGGGTTTGGCACATGTTATTTAAATTTGTCCAAATCACCTAAAAGATATGGTGTGCAATAAACAGTGACATAGAGAAGATATTGGATATTAAATATTTTCATGTTTAACCTTTCAATGTTGCCAACTCAAAACAACATAAGTTGGAAAAGAGACACTGTTTTTTCAGCCAAACAAAATCACTGACGCAACTCAGAGTGTGTTAGATTGAGGCTGCCAGCTGTATCAATGACCTACCCGTCTCAGTCAGATGGACCACTGGGATCATTTCCAACAACTACACCACCTGGACAGTTGCATGAATGTGCAGTCGGATGCAAACAGCAGCTGATCAGGTGGATCAATACAACTGGCAGCTTCAAACAGCAGAACAACAGTATGTGGTCACTTAAAAGCCATTTTTCTGCAGACATTTTTATGACCACTGATAAAATGTAGATGTTTTGTCTACCGATTCAGTAGGTTTCGATGCAGCTAAATTCTGCATTTAAACTGTCTTCACGTTTTCACTATTGACTTCAGTCCTCCACTACCCTACAATGGTAGTTCTGAACAATATGCTCGTCATCTGTCACTTTAACGACTATCAAAGATGACAGAAAGGACAAACTAAATATTACATTTAAAGTTTTGTGCATAGAGTGAAATATATACAAATTTAACTGATTATTTATTCTTGCTATAAAAGGTAGAAATGCTTTCTAAGAGCAACTAAGTCAATACATTCCAGTTGGGCAGTTAAGCCTCCAGCAAAAAAATTATATTGAGTTAATATTCTGTTCTGATGAGGCTTCTCAGACTTGCAGTAGCTTTTGAAAATAACAACCTTTAATTATGTTTTAAACAAACTTCTCATTAAGTCTACATGACTGTAATAAAATAGATTTTTTATTGGCCTGCTGTAATGTTAATATTTTATTAGCTGTAAACAGAAAATTGTCATAATTAAGAGAAAGAAAGGCTTTTGTACATGTCAGTCTATGTGGGATTAATCTATATAATGTTTCACTGAGAGGACTGAATCACCAAAATAAATGATGTTTTTCTTACGGAGTCATTTGTTGAATGAGTCTGTCAGTAAGACATTTGTGTGTGGTTGATAATTTATATAATAATATAATAATTATTATAATAATAATTATATAATAATTCTTTATGGTGATAAATGTAGTGTTTTAAAGTCTGGTTATTATTATCCTTTAAATTGTGGGACATTTATAAGGAGCTCTGTATTTGTGAGTTTAGGCATACAATTTCTTACAAATCTTCTCCTCCAAAGCCAAACAACTTATTCTGCTTATTGAATTGGATCATTAAAGTGTAAACAATTAAGTTGTTTCAATGAAGAGATGTAATAATTTCTTCATTTTCTTTCATGAAGAAATTCATTCTAGAGTTATGAAACAGTTTTGAATTGAAGATTCAACATTATTGTGTTTCTACAAACAGCTTATTCTTACATATTGTTCTTTTAATATTGAATCTCCTGCTAATGTCTGCTTTATGTCTCTCTTCCTGCCATTGAAATAAAAGCATTCTATTTCAGCTGCTGTGATTGTATTTCTTCAACAAAAAACAATCAGAGCAAAACCTTTATAACAAACATTTTCGACTAAATATAAATCAGTACAGAAAATATTCTAATTCCTGTGGCTGGCACATAATTATCTTTATTCAACTGAAGGTGGGTGAGTAAAGAGACTCTAAGGCTTTAGAGAAATTTATTGTAATGGCCAATAAAAGTCCACTACACTAGATCTAAACTCCTCTGGGAGACTATTATGGGCCATGAGGCCTGTAAGCTGAAACAAATCTTCCTTGATTGCTCCTCTTGTAATAAGACACCAGCGATCTCCAGACTAAACCTAAGGGCATATGGTCATAGCTTTTTATCAAAAATTAGCATAGCTGCTGCGTTATTTGCAAATCAATTATTATTACTGGGAACTACACAACTTCAGTTATGCACTTTTTTGGAATTATGCTGGTGTAGATATGCTTAGAAAGAAATCAATAGCAATTTAAGCTAAGAACAAAAATTGCAATGAAGGTCAAAATGTGTAATTTAAAAGAAAATATCCTAAGCTGTTTGTAACAATATTTAAATGTGGATTAAGTGTGGAAGAGTTTACGTTTAGTTTTGTAAAATTGAATTTCCAGAACCTATAAGATGTATTCAGGGATGTTTCATCATGTTTATTGGTTTTACAAATCTGTTATGATAAACAGCATTTGGCTTTATCGACAAAAAAGCTAAATTTTGTTGTCTAAGATTAGACAATATTCAATAGAAATGCTTATAACTGCCCGTTATAATAGTTCTAGAAATACCTCAGTATGCATTAATACACGCAAGGATTTTGTTTTCTTGGCACTACTGGCCTCCTGGATCAGGTGTTGTGAAACCTCAGTCAGCAGCACAGCATGTAGTAATACAGGTGTTTAAGTTGCATTTTATTTCAAGTATTTCATATATATACTCTCTGAACAAATCATGGAACAGAAAAATTTTCCTTAGATAATTTGAAGTAATCTGCAGAAAAATATATGAATACTGAGTAGGCAGGGATCGATTCGAAATTCTGATAACATCGCTACCAAGTCAGCATCAGTATCAGTAGCAGATTAATACTTTAGTTCCAGGTTCCTTCTTGCAATTATATTTAACTTTTGCATTGTAGTTTCCGATCTCTTTCTCAAAAGGATTTTGAATACATTTTCCATCAAATTCAAATTTTTTATTTAAAATAAAAATGTATATAAATTATTTTATTTTTCTGTTGTTTCTGTGTATCATGTTAGTATAATGTAGTTAGTAATTACTTTTAGATACCTATAAACTTTGGCCAAATCCTTCCCAGGTTTTAACAAAATAATTCAAAGGAAAAACCACAAAAGTATCAGTATCATTATCAGTATCAGAATCAGTGCCAGTATTAGTATTTGCATTGGTTTCTGCATCAGGAATGGCGATGATGGCCACCGTATTTATTGATATCAGATTGACACTAAACTATGCATAATCAAGCATCTCTTCCAAAAAAGACTTTCCCGTTATCATTAGGGAGTACAAATTATTTTCAACATCTCATTTCAAAATGAAGAGACAAAATTCAGGATTGTTTTAAAGTATGTGAACCCACATCAATATTTTGTATTCAACCTAATATTGTTCAAGTTAGGGGTATAGGAGTTAACTGCAGCAAGTAAGATACTGTTTATAAGTGTGCCACAGATCACCAAGCAATCTTTTGTTAAAGAAACAAAATAGCTGATGTTGACATCTGTGAAAAGTATGTGAAAGTTCACTTAAAATGTGAAAGGTTAAAAGAAGCTAATGAAATGCTTGATGTCCACACGTATACAAGAAAGAATGGAATAACCCAACCTGACTTAAATGAATTTTACATTTCATCTTCTCACAGTGTCAGGTGAAGAGTGAATATATGTGCTCGTTCAAAGATTTAACATTGAAATAATGCATTTTTAACATCAGCTTCCATCATGTTAATAATCTGTCTGAACTGTAATTGAAACAAACTTTCTAAAACGATTTGTAATGTATTTCTCCGCCTGTGTGGAGAACCTGTCTTGAAATAACAGAACATCCTGAGTTCTTTCTGATCTAATTCTGTAAACTGTCAAAGCTGAAGAGCTATCATAAAACATGCTGACCTCACCCAAACTACATTACTGACCTATCAGAGCATCAAGGGAACAGCTTCACCTGATATAGGAGTTGTTGTTTTTTCTGTCACAATAGACATAATTTTAGGATACCTCACAAAAAATTTCTCAAGTACGTCTTCTAGCATTCAACTCATAAAAACACATAAAAGAACCTGGGAGGAATCAATATGTAATCACAGCTGAAGCATTTGAAGAATGGCAGATATATTGTTCAGTTTCTCTGTGTTGTCATTCTTGTGTCAATTCATACATCAAACCACATAACCTCGAAGACAGCAAGGAAAATGCTAAACAAAGAAAATGTTGGCATTCAAATTCTATCAAATCAAATTTGGTGTACATGAGTACAGTTAAAAAAAAAAATAATAATAAAAAAACTGTTAGCTTTTGATTATAACATCTGATGGTATTAAATGCTTTAAAAGTAGATTATTAAATTATAAATATACATAAATTGTAATAGGGAAAAGACAACAATGTCGTCTTAGCAATACCTCCAACAGGGCAATTTGCGTTTTCATCATCAAAGTCCTATTTTGAAGTGCAGACATCTTAAAGAACTGTCTGATTCAATTTGAAAAATCTTTCTCTCCACATGACAACTCCAGTTGGAGCGCCAAATGGATTCAGTTTCCTTTTTAGTGACAGTGGAACAGAGAGGTCAGGAGGATCAGTGACAGCAGAGGTTTCACTGATTGAATTATCTGTGGCTGCCGTTAGAAAAAGGCATGAGAGTCACCCCCCACCTCACCAACCCCAAAAGCAATAAAGACAGCTTACTGTTGGTGGCCATGTATCTGTGTCACTGAATCATCCACCCCTGTGTACGATAAGAGCAAATGTAATATGATGCTTCAGATGGAAGCGGAGTCATTGTCAAATCTAAGAGAACAAGGTGATATTGTGTACTCCTTGTTTTCCACGAGTAGGTTTGAAAAGCTGCTTCAAAATAAAAAAAACATCATTGTCTTTTAAATTACAGTAAAAAAAAACTGATAAGAATAAGATAGATGGCCCTGTTGGAGGTTGAAAAGAATGTAAATGTTAGGAGCTGACACACAGTGTCACACAGTGTCAGCTCCTAACATTGATGAGTCAAACAGCCGCGCCAACCTTGGATCTATTTTCAAAGTTATTCTCACTGCCATGTCAGCAGTAAAATACGAACCACAGCTTATGCATGCAGAGGAATGTTTGGGTATATAAGCTGATTTCTATAGTGCTGCAGTCATAGGCAACCCTAACACCTTCATCATAACCCATGTATTATAATCTGTCATCGCTATCAAACAGCAAGAATAAACCACCTTCCTAATCCGGGTTTAATTTCCTGTCCCTCTGTGGTGTGTTGTGAGTCTTCTTCAGTCCCATCGCTGGTCATTATCAGCTGCTGATTGCACAACCCAAAGAATACGATGGATTAAGGCGAAGCTGTCAGGAAATATATTGGCTGCTATGAATGTCTAGTGAGCGTGAGCACAGCCGTGATGGATGTTGGCACTGCATATTCTCATGAATAGGCTATATGTGCAAACACATTTATTTAAAGAGTAAAAAGAGGGAAGGAGGACGTTTGATGCTTTTAAAATACATTGTCTCTGAAAATGTTGAAAATAGTGTTCTTACCACAACAGTACTGGATTGGCATGTAGTGCAGTTAAAAATACGATTTAGCCTTACTTTAGAGTCACAAAAGAAAAAAGTCACAGAAATGTTGAATCATGGTGAAAGCTATAGCTTTAACTTTCTGTGCTAACAAACCAAAACCGGCTGTGCTTTTCTGTAGTAGCATGCTAGCTGTTAGCTGTTTTATAACCTAGAATTCACTCTAATATTTTGTTTTTGTAAAATGCAAAAACAGGCTAAAAAATCATTTTGTGCAATGGTTTAAAAAAAAAAAATAAATAAAAAAAATAAATAACTGGAGTCTTGTAACAGGATAAGCTGTTTGATGTGTAGGATGTGTAATTACTTCAGTGCTGCTAAATTTAGTTGGTATTTTCACTCAAAATTTTATTTATGTGTCTCATCACTGTTTGTATAATATTCTAATAAAAAACAGAAGAGTCAAGTAAGAACTCCTGAACTTTGGTGAATCTTAAACTAAAGGTGACTTTTAGTAATTATTGCTATACTGTGGTATTTTTACTTAAACCTTCTTATCACCAGAAACGTTTGTTACCAGAATTGTTCGTTAAAATCCCGTATCAACCCGTTCCTACTGCAAAGTAAACAAAACTGGGAGACTTTCTGCTCTTGATTGTAATTCCTGGTCGATGCATTCAGCACTGCTGCAGCTCATCTTTTTTTAATTTAGGTCACCATTTGTACTAAGCGACATTTAGCATTGAGCAGAATTTTCTGTAATTTCAATGTAGGCTATACAATCCTATGCAGCAAGTAAGCGTACCAGCACTAACTCAGCAGTGGTGTGCTGGAAGATTCCTCAGAGAGTTATGACGTTTTTCCTACTTAGGGAACTTGAATTGAGCGCAGATCTCTATGCCGACATTAAATGCCACTCTTGTTTGTTAGTGAACAGTTTCTGTAAATCCACCAAGGTGCATTTTTTCCCTTCAAGGGCTGAATCTAGTTGTAGGCGTTGAGTGTGTCACATAGCCGAGCTGTAATACACACACACACAAACGGAAAGCTAGTATAAATGGAATCAAAGAACAGCCTAATCCATGAGTAGAATTTCCTTTCCTGTAGAAAAGCACTCAGCACAATGAAGCAACAGGAAGGTAAAAGGACTGGGGAGATAATTGGAAATAACTTGTGGGTTTATTTGTTGTGTAATTGTCCATAAGCTGTGTATGGTATTAAACAAATCTCTAATCTAGCTAGCCGCTATTAACTCTACTTTTTTGCTTTTGCTGAGGAGGAATTGACTGCTTGCTTTAGTGGAGCATTAACTCTTCTCTATCTGTGTTCAGAAATCTGGCCAATACCCAGAGCTGTCGGGTTCCTTAGAACGAACTACATGAGAATCTTGTTTTGTATGCACAAAGAAAACCAATCAGGATATTTCCCAAGAGCCTCGTCTTGTGCAATATGTCCTTATTGCACAGGTTGCGGCACCTTCACTTCCTCCCTGCATTGTCTCTGTGCTCCACCGTACGCACAGGAATGGACGCAACTCAGCCTCCCAACATCAGAGCACCTTTAGAGGAACAAAGGTGGAAAGAAGTACAGATTTCAGATATAGCGGTGACCCATGAGATAACTCAAGAGATAGCTTGTGAAACTTTAGAAATGTTTTTCCACAACAGATTTCATGGTGCCATAATGTAATCAGTGACTGAAAAAAAGAGTCTCTGCATGACTCATTTATCTTGATTTTAATCAGCAGTCAATTTGACCCTGAACAGTGTGTGTGTCTAAAGTTCAATTAGTGTAATATAAAAAAAATAAATAAAAAATACCAAAGATCAATTTCAAGGAAATTCTACTTTTTTTTTCAGTGGACATAAAAAATGAAAATTAATTTTTTTATATCCAAGTTACTAAATGTGTAGGTTGTCGTCATTGATCCTTCATTTCTGAGAAATAAAAAAGCATCATGGCACAAATATTGATTGAAATGATTAGTATTGGAGTTAATAATCAGATACAAAAATGTTTTGGAGGAATTGTTTGGTTTCTGACACTACTGCATGATTTAACACTCCTCGGGTCAAATTGATCCATGAACAATATTGCTGTATCCCAGAAATGAACATAACAGGGGGGTTAAATAAAAACTGATCAAAAATAAATATTTAAATCACAATTTTTTGTTCTGCCCAGAGAAAAATGAAAGCATGAAACTTGAGGAAAGTCATAGGAATATATCTAAAAATAAATATTTCACAGCACATTCTCTTTACATTTCACAAGAAAGCAATTAGTGTTTGTAGTCTTTGGAACTCAGATTAAAAGCAGGCTGCAGTTTCTCTCAGGTGTAGGAGAGCCAACTGATGGGTCTGTTCCTGTCACACTCCAGGCACCTGAAAAGGCAGCCATGTTCCTCACACACACTGTGGAAGAAGAAATTGTCCACTGGAATGAGCTTTATGTCTGTTTGTTATCTGAACATTCTCCATTTTAAAAGTCCATGGAAAATGGAGAATAATAATAATAATAAAAGTGAATATTTGCTATTATGCAAGCCAGGGGATGAACTGTGAAGTCAAAAACTTATACGATCAACTACGTTGTTTTCTTTCAACTTTGATGTACAAAACCTAAGCTGAAGGTTGATCAACACCTGCATCCAGAGGAGCAGTCGCATGTCCTTGGTTTGCTTGAAGTACCACAACAGAAAATTAAGTCCAAAGCACGCCACACCAAATAAATGCAAGATGATGGCAAACAGGAGCTTCCAGAACTGCTGGATTTGTTTCACTCTGCAATGTGAAGAATTTCTGGGTTTTCAGTGGCCAACTAAGAAAGGATATATATTTTTTGTTTGTTTGTCTTTTTTTTTTTTTTTGCCAAAATTATTTTTTAATTATCTAAATCATTTTAGAATGATTGAAGTCATGTGCTGCATGACTTTAAAAAAAGCACAACCAGATCCTAAAGGAAAAACCACAGAAACCTTTACAAGCATTTACTTCATTTCCTCACTGGAATAAGTTATATGTGTTCTGCAAAGCCCTTCATTTTACCTGAATTAAACGTTTTCATTCCAGAATAGGAGTTAACTGCCAGTGGTGTTTCGATCAAAATGAATAGACACTTTATAAAGGATTGTAATGCTACAGACTTAATGTATGACCGTCTACCAAAACATGACCTGATCGATCCTCCTTCTTTACCATCTATAGACTCATTCACAATTGTTGGGTCAGAAAATTAAATCCCCTGATTCTTTGATCAGCTTTGTTTTGTGATAAGCAGGACAAAAACAAAAATCAGAACGCTATTTTTTGTCTGTATTGGTCATTAAGTGCATCAAATAGCAGCATGTTCATTTTTTGAGCTTAGTTAAATCTGATGAATGTTTGTTTTGATCCGGAAATGGGGATAATCCTGTAATTCCTTTATTTAATGCTGGATTAAAAACCTTTACCTGTATCAAAGAACAAGCAGCACGCTTTGTTCTCTCACAGTCGGCATTTGTTGTTTGATAGTTAACACAGATGCGTCTTTGGAAATAGAAAAAAACAGAATCAGGATCTAAAGGATCAGACTCTAAGGAAAATTAAATCAACACGCAGCAGAGAAACTGATTCCTGATTCTTTTCTTGTGTTCATAAAACGAATCATTAGCTGTGACTCATGAAGCATCAGACGGAGGTTCAGCTGAGACTGCTCTTGTTGTCTCACACAGTGATCAAGCAATAGATATAAATCATAAAACCACACGCATACAAGACCATAAATATGAATTTGTCTGAATATGAAGGCACACATTTCTGTTTTATGTATGTGCAGATAAATATTCAATTTCCTACTATCAACCACTTGATGAAAGCTCAGATTAGAGTGCAATAGTGAATAATGAGACAAAATAGTCTAGAATTGGAGAAACCAGAATATTTTATGTTTTATACACAAAGTGTAGTGATATTTTCCTCATCCAGTAACAACCTGCTATATAATCCACCAGTCATGTCTCATTAAAAAGCATGTTGGCACTAGTGTGAGCCTGGAGAGCAGACGAAGCAAACCGTTTTTACAGACAGTTATCAGCCTCAGACTGTTGGACGCAGAACTCCCTCCAACTCCATCCACTCAGCCTCCATCAGCTGTCAGTCTGACAGTCCACAGGAATCCTGACCTAAGCCTCGCTTTAGAACACTCTTGACTTTCGCTTTACCCTGAAAGTAAACACGGCTTGGTTAGTTTGATGTGGGAAACCCAGCGGAGCACACTGGGAGTCAGAGCAGCAGCTGCTTTGCAGACAAACAGTCTCTGGATGCCGCAAAGCTGGTGGAGAAATACCTGAAAAGACCTGCAGCTGCAACTGTAGTGAGTTCTACTAAAACACTGAATACTACAAACAAGCCACACCTTTCAGATTTCTGTTTGCAAAAAAAGTGTCAGACTTATATATTCCATGGTTCGTTCACTGATTTCTGTCTTGTGTTTCAGAATAAGTTTGAGGAAAAAACAAACGTATCAGTAAAAAGACTTTATTCATTATTATCTCTCCCTACTGTCATCTCTTTACTCTTCTGTCCATCATGTCCTTTCTTCTGTCTATGCTTCTCTTTATCCATTCTTTTGATTTTCTTTCCATCCTTTCCTTCCTTGTGTCCCCCAAATGTATTTTCTGTACTAACCTAACTCTGCTCTTCCTTCCATTTGTTTTTTCCTTCCTCCCTTATTTCTCCCTTCATGTCCTTTTTATTCCTTCTCATGTCTTTTCTTGAGAAAATGAGAAAGGTCATTGAGGGAATAACCTTTCCCGGGTAAAGGTGATTTCCTTTACCCGGGAAAGGGTCATTCCCGGGTAAAGGGAATGATCCTTTACCCGGGTCATTCCTTCTTTGCTTACTTCCTTGTGACCTTTTCTTTCCTTCCTGTCTAGTGTCCTTTCGTCTTTTCATTCAAAGTTGTCCAACCTGTCTTGTTTTCATTTATCCTATCTTGTCATTTTTCAAACTTAATTTACTTTTTTACTATTTTCCTTCCTTGTTTCTTTCTCTTTTTTCTATTAAAATTTTTTAAATGACCACAAGCAAGAATCCTGGACAGATAAGTCCTTTACTTTCCAGTTCTGCTGTACTTCATGTTTTCATACTTCCATTATAATCATTATTAATCTTCCACCTCAGTCAGGGACTCTTGTGCTTCAAGAAATTTTCCTTCTGACGTGTACTTTGGAACCTCTGGAGATGATGACGGTGAAAAGAAGGAAAATTCTGAACAATCCTGAACATCCTCTTCCTTTCCCTTTAGAATTAATAAACAATGTTGAATTGAGTCTAACTGAATTTCATAAACTGAAGTGAGAAGATGGCTCACTGACCAGTGACTGCAGCCGAGTCTGACAGAGTACTTCACCTTCACACACCAACCAGCCGCTTCCTGTGGAGACGATCTGGTCATTACAACCAACACAGATGTTCCAGATGTGTCCCTGCATGGTGCGGCTGGTCAGAGCTGGTTCTGGGCTCGGGCCCGGTCGGACCTGGTGACCTCAGCAGCAACTAGGAGAACCTGAGGAGAGCCTAGCTGCTGTAAAGAGACAAGAGGCTAAATGGATACTTTGTATTCACACAGCAGCCCTTGACTCCAGCTGCAAGGCCTGGAGAAAACTATTTTTCTTTTTTTATGTATAAAAAAAGAAAAAACCTCTCCTGGTTCTTGCAGGCCTGTCTTATCATACCCCAGGTCAGCTAAATCTGTCTTTCAGGCCGGGAGCAGCACAGCCATTCATGCACTCCAGGGAGTGTTTGAGGAACGAAACGCACCATGAATCTGTAAACTGCACCCGTCTGTGTTCAGACGTTGTCTCTGTCGATTTGAACCTCTGCCTGATCCACCTTTGAAATTCATATTGTTGAGTTTTAGGCTCTCTGAAACCCCACGTATGCAAAGGTGTTCCTCTTTTTCACCCAGTCACAGAGGAGATGCAATCGATTCTAAGCTGTTTTTATTTTTATGAATTTATTCAGAGGCTAGGCAGGACTGATAAATTAGTTATAAATGTTGCAGGGGCCTGCATGGGAGGATCAGAGCAGGTACAGACGGTTACCTCTGCAGATAGTGGCCAGAATAATCCACACATAATCCCATGCCAAACAGAATTAAAGGCGGATAGCAAGGCATGGATTCACTCTGTAAACTGATCTTACTGCACACAGCAGCATCCTGATGAGATGGATAAAGAGGATTGAAGTCCACCTCCTCAGAACACAAAGGGTTTAAAAGCAAAAGGGAAATTATCTGGTTAGACTGATTTCTAACAGGTTAACAAATAACAATAAGGCTTTAGGTCAGACATGTGCGTAAGGATCTAACTAGTGTTGCACCAAACCTAAAAATCTAATTAAATCGAGTGGACCCTCGACTAGTTCTGTTTGGGTTCACAGAATCAAACATGACTTGAAATTATTTACAAAAAATCTATTTATTTGCAGAATTTGTTTGTAGAGTATATCCAAAAGTATTTGAAAGAAAACTCAGCTTGGAAATCTGACATATACCATGACATGCTCGTGGTTGGCGATGGCAAATCTTCTCATTTTAAGTAATACAGTGTTAGCTTCTGCTAAATATTTGCGTAGAACTTTAGTATTAGTGTCTGTTAAATTCAAATTTAAAAATGCTTTATTGATCCCAATGTGAAATTAAATGTTGTTTCAACTCATATTAATTCAGATTCTTCAAATAGTTATTGTAGACAGACTGCATGCATTTAAAGAAGCTTTTATTGGAACTAATGTTTATGATTAATGCTTCAGGGTTAGAGGTGATGTGTTTGGTTTTCTTTTGAAAAAATGTTCTATGCCAATGTTTGCACCTATACAGATGACAGTGCACAAAAGAAGTAAAGCAGAGTTCCAATCTGCCATTGAATATCTTAACAATTACCTACTTTAGATTAGATTAGATTAGATTAGATTAGATTAGATTAGATTAGATTAGATTAGATTAGATTAGATTTGATTAGATTTGATTAGATTTGATTAGATTAGGGCTGCACAGTGGCGCAGTTGGTAGAGCTGTTGCCTTGCAGCAAGAAGGTCCTGGGTTCGATTCCCGGCCCGAGGTCTTTCTGCACGGAGTTTGCATGTTCTTCCTGTGCATGGTGAGTTCTCTCCGGGTTCTCCGGCTTCTTCCCACAGTCCAAAAACATGACTGTCAGGTTAATTGGTCTCTCTAAATTCTCCCTAGGTGTGAGTGTGTGTGTGTGAATGGTTGTTTGTCCTGTCTGTTTTCTGTGTTGCCCTGCGACAGACTGGCGACATGGCCGCTTTTCGCCCAGAACGTTAGCTGGGTATAGGCACCAGCAACCCTCCCGACCCCATTAGGGATAAAGGGTGTATAGAAAATGGATGGATGGATGGATGGATAGATTAGATTAGGTTAGTAGTGTCCAAAGTCAGTCCTCAAAGCCCCGCATGTTTTAGATATTTCCCTGGTTCACCTTAACTGTATCATTTAATGAGTCACTAGAATGTTCCTGCAGAACTTGATTACATGCTGAGAAACTGATTGAATCAGTTGTCAATTGAAACACGCTGGACACTGTCCCCTTGAGGACTGGGATTGTGCACAGCCGGATTAGGTTTGTTCATTCTAGCAGAGAAAATGTAAATCACAGCAGCATACAACATTGGATAGTGTGAACAACCTAATTAAACAGTATATGTAATGTTAAAAAACCTAAGAGATGTATAAAGATATAGAAATAAAGTTGAGGAACAATTGGGATAAAGACAAGCTATACTCAATTTCCTTTTAACAGTGAAGGAAGGGATGATGCCATGTGAAGATCACCTCCCATATCGCCTTGCTTCACATTTAACACTGCAGAATCTTTAGGATTGATCAAAAAATAAACCAGCCCGTAACAGATTTTGTAAAAATATTGTATTGCACTTGACATATACCAAGTGGATACCAAACATGCACCACTGCGACACAATCAATAAAATCAGTTAATCTCTCTCAATGCTATGCAGATTTTTACTTACCTCAGGACACAGGACGACAGAAACTGAAAAACAAAGCGGTGAGTTAATTTTTCATTCACTCGGCTGATGTAAACAGGAGATCACCTTGCAGAAAATCTCCTCTATTTGCCCATGTTTAGACCCATGTGACATCTACATTTCCAAACACCAGCACATAAAGCATCATGGAAAACGGTAAGGTTTGAATAATGAAATGAGACGTGGCATTTTAGAATGCATGAGAAAATGCCACCTTTTACAGCTGAGCTCCATTCCATCTAAAAACCTGGCCGTTCCAAATATGTCAAGTAAAACTACAGAAGAAACGTTTGGTGTCTACATTTTCAGAAAAATAAAGCTGGAGGCAGAGCCTGTAGTTATCAGTGTAGGGTTTGTTATTGTGTTTTTGAAACCATCTCTACATAAAGACTATAGGTCTAAAATATTCTTGGTGAGTAAATGTATGGTAATTATGATTTTCTGAGTGTTCGTTTTTTATTTAGGGTGCTTTAGGCTCAGGCAGCTGGGAAATTGTTTATTATATACTGAGCATTTCTTAATAATATTATGTCTTCGCTGTCTGCTGTTTGAAGAAGTTGGAGTAACCAGAAAGAGCTCATGTATTCACAGGGAGAACATCCAACCTCCATGCAGAAAGACCTCAGGTGAGGATTTGATCCCAGGACCTTCATGCTGCTAGGCAACAATGTTACCAATCGTGGAACTGATTTGAATCCTCTTTCTATAAAATAGACTAGAGTACATTTAAGATGTAATAAAAGTATAATCACTGGGAATGGCTTAGTCTATAATTTGAACTCAAACAGTTTGAGTGTAAAACACCCATAGATGACCTTTATTGTGTACTGGTATTATATAAATAAAGTGAAGGAAGTGTGCTGTTGAATAAACATGAGGAAACAGAGCAAAGAGGACATCTGAGGTATTGATGTATTACTGGCTGGGTGAGTTAGTCTCACCCAGCCAGAGAGGCATTTATAAAAGCAGCAGCTCCTTCAATAACAGCTCAACAATTATGTATATATTTTTAATGAAGTGGTCACACTTTACATTGTGTGCACAGAAATGTTACCCAAACTTGTGTGCTTCACTGTTCTTATGTCTCACCGTATGTAATAAGTTGAATTGTTGACTAAAACAATCAACAATAGATTCTCTGCATCGTCACAGCAAATCACAAAAACATTACTACCCATTGAACATAAACTTCTATGTATTTCAAGGAATTTTATGTGATGGACCAACATAAAGTAATGCAATAAAAATGATGCACAGTTTTCAATGTTTTTTCCTAAACAAAACAGAGAGCTATGCATCTGTGAGCTTCCCTCTTTACACTGATACTGGCAACAATTGGTTTCAGAGTTCATCTAATTATCAGTGGTGAGCACAGCTAACTAAAAAGATATGCTAACTCTAAAATACTAATCATAAACATTATTTAGACAAACGTTAAAGCACTATACCAACACTGTATTTGGTGGAAGCTAATGCTAAAGCGTAGCATTAATTCTTGAAGGATTCTTCTCAGTCAATAAACAAAGCTTCAACACAGATGTTTAACTATATTCTATTGAAAGTTTACAAAACAGTAAAGTAAATTAGTGCAATTAAATTTTTCCGGAAAAACAAAGTTAGAGGAAGTTAAATGCGCTATGCGTTATTTTTAAATTAGGGAATTAGCACATTAGCTGAAGCTAAACTAAAATTTCAGTATAAATCCAGCTGTTCTGTTTCTGGCCTCAGAGGTTTTTAGAGAACACTAGTGGACAAACACCAACATAAAGACCAAGTATCCCAGCAGACATTAGTTTATTAAATGATATCCAGAACTTGGATTGTCTCACCATCCTGTATAACAAGCTGAAACAGTAACCATGGCTCAGAGGTATTCTGAATTGTTGGAATCATCTTGTTTGTACCTTTGTGATTTTAACTGTCCTGTAACTTAAACCTCTCATTCTTTACATCCTTGAGGAACTTAACAAATCTTTGTGTCAGGAAGGAAGGCCCTCCCTGCCTCACTATAGTGCCACCTAGCTACAAGCTGGAGCACGTGAAGGTTAAAAAAAATAAATGTCATCCAACACCGGAGAACCATGGAGTAGAGTCGCTTTACAGATGTAGATGAGGTCTTTATGATACACCACACATCAAACTCCATATCATTAGTGTCAGCGTTGGACGGCTCATTTTAAATACGCACTTTGTATTCAAAGCTAAAATAAGATGGCTTTGTGTTGGCTTTCTCCTGTTTGAAATGACACAAGTGCTTTACGAGCCCTTTGAAATGCCGCTTCCCCTGCTCATTAAACGCTCACATCCTCATATCTATTCAAATATATGGGTGCAAAAATGATATTCCACGTCTGCTTTGACAGCCACACTTGAGCCTTTGTTGATGACACTCAACAACGGTGCATTATTATATGTTATTGCAGCCGTCTGAAGCTGGGAGAAAGCAGAGCCTAAAATGCCTCCCAGAGTGATGACCAGGCATTTCCCAGCACTCCGCTCATTTTCTTTAACTGCACTCTCCTCCCCCCTAAACCCACCCCACCCGCCTCCGCTCCGCATAGCATAGCTTCACTTTTTGACTAGAATCAACAACATCACAAGTGGAGCCAAATCGCAGCAGCAGCAACAGCAGCAGCAGCAGCAGCAGCAGAAGCAGCGTGTCATGGAGGTGCGACTCTTTCTGTCTGGGATGGTGTATAATTATGAAAGTGGCAGTGCGTTCGCCTCTGAAAATCTCAGGAAGAGATTCATTTATGTTTTTTGTTTTGAAAGTGAAGGCCAAGCCGCGGCGTTCCGTATTGATGTTTGTTTTGGCTTCCATCGTTCTAATCCAGGTCCGGGATAGTCTTTGTAGAGAAACGCCTCAACATGTTCTCCCCAGAGACTCTAACAAACAGCACTTCTTCATCTTCTCACCTCTCATATACGTTCTGAGGCAAACTAGAGATGCGCAATGGACAGACACAACTTCCCATCGGGTTTTAATCATTAAAGGAACCATTACTAGTTTAATGTTTCTGTACATGTTGAATGTGCATATTGAAAATGCATTTTTTTTCATGTAACAGGCAGAGGGTGGCATTTCCTTTACAGATACATTTTATTCCTCCTGGCAGAGATGGTTAAAATTGAAAGTTTGATGAAATATCAAACTGAGATAAAAGGTATCAGTTTTGGTATTGACGATACTGGCACTGCATTGGCTTGGTTTCTGATCAGAACAATGTGTGACATTATTTCAACCACATCTGATAAGTTTCATATGTTTATGGTGACACTACTGAATAGAGAACATTTAACTGGTGGATGTTTTCTGGAGGGAAAATTGAGGTTGATTCCCATATGTAGCTTAAGAATGTGGTTAAATTGGTTGTGTTTCAGTTTGAATTGGTGATTAAACAAAAATCATCTCCCAGAATTGCACAGCTGGTTTTGCGTTTTTTAATAAAAAAAATAAAAAAAATCCAGTTCATCTGTCTGTCAAATGGACTGTACTGTGTGTTTAGTACAGCCGGATTCCAGTTCATGTTATTTTACACACAGTCCAATTTAGTCAAACCATATCTGATATATGGTCATATATTAAAGAGCACTGATTGTTGGAATTTGTGAAATATTAACCCATACTGATGTCTGTTATGATGAAAAAAAACAAAAAAAAAACTGCTTCTTTTCTGCTTAACGGAAAGGTTACAAAATGTAATTTCATTAAGTTATATTCAAAACAACATGTAATGTATGCTGAACAATCCAGCTCATTTCAGTAAAGCCAGTAGTTTCAATACAGACTGTAACTCCATTAGTGATCACTAATAGATTTATTACTTAATAAACCTTTTCAGTTATTCTCAAATGCTAACTTGTGACAGACTTTTTTTCTGACCCTGGTGTTTTCTGTGAATTTAGTACAAATGTCTGCAACCTCTCCAGAAACAAACATTTAGATAGAATCCAGGTGGAAGATAAATTATGTTGAGTACAAATCATAACAAAACCCTGTGAGGGTCATTAACACATATAATGAGAGTGTTTATTCAAATTCAGTTCACTCTAATCCACAACAGTTGATATGAAATAATGCCAAATCATGAAAAATTAATTTGTTTTAATATGATGATAAAATGTGCAGCTTGTCTGATGGATATCCACCTCTCTTCCTTTGCATAATATTTATATTTAATATTATATTTACTTAATATTTAGTCATTATCGCAAGATGAAGGAATGATTCAACTATTTCAACATTTAATACAATTTGGTTCAATAAATAATTTATTTTGATGAACAGATAAGGAGAGTGAGGTCATGTTGTTAACTTCCACTACAGAGAAAACATATTTACTTTTCCAGCAAGCTCATGGATAAAAGATGTCTGTCTACAGGAGGTGAAAGAACTATTATAGATAATTTCTTCATCGGATTTCACTTCAAATGATCTGGACATTTAAGGTTGAAACTCTAATTCCGTTTGGCTTGTTGTGTTTTGCTAAAATACCACGGTATCAGATTGGTAGCTATCAGTTAGTTGGTTTAGAGAGAGGAGATACTGTGAGTTTGTATGCAAATTAAACAAATACTGGAACTTCATAGATATGTTTTTTTTTTTATTATTAATTTACATATTCAGTAAACCCACAACATTTTCTAAATAAAAAAATTTAAAAAGTCAGGTTTGGTTTGCCCATTTGATCAATGCTAACACATGTTTTTACATCTGAATATCATGGAATAGCATTTATATAATTAGGTGAAAGGCAAAGTGATCCATCAAACACAATAACTGCTATAGCTGGCTGCTAAATTTGGTTTCAAACCAGCTGCCTGGGTTCTAAAAAATTAAAATAAAAACATGGACTCCATTTTTGTTTTTGAAGAACATAGAGAGGAGTTCTCAAACTTTAACTGTCATACACAACTGACTGTCAGAACACAGCAACAAAGGAGCCATAGTCTAAAGACAACAAGATAATGTTTGGATTTAAATCCACTACCTAACTTTGCCTGATCTGTCCTGCAGTCTGCTCTGTTTACCCACAGTGAGATGGAGAACACAATGACACAAACTCACAGTCTGAATGGGGGTCCTGTGACAGAGGTAGAGATGTAGCAAAGGATTGTGGGTAGTTTTACTGAAGTAGGGAACAAGTCAGTGGTGAGGTTGTATTTTTCAAGATGAAGAAATCTGTATATTTGATATTGGTAAATATCGGCACATGTGGGTTCTTGGCCACAAGAGCAGTATTCATATTGAATATCGATATCAGCCCAAATTTTTATAGTGGTCCATAACTCAACAAAAGATTACAGTCTGTTAAAAGGACATGAAGTGCAATTAAATACAAATATGAACATTTGCATAAATTTATTAATATATGTTCTAGAACCATAAACTGATATGCAGGTTTACAACTATAATAAGAAGTGAAGAAATAAAAATGTCAAGATATGTAGTGCAGGAACGACTTGACAAAGTGGAGATCTCACTCTCTGGTCTCTACCACACAATGTTTGAATAAACTGTAACATAATTCTGATATATGCATATCACAGGGTGGAGAAATTATTTAAGATTTTGTGTTATCAAAACAATATTTCAAAAGTTTGAGGACAGGGCATGCTGTTGTGGCACAGGGGGTTAGCAGGCCCACATTTGGAGGCCTTAGTATTCCAAACGTCGCGGGTTCGACTCCCGGTCCCAACAACCTTTGCCGCATGTCTTCCACCCTCCTTCCTGTCTGCCTACTGTCGCAAAAATACAAGCCACTAGAAATGTATGCAAAAACTCTTTGGAGAAAAAAAAAGTCTGTATGGATAAGTGGTGGTCATTCAGAGCTGAAAATAGCACATCTACCCACTGATCTGCTTGGCTTCTGCTTTATTTCGTATGTGAAAAGCTTCCGTCTGAGTTTTTCATGTCATGCTTTCAAAGATCCAAACTTTTCAGCCTTTATTTGTGTAGATGTTTTCCCTCGAACTACCAGGATGGAGCGTCGCTTTCACACGGAGCGTCCAGTCATGTTCTCGTTTCAAACAGCCTGCTCCCAGATAAGAAACATGGCTAACAATGTGACGCGTGTCTGAATAGGCCACTTCATCCCAACGTCCAAGAGTCATGAGGGACCGAGCTCAGATCAAAGCCCAGCTGATGCCACTCGGAGAACCGGGCCACAAAAGAACAATAATTAAAAGCCACATGGATATCCAAGTCATCCTCACATCTCACACACGCACGCATGCATAGACACACACGTATCTTTTGTCAAGGAAATGGGGTGGGGAGAGAATAAAACCAGGCCTGTTTTGATGTCTGTCTGCAGAATACAGCAGCTCCTCCACATCCTGACTTGCAGCTACCTGGCTCACAATAAGCAGGCGATTCATTTCATCCATCTGACTGCAGTAAACACACACAGTCGCTCTCAGCCACCAAGCAGCCCGTCATTATTCTGGGTGGGAGGTTGTGGGGGCCAAGAGGGAGCTGTCAGAACCAGCAACAATACATTGGTGCAGCGTTTCCAGTTGTGCAGTTTAATGAGGCAGCGTAGAAGAATATGCTTCGGTCGTATCAGTTCAGCCATTTTCTCCATTCATCAACCGCAGGCCTCATTGGCTCCATTTATTATGGAGTTAACAGGCAGAACAAGACATTTTTTTCATTCCCACAAACTTGTGTTTAATTAATGTTCCTGTTTTTTTTTTGTTTGTTTTTTTTGTTGTTGTTTCTTTTTCCCTTGATGGGACTCTGCATTGGTTTGGGATTTTTAATACTGGGGGGAGGTAATTTATGACCAAATTTGGATTAAAATTGGAAGAAAATGAAAATTTGAGATCACATGTGGATGTTTTCTCTCCTCACCTCAAAACCTGACCGGCGATTTTTGTTCTAGTTTCTAGTTCTAAATATCTTCACTTGAAATAAGATTTTGTGTTATGACTGACAAACTGACTGACAAGTACCTTTCCAGTAAGATATAGGAGCTTGCTTTAACTAAATAATTCCTTAAAATTGACAAAGAAAAAATAAATAAATAAATAAATAGCTCCACTGGCAGATTATGTCATTTAGTAAAGTGGGGCTGCTGCCTTGCAGTGGCAGATTTTTGATCTGTTGTTGCTCCATACAGATTTTCAATTATTGTTAAACTCTCACATGCACATTCAGATTTTTATTATCATGACTATAAGACATGAAACAGAAAACATGTAGTTTCTGAAATATTTTCCACAGTTTGACCAGAGCCAATTCAGGGAAACTCAGCCAATTCTAATCTCTGGCTGGTCAGTTGATGCATCTTCAAAAATAAGATATGTCTGCATAACTGACTGTGCTGAATTAATGTCAATAGACTTGAGTTTTATTCAGGCAGAAACTTGGACATCCTAATTTTAAAGAGGTAAGAATCAAAAAATAATGTGGGTTAGCATGGAAAATAAACATTTAAATTAAACACATACATTTTATAGATTAATCACACTTTTTAACAACCAGACAAAACATCAATGAAATAAAATAATATATTTAATAATAATAATAATAATAATAATAATAATAATAATAATAATAATAATAATAATAATAATAATAATAATACTGGTAAAAAATGAACAGTGACCATGAATATTCATTTTGCTGTTTAATTAAATTGGTTGAACTGATGGGAATAAATGACTGATAACAAGGAGTCAACCATACAACAACAGCGGCAAAGAAAACATTCAAAATGTACACAGCTCCTTCTTCCTCCCTTGATATACGAAAGCAGGCATATCATTATGACCACTTCCAACATATTAGAAACAACAACTCCTTTAAGCCCTTCAAACCGGACTGAGATCAGAGGAACTTGGAGGAAAAGGCAACAACACAAACTGCTAAAACAACTAATAGTCATCAGGGAGTACAACCATCAGCAACAAGCAGAACTCCATGAATGCCTTGAGCCACAGAAGCCTGGACCATGACCTTGTCACCACCTGTTAACTATCGTCTCCCAGTCATCAGTCATCATACTCTGTTTTATTACAGTGAGTGAAATCTTCATCTGTATGCATTTTCCCGCTGCCAAGCTCATTCACTCTGAGGACAAATGGCATGCTGGTCATAATGTTCTGCTTCCTCGTGTACATGGCCTGTTTGCTACCAGTTCTAGATCACATTAAATCTACATAAGAGCCACAGCAAGAGCCGCTCGGAGCGGAGCAGGTCGGCACATCTGGGCGCTTGTGCGTAAAAGCGCGCAGATCTCTTTGGATGAAGCGCGTTTTCCTTTAATGATTGTGTGTGCTTCAAACCCAGCAGCCACTGCTCTCCATTGGAGGAAGAAGTGTGTTTGTGTGTGTGTGTGTGTGTGCGTGTACGTGCGGTGTTTGTGGGCGTGTGTGCGTGTGAGAGAGGGGAGTTTGTGAGGGGGGCGTAGGGGGTGCGGGGGGATAGTCAAAGCAGAAACAGAGGCTTCTTTGTACCTCTTGGGCGTCCACCTCCTCCTCGCTGTCTGTGGGCTCCGGAGCCTTCACGAACCACCACTGGATCTCCAGATACACAGACGCGGTTCCGCTCTGGAAGGCGCACGCCATTTCTATGTTTTGGCCCTCTTTAACCGTCATGTTGGAGGGCAGATCCGTAAAGCGACCTGCGGACCAGAAAAAAAAAAAAAAAAAAAAAAAGCGAGGACGGGTTATGACGGGCGGGGGATTTCAGACAGGTGCAAAGAAGCACTTGATACGTGCGCTCATGAACCAACTGAGTTAAATGCCCATCTGCCCCCCCCCCCCTGCCCCCCTCCCACCTTCCCTCCCTCCACCAACTCAGATAGACGAGACTTCGATGGGAAAAAGCCAGCATGGTTCAATTATTCAGATTCTTCATTGCGCACAGACTCCAATCCTTATTTCTGTGGAGCTGTTTTTCATATTTTTTATACGCTATGCGTTTAATAATCTAAAGCAAAGTGAATTAAAGGAGCAAAACTAAACTGAATTTAATTTTGGGTGATTTTTTTTACGTAGAATGAGTTGCGTTTTTATGTAATTATGGTATTTTCAGAATTCCCTCTCTCCACGTGAAGCGCCGTTTATTTCCCAATGTGTCCTAACACCGCTGTGGGCAGACTGAGCAGCTTTGAGCTGTTTCAAAGTGGGACCGAGTGGAGCTTTCAGTACGGCGGACAGCTCCAGCAGCAGGGCAGCTTTAAAACCAACAACTCCGTGTTTTCCCAGCAGCGGCAGAGCGAACTGCGGAAACACGCTCCGCATCTCCCCAAACACAACATAAGTGTCTCATATGGAGGGAGAGAGAAAGCACCAGTTGCTTATATTGTAAAAAAAATAGAAAAGTCAAATTTAAAAAGACGCAACCTTCATTTATCATCCCGTCTTCCCATTGCGCATTAGCATCCACTTAATAACAGTCATTTCTTCCGCAGTCCCCTTTGCGCTGCGCACTTTTAACACAGGGCAGCCCGTTAAAAAAAAAAAAGCCCCGACACGACCAGCGTCTTACCTTCAAAGGAGAATCCGAACTGTACACAGAATCCGGCTAGGAAAACAAATCCAACAGTATCATGAGAGGTCCACATCATTTCAGCTGTGCAAAGGTTCGGTTCTTCACATCAGAGGTTTGATCAAGAGAGACGGAGAGAGGGAAAAGCCAGCAGCAGCAACAGCAGCAGTAGCAGTCTGCGCTCCAGCGGAATCAAACAGTCGCTGGAGGAGCGTGCCTGAACGCAGCTTTCCGCAGGGTGAACATGCTGGGAAACTCCGGCTTCCTCCACCTGCTCCGCGGATTACTGCCTCACTCTGCGGGTTGAGGCTGAATGCTGCCTGACTGCGCTCAAGTGTGTGAAGGAGCTCGGCTGCGGTCTTCTTCTGCGCTACCGGAGAGACGTCAGTCTTAGAGGATCACTGTGGCATCCACACACACGCGCACACACACTCCACCATCTCAGAAAATGTGCTCCGTATGCTGCCCCTTCCCACACACTGACCGTTAGGATTCATGGAGGAGGACAGATGAACAGACAGAAGCTGCTGCGCCTTCAAAGGCTTCAATAACTACATATATAAGAGGGAATTTTATTTTGAAAATCCCTCCACCAACCCCCAACTGTTGTTCGCGGTTTATTTCTCCCGTTTTTCAGAGAGGGTAAAGTTGGGGCTTGGAGCAGGTGAGCCGCATCATGTGGATCCTGACGGGTGCTGCTGGTTCCGGGAGTCCGGTCAGAACTCCTGTTTGGGAAGTGGGATGTCTCCCACCTGGACCCCCACTCAAAACCCAAAACAGAAGCCATGCCCATTACAAGTAGTAAAAGTTTCAGTTAGAAATGGTTTATTTTGTATTCTGAGCAGAGGCGATCCAGACAGGAATGGGGCTCTGGGAAGCCCCCCAATGAGGGTCCCCTATCCACCACCAAAAAACATTCTGCCAAGATAAACCTATTATTAGCACATCACTTCTTTATAAATTGATGCCAAAGCAGTCCATTATGTTAGTTCTGATTTTAAATGTTTTGGTTGTTGTTAATTTGTTTGTGTTAACGTATTGTCCATTTCCATAATTATTCTCTCTGGAATTTTACCTCTTACTTTTGAACAATTGCTGTGATGCATAACTGTGGTATTGTTTTTAGAACTGGGAGCAGCTGAAGAAAAAACTGAACTTTGACCCCAAATCCAAGAGGAGCTGAAAATGAGGTTTTATGCCTGCAGAGCCAGACCAAAGAGAGAGAAGGAGGAAGTTCAAACCGTCGCTTCCATCCACTGTAATGAGCAAAGATCTGATCCCCTCTGTCTGCCCGGCTTTCTGACCAAACAGCCAGGCAGAGATTTACAGAAGAGCAGCAAAAGCAGACGAGGTGGATTGGCAATGTTTACCAACAACTGATAATGTCATCCAGGACATGTTGCTGTGGAATATAATCTCTGCTGCCTGGAAATTGATCTTTTGGCATTTTATTGGAGTCATGAGACTGCCATACAGCAACAGTCTTTCAGTTAGAAGCTTCTTCAGATTCGTTGACTGTGCCTGGGGATCCTTCCAGCCCACATCATCACCATCCACAACGACTTTTGGAAGGCATGTAGATGGTCTGAGTTATGGCAACATTCATTTTCCCTTTGGTATGAATAAAGTGTTTCAGAAGTGAATTGAACTGAAATGAAGTTGTTGTGCTTCATTAATTACATATCAGCTGTTCTTTCCTTCATCAGAATATCTAAATTCCAACTCTCTCTAGGTGACCTTGAATCATCCACTCATGGGTGAAGCTCAGGATAGAGGAGAGTAATATTTTTGCTGTGAGGTCTTCTAAGTCATAGTGTGGCATTAATATATTTGGGTTCATTAGTTTCATTTGGAAGGTAAGAACCAGATCCATGAATGACATCATCTTCTGGCCTTATCACCTTATTAATAATTATAACAGATGAGCAGTAAAACCAGAAGGTATGAATCTCAAGAGTAACTGGCATCAATGATCCATCTGTAGTTTGCTGTATGTATTTACCTTTTATAATAAGATGGATTGTGTTATTTATGCACAACAGTTATTGTTAAGCTCCAGGTGGAATTTCAAGACACAAATCAAACTAATTATTAAAGAAAATTCCAGACATTTCTTGCTAGAATCACAGTGTTTCAGCCATTTTCTTGTCAATTTTGTAATTTGTTGAGTTTTATTTGCTTGTTTTATTTGTATGTCTAAGCTGTTAAATCCAGTCATGTTAAATTAATATCCTCCTTATTCAATAAAGAAACATGCAACATTCCCACAGTTGTGTCAAAGTTGGAAATGTTATTGAATAAAAGAATGAACTATTCCAGAAAAAATGACATGATTAATATAAATAGGAATTTCCAGACAGTGAATTCATGCAAACAGAAATCATTGGAAGCGATTAAAATGAATGAAAAGATTTTTAAAAATTGAGGGTTTTGTTCACCATAAATATTCTGCAGTTATGGTTCAAATATTTAAACATTGTAAAGAAATGACATGGATAGCAAACATTGATGTGCAGCTATTATCAGTATTGTGATGAAGATTTGAATGGAATGTATAGCTAGATGTGAGGCTGTACAAAATTGTGACACATTTAAACATAACAATTAAACATGCTTTACTTTTCAACACAAGCCTGAATTAAAACATTTATCTGATACTCTACCTTCCTGGTTTACTTTCTGTCAAAATAGAAGTGAAACAAAATCTGGTTTTCAAAGTCATAAGCAGATAAACACTGAAAAGTCACAGTCTGTGAAGCTCTGAGAGGTTTTGTTAGAGAATATTAATGAACAAACAGAATCACGGAGATGCACATGACATTTTTGGCCCATGAAATTATTTTATGCAGCCTGTGATTGTAAAAAAAGTAGAAATGGGATGAGACATATAGTAGATGCAGACAACTTAAAATACTATCTAATCTAATCAAAATCTAATCCAATCTTAATGGCAGGCCTATCAGCTCCTGCTAATGATGTTAGCTCCTGTTAGTATTGTTACCTTCTGTTAAAGGGGCTAGCTCTAGCTAATAGTTTAGGTCTAGCTAAAGACATTAACTTATACTAATGGTGTTAGCTTCTGCTAATCACAATAGCTCTGGCTAATGGGGTGAACTCCTGCTAATGTTGTTATTCTAGCAATAGTGCTAGATAGCAGTAGCTCTAGCTAATGATGTTAGCTCTCTTGCTAATGGTGTAGCTCTTGCAAGTAGTTTAACTCTAGCTAATAGTGTAGCTCCTGCTAATGGTTTTAGATTTAGTTGATATAATAAAGAGTAGATCACAAACTGATACTCAGCAGCTGTATCATGTATAACTGCCTCCACCATTATTGACATCTTGTGTTTGTTCAGTTTCTAGAACTACTAGAAACTACCAAAAATACCAAAATTGTGACTTCCGTAGTTGAAAAGTTTAATAAAGACATCTAGTTTTTGAAATAGTTATAACCCCCACCCCTCCAAAAAGAAAAAAGAAAAATAGTAATAATAATTTTCAGTAATGAGAAAATTCCACCATATATTGGTTCAAATATTCACAGACAGTGAATTAATGCGCTGTTTGTCGATTAAGATGATGTGATGGACATGAGATGCCAAGATGTCAGTCCACACTTAAAGTAAAGTAGCCTCTGTTCAATTTATTTCACAACAAACTTATTTGTTGTGATTATTTTTTTCACAATCCTTGAGTCAGCTTGTTTGGCCAACATTTTCCAAAATAATTTTGTTATCTGGCTGAGAGGACCAGTTGAGTTTTTTCGCAACAGCATATTTAAGAGACATGAACAGAGAATGTGTTAATAACTGCTAAGCATATTGCTTTCTGTTTTCTCCTAGTTTATAATTCAGACAAAAGCAGAGGAGTGAATCCCTATCCAGTTAAAGCGCTGTATTTTTCTCAAATGAGAGAAGCTCTGTATTTAGCGAGGGCGTGTCCAATTTGTCTGTGCCTCTGCGGTCATAAAGGTTATAAAACTAGTTTCTAGCACCAGACAGGAGCAATCTGTGAAGGAGGCAGGGTGGGGGCGGGGTGGAGATTGACCAGCGACCCGACAGGAGCAGGGCAGGCACAGCTCGTCCTGAGTCATTAGGCCAGCAGAGACCCTGCTGGAATGTTATTAGTCTCTGGGGCAGACAGGGAACACTCTGCCCTTTGTTGCGACAAACACAAATCCTGTCACTCTTAAAATTTGCTCTTGATTGAACTGGAGCCCAATCAGGACTCCTCCTCTGTCCTGGTCCACGATTAGCTCGGGTCTTCAGCCTGATATGTTCAAGTGAAGACTGGATAATCTGTAACTCACTGGGTTTTACGGCACACTGAGTAATTAATGCTACAAACTGATTTGATTACCTGTGAAGCCCAAAGTTTTCTCTCATCGTTAGGAGAACAACATGACCCATGAACAGGATAAACTGCATTTAATACAAGCTGGAAGCTTAAAAAACCTTTGACTACATTTCTTCTTCAAATGGATAACGTCAGTCAGAACAACACACTGGATCCTTATGAAATGTGTCACATATTTTATATGACACATAAAAGATGTGTCACATCTTTTAAATTTTTCTGCTCCATTTTTTCTTGAGCAGAAAAAAAATTCTGCTCAAGTTTATTTCTTAAAAAACTTGAGCAGAATTAAAAAAAACCTGAGCAGAAGTGTTTTTAAAAAACCTGAGCAGAAGTGTTTTTAAAAAAACTTGAGCAGAAGCTTTTTAAGAAAATATTTTTCTAAGAAACACTTATTCAAAGTGTTTCACAAAGGAAAATGCAGAAAAGGAGTAAATGATTGACAGGGGAGGTGGGTCACGTTTCTTATATTTGATCATTAAAGCCAATTCAATCCAGTTAATTCATATAGCATCAAGTCATAATGAATGTCATCTTGAGGCACTTTACAAAAAATACAAATGATTCCAACCAATGAAAGGATTAAAAAAAAATATTGGTAACACTTTATTTGATGGGTTGTGAATAATACTGTCATGACACCATCATATACATGACATAACACCTGTCATGAACATGACTAAGTGTTCATGAATATTTATGACTGTCATAAAGTGCCATTCGGTAAATCATGACACTTTTAATACAAAGTTGAGATTATTCAAAATGTCTTTGATATGAAAACTTGTCATTAACCAAGAAATCATGATCTAACATAAATTTGTTATAGAAGTATTATTGATTAACCTCTAGAACCCGACGGACCCACCGGTGGGTCCAGCTGCCATGTGACCTCGGCTCGCTTAGGGTGTAAGAGGTTAAACTTTAAAAATTATGTAGCTTTACATTATTAAAGCTAATGTATTGTCTATATAAACTGACAATAAGTTAATTTCAGGTCTGTAAAATCTGGATTAATTCACTATCATTCAGTTCAATTCACAATTCAGTTCAGTTCAAATGTTTATTAAATCTGATTTTGTTCAGTTGAATCCAGTCTAATTCAATACCATTTTATTCACATTAATTCCATTCAAACAGAGTTCAGTGTAGGTCCTGCTTTTTTATGTTTATTACCTGAAAAAATAAAAATTTTAAAGGAAAAATATGAGAATGGCAGAATATTTAAAGTTAAAATATAAAAAATGAAATAAAAATTTACTTTTAATTTTATTAGATGTATGAACTGCATTCTAATTTAGACAAATCAATGAAATAAATGAAACTATTTTTAATGTGTAAATTAATTTAAACCAAGACAAAAATGTTCTATTATAGTGTCATCTGTAGCAAACATTGTTATTTTAAGACCACTGTTCAATAAAATAAAGGACATTAGGTGATAAAATAATATTTATTATTTTTTCCCAAATTGTTTTTTTTTATACATAATTATTTATTCATTTTTTTCATTTTATCTATATTTTCTCAATTGTCTACAAATATTTGCCCACTCTGAAAAGTTGCTACATGTTTAAAATATTCCAAAATGTTAATAGATTAGGAACATCATTTTAATTTATTAATCAGTTAGATTCATCCATCCATCCATCCATTTTCTGTGCACCCTTGTCCCTAGTAGGGTCTGGGGTTGTGCTGGTGCCCATCTCCAGCGAGACATTTCGGGCAATCCCTGAATTTTACATAAGCTGATTAAATAGACTGAATTTATGTGGCCTCTCACAACACTTTATAGCACTTCTACATTCACAAACACACACACCAATGCAGAGATTAGTAGGCATTGTGGGGTTAAGCGCCTTGCCCACAGGCACATTGACTTGTGACAGGAGGACGCTGGATTCAAACCCACAACTTTTGGATTGCAAGACAACTGTTCCACCCGTGTTAAGAGACTGAAAGCAGATCTTCAGCAGTTTTTCTTCACTCCTGCAGCTCAGTGTGTACATCATCTTCAGGAAGAAAGTGATTTCCAATGTGACAGACTTTAGAGAAAGTCTCTCTGTTTCAGTGGCAGCTCTGAGACTAACAAATGCCGTGCCATTTTCCTCTCAAAGTCATCTGTTTTAAGAGTCACATAATCTTCACAATAAACCTTCAGGAAAATTCCCGTTGACCTGATTTTTATCCTCCTAGAAGTAAATGCACCAGAGCTTAAGTGTGCCACTTCACTTCATGTCCCACTTTCCCTAAATGCAGCCTAGGCAGCACATGCCCCATTCAGTATAACATAGGTATGTTTGATATGGATGTCTTTTTTTTCCTGCTATACACAATACTGAGCTCCCAGCTCCATGTCTGAATTGAAAGAAAAAAGAACAAACAAGCCGTTTTGAGACTGTAACAGAATTTACAATTAGCTTTAAAACATGTTCCATGTGAACAAAAGGAGTCCTGGATCACGACTAACGTTTAATAAAACATTGCAACATGAATCCAGAGTAAGTTCAAAGACCTGGAGCTTTCGCTCTCTTAGAGCCTTAGACTTCTTAGAGTAGGTTATTATAGAAGAGCAAATGTGCAATTTCCCATGATAGACAAGCATACACAAAAAAAGCTAGCTAGCTAGCAACGATATATTAGCAGGTGGTTATCAGTCGGGTGACAGAATGAAGATGGCTGAACAGTCCAAACTTTTGCGTGACATGAAGTCAGTGTTCTGTGTACCTGTAGTTTTGCTCTGTGAGCCCAACTCAAACCTTTTCTCTGCCATTTCTGGAGCAGACCCATAGCTGGACTGTTTCAAACAGAGAATGCTCTAATTTTCATCACTAACTGACAGAAGAGCTATCTTATTCACAGTGTTGGGTAGTAACGGATTACATGTAACGACGTTACGTAATTTAATTACAAAAAAAGAGTAACTGTAATTCGTTACAGTTACATTGAGAAAATATGTAATCCAGTTACAGTTACTTCCGAAAATATTAAGAATTACAAATTTAGTTACATTTAAAAAAATATGTAAACAACAACCTTTGCGAAATATGTAATGATATTTGTATTGCTTTGCGCTCTTTATCGCCGTTTCCCGCTACGGCTCCTTGTCTCCATCATAGCCGTAATGCCACTCTGATGTTCCATCCTGTGCAGCACTAGAAATTAAAGGAGCATTTTATTTATGTAACCCAGGCTCTCCTCTTCAGACTTGCAGCTGGTGGAAGACACCCTATGGGCTCTAGGTTACTTGTCCCTGAAAGTGGGGTGTGGTGCAAAACAAGATGCAATCTGCAGCCAACTGGCACACTGAACAAACAGAAAAAAGATCGCATACAGCAGATTAGTAGTGCATTTTACTTGGGGCAGTAAGCAGCATGCCCACAGGCACATTGCACTTGGTGACAGGACAAACCTCTCGGAATTGTGGTAATACCAGCAATTACAGAAAACAATAGTACCCTCTTCTGTAACATTTATGCACTGCTTTACATTTACATCTGTGAATATAAAAATGTTTTACGAATATTTGACTGTTTGGTGTTGATGCATGACAAACGTTGGAATCTGTTCTTTCCCATGAGACATTGTATGCAATGTGCTAGTGTTATGATTTTCATGAACATAAAGTAAACTAGAAAATTCTTGAAGAAATTTAACTGGGGCCTGCCAAAGTGTGGCCGTCGGTTTGGACCCAGGGTTCTGATGCTAAAAATTAGCATCAATGCTAACTTAGCTGAATAGTAGTCATTAGCTTCTGAAAGTCACAAGTATGTTAAGCACCATTCAGTCTGTTAAAATGAGTCTATAAGCTGAAATTAGCCAAAATGCTAATGTAAGCCTAAATGCTTTCAGCAGCATGTGGGGTATCATTAGAATGTTCTCTATAATTTACTTACTCCATTCAGTATACTAACCATGGCTATTAAGTCAGAAAAATAGGTAATAGCTTATTTAAGCTAAAAGGCTAATGCTAGCAGTTCCCTAACCTGAGAGAAACAGATAATGGAGAATCATATTATTGCACTGCCTGTGGCGGTGCACTAACCTGCAGTGCACTAAGAAAAATAAAATGTTGAACATGGGTCAATACTTATTAAAACCTCAAAGTAATCAAAAAGTAATCAAAAGTAATTAGTTACATTACTTTTTAAAAGTAATCGAAAAAGTTACACTACAATTACATTTTAAACAAGGTAACTTGTAACTGTAACGGATTACATTTTTAAAGTAACTTACCCAACACTGCTTATTCATGTGGAAAGATTCAACTCCCCCTTCACACTCACGCTGGTTAAGGGATATTATGTTGTGAATGAACCTAGAAAAGATAATATTTTTTTTTTTTACTGACTCTGTCTCTAAAAGGTGGTGGCAGCATCATGTTGCTGGGACAAAGAGTTGGTTAGATAGGAAGACAATCCTGCAAGCAAACTTGTGAAAAAGATGGAGAAGACTTAGGACTTTAAATGAAATCATGTTCTAGAATTAGAATTCAAGTTAGAATACATGGCAACATTTAAAATGGGATTTTCTTTCACACAACTTTGTGTTTCTCAATGACATAAAATTCATATAAATGCATTGTGATTGTAACGTAGGTATATGTGAAAAAGTGTAAAAATACTTTCTCAAGGAACCATTAAAATCTTATTTGCCTGTGTTTGCCATTAAATGGTTCCCTGAACAAACTGTACTGGGAGTGCAGTCGGCCAAACGACACACAATTAGTTTGAGCCAGACTTGGAACTTTCCTCCTGCCTGCTGCTTCCTGCTGTTCGGCTGCATCGCATTTTATCTTCCTGTTTGTTGCACAGGTGTGCACTGTGTGAGACAATACAGCATGCAGCTGCAGAGCGGACTGCAGACCATTGATATTATAATACATGTTTGCAAACTGTCTCATGTGATTGCACACATTTTTCAACAGGTGTTCTCATAAAGCAACAAAATCTGTTTATATTATCTTGACTAAATCTAATCCGTTAGATAAGCAATAAATGGTAATTTAATACTAAACAACAATTTGTTTAATTTAAGCAAATCCTTATCCAGATAAATTGGCCAACTCTAAAACACATTTTTTGTTTTTTTAAATTATGAACATGAACCTAACCCAGAGACACAATGCATCTGCTTTACACCAGTGCGTTTCTATATTTCATATTAAGTAAATGTATTCAATGTATTGAATACAACACAATAGCTCATTCAAATTTAAGTAATTCACACACCAATCCCCAGGTTGAGTATGCACCAAATTACAATTAAATATGAGCATTCATTCTGGTTTCTTGACTTTCTCTTGACTTGGCTGAAAATGTAAAAAAAGAAGAACACCTGCTTGTATTGTCTAAAATAAAAAAAAAAAATAGATGTGTAAGCAGTCTGTGGGTGTTCCAGGTTTTCTAATAATTATTGTTACAATAAAACATTTTTTCTGGTGAGGAGAGAACTGAAGCAGAGGGGTATTTTCCATTTGACCTTTTAACTAGATCACACCTGCACCTCTTTCCTCAGAATGGAACGACTTTAATAAAAACACACATACATGTAGAACGAACCCCCACTGGTGTTTGATTCCCAGCAGTTCCTACAGACAAAAGAGTCACAGCAGAAAACAAACACAAAAGATGCTCACAGCTTTTAGTCCACTGCCAATACTTCTTCTGTCTTTCTCTGTGTTTTTAACTTCTTCTGCATCCATCACTTGATTGTATTGATTTGACCTCTGCACTTAAAATTCATCTTCCAGCAGAGTGGAGGCTGCATCCTGCTGTGCAGACACTGAAAAATTGTTTGTTGCAGCCAGACCACATTTTTTTATTTTTTGCCTTTCTATATATGGAAGGAGTTGCTTCATAAATCACGACCTCCCAAATTAAGACTCAAAACAACTAAAAACAGTGTCCTTTCTGTTTGTTGCATAACAGTTCATTAACTTTGCTAGTAAAGTCATCCAGGAAAGTCATTTACGCACACCATGAAGAAAACATCTCACAATCGAGATCCAAGAAACAATGCCAGATCTGAGCACCGTCACACAGAAACCTGGACTTGCTCTGAGGCCACATGTTTAATTAAATTGTCTGGCCGCTGTTGCATTATGAGCAAACATGCCATCAATGGAGCCAGTAGCCTCCTCCACATGAAGCAGATGATCCTGTTTGCCTTCTTCAATCATGCATATCAGCTAATACTCTTCTGTGCTCTGCTCAATAATTAAAGGAGAGAACAAGCCCATCAACTGTCTGTGCTAATGACAGAATGAAAATGTATTTATGAAGCTGCAGAAAATCTTGAGGATTCCTGACCACACTTTGTGGTGTTGTTACACACCCAGAGGCCAGACAACCTGCCTTATTTACCAAAAACTTTCCAACAAACATTCTGGCTGTTTTAATGAAGTTCCAGTTGATCCCTAAGTGGACCCAGGGACACTTTGTCATTTTCCCTTTTATCAATTTTCTAGTAAATTAGGCTATGTTGAATAAATGCAGCTCCAATTTGCCCAAGGATATTCTTTTACAAGGTTTATGAATATCATGTGGTTCTTGTTGAAATAATCAAGATTAAAGCTGCAGCATGTAACTTTTTATTTAAAAAAAAAATGATTTTTACGCATTTGTTAAAACTCTCATTATGTTGTGACAGTATAATATATAAGGAAGATAATCTGAAAAGAAATATCTCTCTGACTTCTCCTAGTGCTCCCAGTATAAACTGTAGAAATACACCACTCAGACAGAATCAACCAATCACAGCCAGGAGGAGGGTCTTAAAGCTGTAGTATTCTGTTTTCTTCTACTTCAAACAATTGTTTGTTAAAATAACTGAGACTGCAACTGCAATGTGCATATGATATAAAAAATAACAGTTATAATAAGTTATAAGATAAGACAAGATGAGATGAGATGAATTATTAGTTTTCCATGTAAGAAATTTGTCTAGGAAGCAGGTACAAAACAGCAGTATTGTAACAATAAGAAGATCCAAAAAGGACAATAGGCAAAACTAAACACATAAAAGCAAAAAATACATAAAAGTACAAATGTCAGATTTGTGCAAAATTTGATTGGCTAAAGTAGGAAGAGCATTATTTTTCCTAGTGTCATTTTTTTTTTTACACCTGTTATCAGTACTCCGTGATAAAGATGCTGTATAGAGCTGAAGAAGCGTCACCTCTGCTGCCTCTAAACTGTCATGGAAACACCATCTGCCTTGCCAGAACAATAGCCATTAACTGGTGGAACCACATTTTGGCTGGTTTGCTGCCAGCATCCATTTTGTCAGCCTGTGCACACTCCACAAGGTTTGCTGAGTGCAACGGAGTGCATCAAAAAATAATTAAACACTTTTTCCGGGGTGATGATGCAAGCTGTAATTAATTGCCTTTGCAGTCAGTAATGTTCATTAAAGTGACTGCCACAATGATGATGCTTTCCACCAAAACACTCTCATTCTTCACTATCTACCCTTTTTAAGGGGGTTTTGTGGTTTTTATCTGATGGTAACAAACTACTTACATATGAACAGAAACTGACCCTCCCAGCCCCCTCTGCCACATCCCTCTCCCGCTAACCTGTGGATTAGCCTACAGTGGCTGACGCAGCCTGAACCCAGCTTATTTTGTTCCTTTATTTTGCGACTGCGGAGAAGTCATACTGTCATCGTTGAGCTCTCAACAAAATGTGACATTTCTCCTGAGACAACTTGATACGATCACTGTGATGGGTTTAGAAAAACCTCTGGTGTCTTTGTACCTTTGATGCTGACAGAATGCCATTTATCAAAGCAATTGAGAGAGGTGTTAAGAGCAAATGAAATGGCTCTTAACACCCTCCCTCTAAGGGAACACTCACAGAGGGCAAAGTTAACTGCCTAAGCAAGGGCACTCAGCCACGATGGGGATGACATATGACTGGCCTGGGTCATCACCTTAATGTGCATAGACACAAAACCCCAAAAAACAGAGCAGGATTAGTTGGTGGAATTCAAGAAAGATGACAGACCCCATGGACAACTTTTCACAGCCATTAACTAAATGTAGTGTCACTCTTAGAAAGTGTTCCTATGAGAACACCTTCTGTCCGGAGGAACTTTGTGTGACTCTAATATGCAGATTTTCCAGTAGAGAGTATAAAATCCAGTTTCACAATCATATTTCATTCTAAATGTGATTTAGTGGACATGCAGACCAGAACTGGGTAGGCCCATGAAGCAATCTACAAGGGGCTGGACCATCTAGGCCGTACAAGTTCAGTAAAATTACATTTGACATGTTTGACTATAATGACCATTGTAACTTTTAATATGTAACAATGATACGTTTCAAAAACAATGTTGGTAAGTTTATGCAGTCAGTGGGTGGGGTACCAATTGGGAGCGATTGTCATTCCATCAGAGGGCAACATACAGAAAAGCATCCAGCAATATTCTTGCTTTTGGACTGTGAGAGGAAGACAGAGTACCAAGAAAGAACCCAGGAATGAAGAGGGAGACATGCAAACTCCAAAAACAACCAGCCAAGCTACAATTCAAACCTCACCATCAAAACAATAATGGATAAAAGAGTGGTACAACATCCCCACTTTGCAGCCGTCATTGTTTTAGTTTGAGTCTGTATTAAAAGTAATAGTATTACCTGGACAACTTCATTCTCTTGTATGTAATCTTCGCAACAAGTGAACAAAAAGTAAGGTCTGCAGCAAAGACATGAATTTGTGCATTCCAGATATTAAGATAAGATTAGTGTGACCATCTGATGAAAGAATGACATAGTAAAAGAAATCAACTTTAACTTTTTGTTTGTTTGCTTTGACACACTCAAATAATTTTTAATCAAAATGATAATAATATGAGGCATGTAAATTCAGAACATATTAGTTATTGTACTAAATTTCCAGTGATTTTATCTCTAATATTATTACGCTCATAGAAAGTTGGAGTTCTCCAAGCTTCATGTTAGCATTGTATAATTTGTGTCATCACCAATTTTATCATGTTTAAAGTCAGCAATATGAGCAACTGATGACCAACTACTTCATCCAGTGACCTAACTGCTTTCTAGCAGCTCTGATTGTGATTGGTCTTAACTTTGTGACTCAGAATTTCAATTTAAACATCTATCTTCAAGGTCAAGGCTTAGCTGTACCAGACAAACCCAGGCGTTGATTTATAGGACCTCTGGCAGTTCTACAAATCCATCACTAATCAGTGATCATGTGGGTCATCATTGTTAAGGTATGTGTGTGGAAATATGTTTTTCTTTTTGAGGTTTAAAAAAAAGGACAGAAGAACAGAGCATGAAAAATTCATGGACTTCTTTAGACGTGTTCTGCAACCCCAAAACTATTATGTCCCTGTCTGATGGTGGTTTTGGGTTTCAACAAGATCAAAGACAGTCAACCAGTCTTACACCACTCACTACACTGCTCACCACTCCTCCCAGCGTCTCTATGGGAAGTTTTAAATAATTAGCTTGAAGTGTTTGATCATACTCCATACTAGATTTACCATGTCTGCTGATATACCACTGGAAACCATGGTAGCAACCTGATCGTCTGGTAGACTTGGTTCAACTGGAGGCCAAAATTGCAACACTTGTAAATTTTTTGTTCTGTCAAATGAACCAACCTTGTCCCCCTGCTCAACTGTAGGGGTGCTGCACCAAGAACCACTACATGAAATCATCTGAAGAAGACACTAAGCGCACCTTCCTTCTTCACAAAATGGAAACAAAAATTGAGTGGCATCAGATTTCAGAGGCTGTAGGATTTATATTTTTTCTTTCTCTCACCAGCTCTACATTGCTGTGTTTGTTTTGATTGTATTTAGAATGCTCTGTGTTGTAGTACACCTGTGCTTTTAGAATAGTCTTCGCTCTGCTTGCATTCGCATATGCATTTGAACAGTGCCAGAATTCATTTTAACCGAACCGAGAACAAAGTTTGTTGGTTTAACAAAATTAGCTTTTTTGGTTCAATCATAGTTGGATTGCACATTCACACCTCCCCAAGCAAACCGGACTATTTAAGTAGACTTTTTCATTAAAGCAGACTAAACAAAGCTAGCGTGAATGCAACCTTAGTTATCCCTTATGCCAGCAACTTAATGTGTAAAAGAAACTGACAGCAGCGTGTATTGCTATGTGAGAATTCAAATCTATAACCCTTAATTATGTAGAATACTGACAATTATCCATAATAGTAGCATAGTCAAAGTCCACTACACAAAGCTGCTGTGAGTTAGTACTAAGGAGACATACTACATTCTGAAGAGAAACATTGTGGCAGGTAATATCGTGACATATGTTTGCATTTCCAGTAAGCATAACAGAGTCAAACTGGAGCATTTCAGATGTTCCAGCCAAATGTTAGCATTTAGGTCAAATTTAAACTTCAACAAAGTCCACCCCTCGAGGAAGTAATCGTTTCTCGACAGATGAGTGTCCAGACCCTCTGGATGAAGTGAAGCGTAGAACAACAGGCTGGTTTTTACCAGGCTAATGAGTGAAAAGAGTTCAACATGATCACGTACCTCTCGCTTAACTTCTCTGCTTCTATTCGGTTACAACTTTTACAGCATTTCCATCCACTCTAAAGTTGGAATTAGTTTGGCAACTTGACTGCCATTGTTTAATTTCTTAGTTGAAATTTTCTTCCATTAAATTGTTAGAAAAAAAAAATCAAACTGTTGTATTACTCACAGATGGTATTTGTTCATTTGCCTTTCAGAAATAAATTGACTTTGTTTGACACACAGCCTGGGCCCCGGCGAGACACACTGTTTTCTTCCAACGGCGGTGCATTAATGACCCTGGGGGGTTGTTTTGACGGAAAGCAGGGCTGTACGCAGTAATCGTTCACAACCTGCTTCACACAGCTGACCTTTGACAAATGAGGAGTGCGTGCAGGTCCAGTACGTGATGTAAAGCCCTCCTCCTGGATCCATGATCTTATCAGCTGTGATTGAGGCGAACACAGCCGGCGATGAGAGGAACCTGTGAGCCTTTCTCTGGCAATAACAGAAAGCTAGTCACACATCAGTGAAAACATCTCATCAAACATTTATGCTATCAGCTCCGCAGCAAATCCATTTGAAAGCGCCGAGCCCCGGGTATAATTACAACCCATGATGATAAATAATCTTCACGGCAAAGTTAGAGGGACGCAGTCAGGTATTATGTTTCTCCTAGCCAGTGCAAGCGACGAGGTAATTAATAGCAGCATGAAAATCATGACACAATTTCACAGTTAATCGTAATTACCTGCCTCGCCATAGTGATTTCAGCAAACCAGCAGTACTTCTGTTGGTCTCGTGCTGTAAGCCCTAAATCTTCAGCCCTGCGTGTGTTCAATGAAATAATTTGAAGCAATGTGTTGTGGGAAACAGGAAGATTTCCTGGAAGCTAGCCCACAGAGAGCGTCACATTTGTGTGATTGGGCTCTTCGACTGGGCAGCATACTGAGAGAAAGGCACTGAGGATTTCTGTTGAGGGACAAGTTCATATAGCGAGTGAACTAATATTGTAAATAAGAACAAGGCATTCTGCAAAATGTTCCTCATTAGAAAGGAAATATCTTCAGAGAATAAAAACCCATCTTTGCAGGATGGAACTGGTTGCCTTCCTGTGAGGAGAGGTCCTGTGCTGTTTCTGTTTTTCTGCCACACTTTGAATTTTTTAAGGTTATCCAAAAACACATCTTAGTAGGTGTGGGCAATACATTACTTATAAGAACTATTTATTACGTCTTATAATTGCTGTGACACACACCGCCATATTATTGCACTCGTAGCAGTAATTTTTCCATTGTTTAATAATCTGCCAGTGGAGCTAGTACTATTTCATTATTATTAAGAAAATAATTACGTAAAACAAGCTCTTATATCTTGCTGAAAAGTTACTTGTAAGGTTTTTTTGTCTAAGTTCATGTGAACTAAGATATTTTCCCTAGAAACTAGAGTAAAATACTTGATAAGATTTTGTGCTTTTGCAGTGCAGTCACATGCAGAAGTGAGATTTACATCATGGAATTGCACATTATATTAAATTGTCTTTTGAAATGTATTGTTTTTTATGTTTTCATTGATCAAACAGCAAAGAAAACAGTAAAACGAACAATCTGACAGTAAGAATAGTGTTTTTATTATTTAAACATCATTAACCGGAATGTATTATGACGACAAATGTAAATTCTTATAATGATGAATTTATAATGGTGATAAACAATACAATAAATACCTCCCCAAACATTCTATGTGAAAATATAATGCTATATCACAAACAAACATTTTAGGGAACATTTGAGTTCAACTTCACAACCAGTATCCAGACCTGCCTGCGGTCCTACCACGGGCAATGCTGCCACAACACTACAGTCAGACTCTAATATCAAACTGAAATCTATTGGAGACCACAGAATGGAGGCAAGCTCAGAAGTGATGTGTTTGTCGCTTGGTTTGGTAATGATTCTAGCTGCAATAACTGGCGATAAGGGAGAGAGCCATGAAAGATAAATGTGCAGCAAATTTTAAAACTACTATGAAAGTTATGTAAGAGTGACCCAGCAGTAAACATGCACAATCTCATGCTACGTTATGCAAATGCTGCGACTGATAGAGATTCTCTGTCTGTGGTCCACCAGACTCACATGCTTTGTGTCAGGAGACTGGGAATCATACTCCTCCTCCTGCAGGTTCTGGCTGTGACAGACAGTCAGATCAGATCTGGACTTTCAGTTTTGCTTTTCTTAAGGCAGTCTTAGGAATAAATCACAATAAAATGGAGCATAAAACTGATTTTGACCAGCGCCAAGAACCATCAATTCTGGTCACCCTTCAGTCAACTACATACGCAAAATATACAGTCAGGATACAACATAAATGCTATGCATCATATTCCTTGATGTATCACACATTGTGAATTAATTTGTTTAGGTTTTAATCAGCAAAATAAGCTTCAAAATATAACACTACTTTTACTGCTTGAACGTTTCAGCATTTTTTCCACATCACAACCACACATTATAGTATAGATGTATAAGATTTCTAACCTGTGTTTTTGCAGAGTTGAGTTGTATTTAGCACCCCAAGTTATGATGCTCAATGAGGCATATGCATGCTATCATGCAGCTTGGTTTTAATTTGAGGTTATTGCAGTCTTATCCAACCAGGCCCATCTTCTACATGTTTTTAAAATCAAACACAGGAGATTTCTTATGACTTTTTCTTTTTTAACAGATTTTCCTCTTTCAAGTCTTTTTTTTAATATAAAATCTAGAATTATGGAGTCTATGACTACTGGCTACCATGCAGCCAGATAAGGTTTCCAGTTTTTGCTTACTGTCCAATGTGTCTGTCTCCTTCAGACACATGACCTGATGTTATGTAATTTATTACATAATATTTTGATAAAATACATTGAAGTTTTGAGGCTAGATCTTCTCTTGTAAGTGTTAGGGCTAAGGTAATGAAGCTAAAATAATAATTAAAGCAGTAATGCCCCTCATGGTGTTCTGAAAGTCGCCTCTCTGCCCTCGTTTTCTGGTCAGCAGACTGGTAAGAATCGTGTTCTTGTTGCAGACAGGCAAACGCGAGTCCGGACCTCTGTGAGTCCAGAAACTGACAGGCAGTCCTCCTGCATCATTAACCCAGTTTGCTGTGAAGACCCGCTGCCATTGTGAGCTTGTGTTTTTTGGCGAGCTGCGTTATCAGCAGTGATGGGGAGAGTGATTGTAGCTTCACTGTTTGGGGTGGGTGAGGTGGGGCGGGGGGCTCTTCCACAGCCCATCTATCACAGCGGCAGATAAACAGATGGAAGAATGGATGTACCGGCTAAGTAGGCTGTCCATTAAAACCCGGGGCAGAAATGTTAAAGATGCCCTCCAGGCAGGATCCATTAAAGGAAGCTTAAATCTTTTCAGATCTAAAGTCAGTAGGATCCCTTATTACTGTTTATGTAGAATAGACCAATTATACTGCCATATTCCTTTAGACAAAAATGTTGCTCTCATTAGGGCCCAATAACATTTCAAACTATTGTTAAAATTCTGAAAAATACTTAGCTAATTATATAAATGCCATCCTCATTACATGGCATCTGTACAATAAATCCAAACTAGCCTGACAACTAGAGGAATTTATGTTTTTGTTGTCGCAAGCCCATGTTCTGATATCATACAACCCAAAAATAAAGTATCTGAATTCATAATGTGATTGTGGGAAAAAGACGATGGTGAAAGCGTCCCAAAAAGCAGTCAAATGGAAGATTGTTCAGTGTTTTCAGTTTTTAGGAAATAGCGTTTGACTCAGCTAATGCTTGATGTGAAGAACCAACAGTCAGGGTGGCAGCAAGCCCAAGGAGGAACCGGTCAGAAATGTGTCAGTTTTGAACCCAGAGACTGTCGTTCAAACCACAAACAAGTCCAGATGGAACCTCAGCATTCCTCAGAATCGTGAAATCTGCAACAACCAGATCAGACATTACCCAACATCTTCCATGGTTTGAAACAGTATTGTATAATAATTTTAATGTTAGAATTAACTTTTCAGTGGCTAATTAGTTGCTAGTTCTAGTTGCAGTGTATTCAGCAACCATCCTTGTTCTTATTTTCATTCTGTTTCTTTTTTTGTTTTGTTTTTTTCTGCTTCAGGTTGTTCATTTAGCCAAGCAAATAAAACCAACCCTAGTTATAATACAATGCTCATTGTGAAGGAAAGATGGTTGAGTGTCGTTCTTTCAGTTTAGATTATACAAACATATTGTTTTGACATCTAGAGATAAATAATAAGGTCAATGCTTTGAATCTTGCCCTTCCTGTTTCCTGTGCATGCATGGTGTCTCTAAAACTTATTCAAATCTTCAAATATTAGCATTGAATTAAAGGAGCTTCCTACATTTCATGTGGTTGTCTGTTTTGTGCTTCCAATCAAGTCCAAGGAATACCTTTTATTCAAGGCCACAGACCACTGGACACAGCATCCGGATCCCTGTAAAGATAAAGCACATGTAGAAAATGAATTCATAAATGTAACCAGGTGTGCTTTTATTTCACCGACTGGTTGTAATTCTTGTATTTGTCAGCATGTGGTGGTGTTGTTATAGAGAGGTCTAAAATTACAGAAAGTAGAAAAAAACCTCTTATTTATGTACCGTGTCACTCTAACTGATAAAACAGAAGAGAAGGACATTTTTTGAGCAGAGACTTGTTGGAGAAGACGACTCTATGGCCACATTAATGAAGAATCCAGGTGTTTGGTAATTAATGTTTGAACTGAATTTTATTACGTGGACAAAGCTACAGAGATGATGCTAATGTTATGTTTTTCTGTTTGTCCTCTTTTAGAGGTGCCACTGCCGTTTGTTATATGCTGTTGTTAGATTTCAGCTTTTATGTGGAGCTGCGTTGCTACTCTGTTGAGTACTAACAGTGTTGTTAGCCCGCCATTACACTGATGCTAAGGCTTCAACATGGGTATTACAAAACATGGGTAATTCATTTCTTCATATATTGAACCTCATTCTATTCATTTTTTGGAACTCAGAGGGAAAAGGTTTGTTTTTATTTGAAGCTCTATATGCTGCATTAATCCCAGCTTCATAAAAGTCATTATTTTAATTGAAATAGTATTTGTTTGGTGAAGATTATGGATTATTCTTTTCAGTCCACTATTTGGTCACCTTGGATAAGATATTCATCAATATAACTCATAGCGCTTCTAGACCTGTGTCAGTCCATGTTTGACCCAGAGCTTGATACACAAAATAAACCATGTTGGGTTTGTTTCTACTGTGCATTTTTGGACACTGTGTTTCTTTGAGTTTAGTCCAACTAGTAAATCATCAGGAAATCAAAGAAAGCTGGTACTGATGTGAACCATAAAACATCCCTTGATCATCTTAAGTATGATCAAGGGATCAAGTATGATCAAGTCCACAATATTAGTGTTACTAATATTGTGGACTTCCAGTTTTATTTTCTCAGAACCTGTGATGGATCTCCCACATTGACACATCTTTCATACAGTTGTTACTCTGCTTGTCAATGTCCATCCATCACTGTGTGTTTTGCCGTACCCAAAAGACAGAAAGGGTTCAAAGTATAAGGCTGTAGAGGATCAGCAGGGTTGAACTTCCCTTCATCCAGGACTTTTACAGATCAGGAGGAGGGCAGATAACATATCTGCACACCCCACACATCCTGGACACAAACTGTTTACATTTTTACCTTTTTCATTTTTGCAAAATCCAGACTGCACAGGATTGCTCTGATTGATACAATTCACATTTGCACTAATTCAATTATGTCTTCCTATTTTGTAAAAGCAATGTACTTATACATATAGCCAAGAAAGAAAACACTTTTGGTTGTATTTTAAATATAAGATGTCCTCATTAAAATCAACCAAATGCCAAATTCATTGTGTGTGTGTGTGTGTGGGGGTGGGTGCGTGTGTGTGTGTGTGCAAATCTTTCAAATACTGCTAAGTGATTAACACAATGTAGACAACTTTTGGCTTCAGTGACATGTGAGGACCAGGTGTGCTGTGAACAAGCTGGTCTGTGTCCAAGCTAATAGGGGGGAAATTGGGCTTTGATGTACTGTGAGACCAGCCTCTCAAAGCAGTTCATAGCAAACAACATGAATGCTATTGAGTGGCAGTCATTAAGACTGTCAGTAACTGATTATTCTGAAGTACAAGAATTGTGATTTCAGGAGTCAGGAATGGTAGGAGGAAAGCATATGTCATGGAGAGATAAAAAGTTTTTTAGAGCTGATCAGAACACACTATTAGCACTTTCACAGGTATTCAGTTGTGAAATACCTGTGAAAGTATTAAGTTACTTTCTTCTGGTTGACTGATTTGATTATCTGCTTTTGGTCTACCTGTAAAGTGTGTAGGCACTAGAAATTAGAGGTGAGTTGGGTGGTAGACACTTGTTTTTATTCACCTCCACTGCCAGTAAGTCGCCACTTTTTACAAAAACATTCTGTCATTGTTGTTCCCTTAGTTCTAATATAGCTGGTTTTCCAGTCGGTTTGTAGATGGCTTCATAATTTTTACAGTATGACATAGAAGTGGGAGACATGGCTGAAAACAGATCACACTATAATCATTTCATATCAGTTTAGTGATAATTGATAATTGTTTTTTTTTTTTATATCCAAAATTTGGCCAAACTACTGACTTGACCTTTCTTCTTTTATCCTCACTTTCCTTTTGAGATGTTGTACTCATTTTCTCATTTCACTCAACCCTGATATTTTTCTGTGTGATTTTTAAGCTGCTATGGCCCATGGTAGAAAAGCATATGTGGGTGTATGTGGGTGGCTCCCACTTGGACTTGGACGGATACAAGAGTTTGTGGAACTAACTGACCAAAGACTGTGTGAGTGAGTGCATGGCACGAACCTTGTTAAGATGGCCATGAGAGGTTAATTGGCTAGAGCCTTTATTCTGCCTACAGCCCCCAGAATGCTGTGTGATTCTGGATAGGAGTTTATTAACATTATCAAAATTTTACCATATTTTTATTGATATTGATCACTTGCCTATTGCAATAGATGTCATTATTGTTTTTTCGCTCAACACAGTGTGACATGAGAAGGTCTACTTGAACTGAACTTTACTACTGCTTTTATTTATCATCATAACTTCCCATCATTAAACTTTGGAACACCAAACAGATCACGGCTGCAGTCATACTGAATAACAAGAAATGCATCACCCGGTTGCTTAATGCTGTTCAAGGTCACATCACAACAGTCAACAAGTGAGATGTGAAAAGGTCTGTTTGGGTTCCCAGTTCATCACAGGGTCAAATATTGATCGTTCCAAGCCTGGGACGATTTAACAACCAGGCTGGGTTATGAGTTTGACTCATCTCACCTACCAACCTATGTGCGTGTGCGTGTGTGTGCTTGTGAATGTGGCACTGGTGTAACCCAAGTTGTCCGTCTGACCAGAAAACGCAAAATAAACTCTGACTATTACTATTAAAGTCATAATTGAATAAAATGATTTTTAAGTGTAATTTTATATTAAAACAATATATTATTATTTTGTTGAATTTGGATGATAAAATTAATACTCATTACATAAAACACATTATTCAGTGCATCTCTGTCTAAAACTCCAAAATTATATTCAGATTAGTCAAGATATAAAATATGTTGCATAAAAGAGAAATTAAAAGAGATAAATCATTCTCATACGTTTCAGAAATCATTGTAAATAGCACTTAAAGGATAACTTGGAACACTGAAAAAAAATACCTCTTTGGATGAACATAAAAAAAATCATGGAAAGGTTTCCCACCTGATTACTTTGCTTTATTTTAGCAACATGTAATTCTGTTACTCCTATTTAAAGCAAATGTGCTAGGCCAACTTAATTTATTAAGGTTATTCCAATGTAAAGCAATTGTGTTGGCTCAACGTATTTTATTATGGTTATTGTACTTTAAATAAAATGAGTTGGCTCAACTTAATTTATTATGGTTATTCCAATTTAAAGCAAATGTTGGCTCAATTTAATTTATTAAGGTTGATTCAACTCATTTACTATAGTTGGACCCAATGTAATTTAAAAGAGCCAGCCCAACTAATTTGCAATGATTTGGACCAAATAACTTACTTGACTAAGATTTATGGCAACTTAGTTGAAACCAACTTATTTTTTCCCCTCCAAAGAGTTTTTGCTGCGTTAGTTGCTCGTATTTTTTTGAGACAGTAGGTAGACAGGGTGAGGACATGCGGCAAAGGTCGCCGGGACTGGGAGTCGAACCAGCAACGTCTGCGTCGAGGACTAAGGACTCCAAACATGTAGTGCGCTAAACCCCTGCGCCACCACTGCACTCCTGAGAAACCAACTTATGTTACAGTGATACCTTCACACTACTTATTAAGTTGATCCAACTCATGAAAATTAAGTTAGCTCAACAAACATACTTTATGCTGAAAGAAAGCTATTTAATCTTGTGGAAATCCTTTCCATGATTTAATTACGTTAATTCAAAGACACTTTTTTAAAAAAGTCAAATACTTTTTTTTACAGTTCTTAAATGCACCGCGACAGTGCATTTAAGAACTGCACTGTTAGAGTGCAGTTCTTAAATGCCTATAGTTCCCTTCAGAGAAAAACAAATATCTATAGTTTAAAGTGTAACTAAAACCGCTTTGAAGTCTTCCCAGGCACAAAACAGTTATGTCGCGTGATCTTCCATAATGATCTTCAATTTGTGATTCCTTGATCTCGCTAGACCCTTTTCGGAGGGAAATGAATCTGACTATAATGAATCATATTATCTCAACTTGAATACATGTTGTTCAAGCTGAGACAAAAATGATTGTCTCGCTTGAACTCACGTGATATCCCGTGATCTCACTCGTTTCCTTCAGCACAAGATCAGTTGACTATAATGAATCATGTTATCTCAACATGATTAAATTTCATAATCATTTAGTTGTTGAATTTCTTGTTTATCCAACATGATTGTATCAAATTTTTGTTTGAAACATGAAATTATTTAGTTAAAAGTACTTGATATTCTTTTGTTAATGTGATAACTCCCTAAGTTCATTTTTTACAGTGAAATACAAAAAAAAGATTGTAAAATCTTTTACAATGAAACACTTATCTCTCCTTCAGCCTTTCCTGTCCTCCATCTGTCATTATCCAATAACTATTAAATATTTGGCATAATGAGTCATATTAAACAGTTTAACATGCAGCATGTCAGGGTTTTACAACTACTATATAGAGTTGTAGTCTGTCTAAATTATGTAGTGGATTTATTCTTTGAAATAAGCTGGGAAATATTTACAACTTCATAAAACTTTCCGGAGGAGGCTACTTGTTACGGGGAGCTTCATCTGCCGGTGGGATCAGCAGAAATCAGGCCTTAATGACCCTGAGCTGCACTCACACTTCTAAAGAAAGGCTTCAACAGCTTTTATTAAACTGAAGCTCTGTGACTGTCTGTCTACAGCCATAAAGGAAGAGTATATCTAATCTAACAGTGTAAGACAGCAGTGTCCTTAAAGCCGGGGCTCTGCGTGCACAGCATTATAAGAAATGAGTGCATTATGATGTCCGAGTCCCGACCTTGAGAAACACTGGCAGCCATCTTTCTGTGTTGTTCTATTATTCCCTGCGGCTGAGAAACCCCGGTGAATATTTCTAGCTCCTCGTTTTACCAGGTGACGGCTTCTCAGCTGTTTCCACTGGAAACTCTGATGTGTATTTGTTTTGACCCTGAATCCTCCCACTTCTCCGCAACACTAAAGCTGTCATCATCTGGAGCTAAAGAAAAAGCAGCTATGCCTCTTTGACAAACATCAATAAGGATTGGAGATATTTTTCCATTGACCCTTGACATTTTATAATGTACCTATTCAGGCAATGTGTATGGAGGTTTATGCTAATTTATTTGCAAAACAAGAAAAATCTGACCAAATTTCTTTCAATACTTTTCTCTTTTTGCAAATTTTATAAATAGCTATTTTAATTTTACAAAATATTCTGTAATTTTTTTGGTTTTTTTTTAAGCATATTGGTCATTATGTTTTTTTCCATGTTATAGCACAATCAACTTCTGTTTTCATAAAAAAATTCACTTTATATTTGAGGGCTTGAAATTGGGCTTCTGTCTCTTTAAGAACCTCCTGCTCTTTCTGAAACTCTACCTTCAGGAAGTCATCACAACATGGCTCTTCTATTAACCCTGTAATGTTTTTACCAGCGCTGCACTGAAAAGCAGTAGAAGTATTAAAACCTCAGCAGATGAGCAGTTCCACCAGGTGTTTGCTAATTGTTGCTGGTTAGTTTGAGGAGTTCAATGTGGGGTGGCGGGGGATGGCTGCTCTGTGAGGCAGAAACTCAGTAGCTTGGAAACTGCAGCTATGAGGAGGAGTTGTGTCGTCAAGTCAAGCCTGGGTCCACCCAGGTGTTTTGCACAGCTAAATGGTTGCTACGGGAGTTTAAAGGATTTCTCAAACATGCATGAATGAATCAAAGTAACACTTCAAGTATGTTTTTGATGAGGAATAACTTTATGTAAAGCTCAAAAAGGTCAACATTACATAATACTGCACCTAAGCAAACTGTGATTTTAGTGTACTGTTAGACCCAAAGTATGTGCATAAATAGTAGTGATTAAAGAATTCAGTTAAAACGAAGCGTTATCTTCCACGTTTTTCATAAAAAACATCTATTGAACAGAACATATTTTAACCCATTTTATGTCGGCACATCTTAAGCTTAAGCTAGCAGAATTACCCAAAGTGTCTGGAGCTAGAGCGCTCTAGCGCCTCAGATCTACGGTTTGTACGAGTCTAATGGACAAATCCCCCAGTTATTTAAATAAGTTTGATTAGTCACATTTATGATATCTTTAGACTTTTATTCACAAACAATTGAATTTATACAGCTAAATTTACACTCAGTACAAAGTATATCTGTGTCACCCTTTCAAAAATGTGTAATGGAGTTCATTCCTGCTGAAAAAGAAGCTGGGTGTCAGAATGTCAGGGCAAAGTGGTGTAATTTCCTTCTGAAGACAGATGCTATTCAGTTCAGAATCAGAGCTAGAGCTGACAGAGATTAAGGCAGAGCCACAATATAAATACATAACAAGTTTGACAATTATAGTGTTTGACACTGACATTGTTGCAGTCACTGATGAGAACAATTCTGATTCATATTTTACTTAATGAACTATTTAAAGCACTGTTTCCCTTTGAGATTTGGTTTTGGGAATGAAGGGACAGGGGGGTTACTTTCTCCTATTAACAACAATCACTGTGTAGAACAAGTGTTTGCTCTAATCAATATAACAAACATTTATACAAACACAATATCTTTAACAGTTATTGAAGAAATACTAAATATTAGACAAAACATTCCTCAGGAAAAGTTTAAATGTCCCTGTATTCTCCTTTCTGTATGTCCTTGACAATTACAGTGTTTGGCATTCATACTCACCTGTTCCTCTTGCAATTAAACACTTCTGGTCTGTTTACTGACTCGAGCCACAGTTGAAACTTTGGAACCCCCAGAAAAAGAAAAAGACAAAAATAACCTACCTTCCTAAAAAAGCTTTTCTTCAAATTCCTCTCAAGGACGTGGTTATCTTAGCTACTTGTGTACATTTTCTTACCAGACTTCCTCCTGTCACTTAGTTTTCCATTAATATGCTTATGGCAGTCTGGGAAGCCAGGTTCAGTAGGAATTACTTTTTGTGGCTTACCTTCCTGGTGGAGGCTGTCAATGACTGTCAATTGTCAAGGCTGTAGCCCATAACATTTCCACAGCATTGCATTTCTGCATTAAAATCCTTTGTGATTTGTCCGATGTGAAATTTCATAATTTTTAACAAACTTATGCATGAAAATTAATTAGCAAGTGAGCCATAATACTTAACATTTAGAGAACTGTTTATTCCAACACAGTCAGTGATATTGTAATTTATTAGCTTTGCTATTTGTGGATTCCAAAAGCATTAAAAAAATTATGTTTCTGAAATGTGGCTGAGAATTTTTCCTGGCACACAGCAGGTACACTCTATAGCCAAAAATATTGAATCACTCGTCCAAAACATTAAATTCAGATATTTCTCTAACTTCCATGGGCACAGATAAAAAACAGAACGTAGCCAAACTGCGTCAAAACACATTTCTGAAAGAACGGGTTGCTCTCAGGAATTAACCCCAGTACAGTGCTGTGATTGGATGCCAGCTAGTTTATCATGAAATACAGGTATATAACAAGTAGTATTATAACAAAGACTAAAGACTGCAAGTCAGTTACGATGTGGGAGGCCGCATAAATTCAGAGTGGGGTTAGTAATCTAAAACACAGAGTACACAGAGACCCTCAACTTTCTGTAGAATCAAGAGCTACAAACCAAAGTTAATGTGGACCTTATCCCTTTCCTTAAGAATGCAAGTCAGATTCAAAGTCCTGGATGTCAAATTCAATGCAGTAAGGCATGCCTGCAATGGACTCAAGACGAGTGGAGATCTGTTGTCATGGATCTCTATTTTCCAAACCAATTTGTGTCGTCTGGCCGTCAGGAGAACGGCACTTATTTAGCTGCTGTAGCTAAATTTCCATCCAACTATCATACAAATTTTGAGTGGACTTTTAAAATGTGGCAAAGAAGAAAATGGGAATTATGCATATTTCCATCTACTGGTTTGGCGCAACTCAACCTGGCTAAGAAATGTTTTTTTTTTTTTATCACATGTGCACATTACGCATGGATGTAATAAATTTGGAGTAAAAATTACAAACTATCATGGACCACTTACATATGAGAAGATTTAACTTTTTAATCAGAATTTAGTCCCTCTGGTAAGGTATGGACTCAACACTGCATGGGAGCGTTTGCCGACTTCTTTGGCAAATGTGTTTCCATCTCCACTTTAGCGCATTTACTCATTTTCAAAAAAGCCAAAAGCCATGTCAAGGGAACATGAAAACATTTTTGAAAAATTTAGGAAGTTATTTAAAAATGTTGTTTTTCCACCAACCTTTTCTAATTCGATACGTCAAATTGCACATGAAAGGCATTGATGGAAACACACCTAGAGTGTGTAAAGTTAGTATTGATGGGATTATGGTGTGGGGCGGTTCAGGAGTTGAACTCATTGGTACCAGTGAAAGTACTCTTAACAATCGGACATACCAAGATACACTGAAAAAAAATAACTTAGGGGGTTATCACATTAACAAAAGAATATCATGTACTTTTAACTAAATAATGTCATGTTTCAAACAAAAACGTGATAATCCATTGTTGCCCAAATGGATTAACTGCTTAGTTAATGTCCAGTTCTGTATCCAATTGAGAAAGTTAAACACTTTCTTGTCACAACATAATTTTCCATCCACATCACAATTGTTCTCAACTTTTTGTTGATCTACCACCTAAAAAGAAACCAATCTACTGAAGCTCTGTGCATAAAGAACGAAAATCTAAGATAGCAGAAACCCTAACGCTGTGTTGAAGCTTTCTGGAATTTTACTCACCACTCAAAAAGCACTTTTGAGTTTTCAGGAAGCAACATATTGTAATGGTAACCTTTGACACAAGCAAAGCCTCAACATTTTGCATTTGTTGTTGCACACCTACAGACACGGACTTTCAATCTCACATATTCTCTACTGCTGTTTCTGGATCGGACTCCTTTATTGGCCGTGATAATTATCCCAGCAAGGTTGCAGATGGGCGTTCCTTGCTGCGTGCCTGAATGCCAGCAAAGCGCCACGAAGGACAGTCTGACAAGAAAGCGTATAATAAGCACACAGATCGCCATGCTGACTTTAAAACAACTGGTCCTGGCACTCCAACGTTCATGTCTGATGAGTGCTCATTATATGTGTTTGTTGTCCATGTGGGCATGCGGGGATGATTCGTGACAATAGTCTATGACTCACTTTACAATAAGCACAGTTAAGGAAATAACTTCTTGCTCAACTTTATATTACATGAACCGTTCCGTTTAGTTTTTTTAATCTCACTGGAGTCACTCAGGGCTTTGTGTGACTCATACGCACTCATTCCCACCTTTCCCTTTTACCCTTAAAGTTCTTTTATTATCACTGAATTTCATCTGAAATTGATATCCTATTTTTTTATTTATTTTTTTTAATACAGCAAATCAACAAACATAAGCCGTGGCAAACTACTTAACATTCTGTGAAGATCTTGTCAATCTGTCATTTAATCCCCAGCAGCACCTTCTCGGCTGTGAGGACATCAATAAGCTATCTCCAGCAACATTGGCATAGACTGCAGAATTGATAATTGTTATCCTGATGGCCATTTGCCCATGGGTCTAAGAGGCTGGATCCATGGCTGGAAGATAGTGGAGCCAGATAAGGCAGAGCATGTGTTTTCTCTACACTGGTTCAAATGTTTTATTCTGTTTTCATAAGTGTATTTATCTATCACAGCTGATTGATGCCCTATTTGATCCATTAAGTTTTATATGATACCCTTCAGAGATATAACAGCTTCTGTTTTGCTGTGATGGCATTCCATGAAGTATTCATTGTAATCATTCTTTCAGAAACACATTTATAAGGGTTAGGGATCACAGCTCCTTAAAACTATCTGCAAAAACTGGACACCACTTTTAAAATATCTACAGCTATCTATTTTCATAGTTCAACCACCAAATATACCTTAGTATACATGAGGGTGTATGCTGATGAACCTCCAAGAACAGAAATAAGTGTTACAAAGCTAACACTTATTTAGCGTCTTAATTAAGCTTATTTATTTGTTTATATAAGTTTACAGGCTTATTTAAGCTAATAAGTGTTAGCTTCTTAAAAAAGTGTTAAGAAGCTAAAGCTTATTTCTGCTCTTGGGGGTACAGCCAATCAGTGCCAAGCCTGGATTAGTTGTTTTGTTAATTCTAGTCTCAGCTTGCCTTTCACATTGTTATTTCAGCTTCCCAAGCTGCATTTTTTGTTTTATTTTTTTCAAAATAGGGTTAGGAATTGACTAATATTTCCATGGGTTCGAGTCTGGATCCAAGTGGTCTGGGGAGCATCAGATACAGGTCGCATCAGGGCAAAACAATCTGATTTGGGTCACTTCAGGCAACAGTGTGGATATATCCCACAGTGTGGACATCAGGTCTTTTACCGTCTTTGGCAGGAAGTTTTCCCATTTTAAGCAGCTACAAATGACAGAGTCCATGCTTTTCACTGTTCAGAGTGCTTTGTTCAACAAATCTGTAAAAAGGATTTTTTTCTAAATCCGCTCTAAGTCAAGAAATGGTATCGTAAAAGCGCTTCTGTTCAATTTCTCAATATTATTGTCCTTACAGTCGGCCTTTTATCCATGGTTTGTATATAAAGATAATTTAAATCTCCAACCTGTTTTGTGTAAAACTGAAAAAAGGTGCTGAATGAAGACCAAATGTTCCCCAGCTGAACTGACTGTGTTAATACAAACCATGGTTTTAGTTGAGTCATATATCTTTATCTGTGGGCCTGAATAAAAACAGTGCTAAATAGAGTGGTAGACCTCTCCAAGGCCCGCTAATATCATCGCCTAATTTCAAGAGAATGGTTCTGTCATGTTTTAATTAGGCCAAAATGATTACATTCTTATTTAATGCTGCTGTAATATTTGCAGATCTGCGGACATTAAAATGCTGAACCAATTCATTACTGCAAGGTGAAGCCTTGTACAATTAATGACTTTGGATTGTGCACAACCATAACACTTTTTTTTCTTAATGTAATTATCAAATGTGTCAAAAAAAAAATCCTTTTTGCTCTGTGTCAGTTGGTAAGACGGAAATCTTAAGTGTGTGGCGTTAAGTTTTGAGGCAGCAGCAAATGCCAGAGACATTTGCTAAAGCATAGCTTCATTTTAACAATGACTTATTGATCATTTGGTGAAGTAAAAGTGCAGGAACAAATTATGTACAGTTGTGTTTGTATTTTCAGAAGCAGGTCTAACAATACATGTTCCACTCTGATGATCCCTAATGAGAAGTGAATTAATTACCTGTAAGAGTGCATAAAGAAGTGAACATCTTGTAAGTGCAGATATGATTTAAACATGAACACAAAACAAAAGATAATTATGTGGGCCGTGCTCACACGGAACAGACGCTGAACTATCGTTCAGAAACAACTCTGCATATTTCTGTTCTCCAAGCCTCTAAACGGTTTCCTTTGAAAACATTCTGCAGAATTTGCTTTTATCATTTCACAGATCAAGAAGAGTTGAAAAGCTAAATTGAATATGAATATGAAAATTTTGGATTTTCCAGCATTTTTATCCTTTACCCCATTTACTGAAAGAGAAAAAACAGGCAATGCTTATCAACTGTCCTGGTTTTCACATTGATTTATATTGATTTTATGTATTTTATCTTTCATTTGATGAAATCACACCATGACTTTAACATTTTGCCGCAGTATTTTGGTTTTTAACTTACTGATATAATGAACATTTCTTGAAAAAAATTTCCATTCTGCTAAATTTTTTGGCGTCTGGAAAATGTTGGTTGAATTGTACCAGTGGTTCCTTCCAGGTTTTTGCAATACACTAAGTCTGCTAGAGTACACATTTCAAAATAGAAGGCGCCAAAGTTCACAAAGTGCACTTTAAAGGCAACAGATCTTGAATTATAGGTGTTCTCATTTGCTCCATTTGTCACAAAAACAGCAATATGACCCAATATCACATTAGAAATTCAGAGGCCATTAGCACTGTTGTAGAACCTGAAGATAATGAGAGCCATTTACAGTTCAAGCATGTTCAGGGTTAATTCTTTGTACTCGGCTCCTCCTGTGATATTTTTTTTAAACTTACAAAAGGATAAAGGAGTAACGGCTTCAACCATTTCACTTCAGCCTTTATGTGTGCATGTTTGATGTGAAGAAAACGGTGAAAATTCTGAACACAGAAAAGACAGCATGGAATAAAGTCCACAATCAAACAGTGCTAGCCTAAAATATTGGCCTTTAATTTTAAAAATGAGATAGAAAATAAGAGACAAAATCCCATATTGACCTCTGGTGTTTATATGGAGTATAATTTGTCAAATTAAATTTTGATTCGACAAAATTTGATTTGTCGAATAAAATTTTAGCTTGACATTTTGAATTTGCCATCCAAAGCTGATCAGTTTAAAGGCAGGAGTAAACTGCCTTTAAACTCATCCAATGATGACACTAAAATGTGTCATCACTGGACAAAGTGTTGAAACTTGTCTGTTTGGAGTATTTGTAAAAAAAATATATATTTGTATAGTATGCTGATTTGATCAGCATACTTTAATATCATCAGAGGAAAAATACTAAATTGTCAGACATGTTGACCAACTTGCTAAAACAAACACTGTCGAATATCTATTTACACTTTCCTCAGACATTCTTTTAATCATCCACAAGAGATTGTCTTTGATTGGCTGCTTGCTGCAATGCATTCTTTTGAGCATTTTGATTGGTTGTGGGACCAGACTCAATAAGGATGTGGATTTGCTATTTCAAATGCAAGCTAAACTATTTTCTTAATATTTTTGGAAAACTCTAAGGCATTTTCCTTTGTTTCTTTTTTCAAATGTTTTATGAAAATTCATGATAAATAATTTTCTGATCATTTTTGATTCATTATGTTTTTTTCTGAGCAGAGCGATTTTCTGAACCTCATGAATCCATTTAGCAAAAAAATATTATTATTATTAATATTATTATTATTATTATTATTATTATTATTATTATTATTATTATTATTATTATTATTATTATTATTATTATTATTATTATTATTATTATTATTATTATTATTATTATTAGATTCCAACAGTAAGGTTTGGTTGTGACCTCAAACCAGTTTTATTAGCAATCACTTCCCAAATCCGATTGCAGTTCAAAATGTAGGAAGTCACTGTAACGTTTTGCTCAAATGAGACACTGAAATCAGAAGTACACCAGTCCTCCAATTTCCTGCAGTGGATCTCAAAGCCTGTTCAATAAAACAATCTGCATCATCTTCAGAATCACTGTCCTCTTTGGAAACTGTAACCATAACAACAGCAGCTATAATTTATTGTTTCTATAAGATTCTTTTGTACCATCCTTATGTACAGTGTAGAATATGCAAATGTCACAGTTCACTATTATTATATTCACTGTTATATTCTAATCTGCAGCACATGAGTATGCTGTCTTCTGTGTTTTAAAAATGTCCTGCCTGAGACAGTCTCACGTCAGACAGTCTAAGTGTATTCTGGGTTATGGGTTTTCTTTTGATCAACTGGTGAACTGTTATGGTCCAGCAGTTTGGGTGTGTGTGTGTGTGTGTGTGTGTGTGCATGTGCTTTAGTAAGTTTGAGTCACTGTCCATGAATTGTGCCAGTATGATAGCAGCAGAAGCTCAGAGCAATCTCTCTGTTATTCTATCTGTCAATGTTTCTTGGTACAATAGAAACATTTAGCGTGAAATGCAACTGTGTTCCAGCTCTGGAGTGTTTCATTACTAAATACACACATTTATGTCGTAATCAATGTGGCATTTCAACAACTGATTAAAGTATTAACGCTGAAAATATACCATTATACCTCTAAATTAAGCTTTAGTAACAGTGTGGTTCCTGAATTCTATGAAGAGACACAACAAAGACAAACAGGCATAGGATGGAAGGATAATTTCATACAATACCATCATCACTATGAATATCATTTGAACTAATATTAACTGGAAACTTCATAATAAGTTTGTAGCAAACCTTATAGCTTGCTAAAGGCATGCTGTTTCTGTTAGCTTTAGTTACGTTTGAGTGAATCAGGTAGAACCTCTCACATGTGGCTGTTTGGTGGAGCTGTGATTTGCTCTGTTACCTTCCAATAAGAAGATCCAAGGTTCAATTCAATCAGCTGGAAAACACTAAAATACATTCACTTCAGAAATCTATGACATTGAGGCCCAGTCCAACAAAAGTATGTAAATTGGATAAAATTTCCATTGTCTTATGGAATCATTCAATCAGATCTATCTTTGACTTTTACTGTCCACATTTCTTGGTGTTTTAGGGGGGAATCATGTTCAAATAAATGGTAAATGTCTTGTACAGCAATTTATCAAGTCCAGAGGACCCCAGAGCGCTTCTCACTATTTTTAGTCATTCTCACGCTAATGTTGATGAGCTACTGGATTGCTGATGGCGCCACCCGCAGGCAAGGTGGGTGAAGTGTCTTGCCCAAGGATACAAGGACAGATTGATGAACCAGCAATCAATCAATTGCAGGATGAACTCTCACCACCAGGGAGGGACGAAGTAGTCATCAAATCTGAGCTGAACCAACTCTAATCTGTCATACCCTATTGTGATGGCTGATAACAATCTTTGTAGAACAATAACAATAAAAGTTTTACAAGTTCATGTCATCTCTATGCAGTGTTGATAAGAAACACTGAAGGATACCAAAGCCGTCATTTCTGGGAAGCTTTTGGGCTCCTTGCAGTCCACAAGACAGTTAAAATGAGAAAATAGGAAAACTATAATCCAACCCCAACAGGACACTGCTTTCTTACCAGAATTGATGATTCATTTTGAGTTCCGACGCAAATTCATATGGTCTTTTGTAACCGGAGTAGTCAGGAGTTCTACACATGGGGAGAACATGCAGGGATTTTATACCAGGACCATCTTCACTGCGTGAAGCAGCAGTGCTAACCATCATTCTGTACAACATGTTGATTCAGTCCCACAATACAAACGTGGCATGGAACTTTTTCTGTCAAAGCAGAGATGGCAGTATCACTGTAGTGGAGTAGTGATGCTATTTATCCACTGGGATTTTCATCATCTGTTCTAACACTCACAATACACACAGCATAGGCAGGAGGATAATGATTGAAAATATTCACCATGCTGTGCTAACTTATCCACATGACTGACTTTATATTCAACACCTGCTGTTGGAATGCATGCTCCTCCTCTTCTGTAATTATAGCCATTTCATCTTTGGAGCTACACAGTGTTCATTCTGGGACATTTGCCTTCACATGTTTTACCCGAAGAGGAAAACAAATGACAGCCATCGCTCCCAGAATTCCTTGCACACTGGTCCACTTCAAGCACTGCTCTTGGGCATCAGAATTCAGATCATTTATTTTGGCTGGTCAGAGTCTTACAACAGCATACCCAATGACAAAGTCCAACTGTAAGCAGAAGCCTCCATCAGTTTAAATCATTCAACAGTTCAGGAGAAGAAGGATCATAATTCATCTGTGAGGAAAAAAAAAAAAAAAACTCTGTACAACACAAATAAATGTACAATCCCAAAGACTTTCTCATTTTCAATATGAACAGATATCAGATTGTCATATGCAGTGACAATGAGCTATCACAACCAGATAGATATGAAAATTTCATAGGACCACTTTCAGATGTAGGAAATGTGTCAATGTCAATGTCAATGTCAAATTTATTTATATAGCACTTTAAAAACAGGCATAGAACTGCACCAAAGTGCTGTACAAGAATGACAACAACACAAATGAATAAAAACAAAGTATCAAAACACTAGTTCAATTAAATGCCAAGGAATAAAAATGAGTTTTAAGAAGCGATTTAAAGTGATGTTGAATAATAAATGTCTTAATACCGGAAGATAGTCAAAGGAGCATCTGATTGCCAAGACAAAATATAAAATCAGTGCCTGGAATAATCTTCAACAATGCTTTTGTCAAGACATTGCTCCTGCATCAACATTTGTCTGCTAGTACAGTCCTGGTTAAAATTGCATAGTTTCCAAACTATGCATGGTACTTTGTATTAAAAAATGCTATAAAATATATTAAAAGAACCATAGTTTCAATATACTAAGGACTAAAATAATGATCAATTTATGGTTTAATTTATTAAACAGAATTGGTGGTGCCACCATATTGACATGCTGAAAGACAAAATGCACAGAACAGAAGAATTCACAAACAGCAGTCATCTACATGACTGTACCTGGTAGAATCACATTACCTCACAATATTGTGAAGCATCCATGTTCTGGACAGTCTTATAGTCTCATCATCATCAATTTATATAGCCACACATTCCCTTGAAAATAACATTGCCTTGTGGCAGGATTCTGTTAGCAAATATTTTGGATTCAGACCCAGTGAGTACAGTTCCAAAATGCCCTTCGTCCACACTACACACCTACAGTGGTACTCCTCAGGGGGGTTTCCTAAGCCTCCTACTGTTCATCCTGTTCACCCACGACCCTACAGCCAAAAACCAATATGACATCACTATATACCATACCATACCATACCATACCATACCAGCTTTATTTATAAAGCACTTTAAAACAACCACAGTTGATACAAAGTGCTGTACAATCCAAAAACAAAAACACAACAAAATAAGAATAATTATAATTAAAAGTAGTTTAAAAACAAAGACATACACTTTAAACTAGATCTCACTGGTGTTGAAAGCCAAGTTAAATAGATGGGTTTTAAGACGAGCTTTAAAAGTGGACAGAGAAGTATAATACTGCAGCGGCGTTCGGAATTTTCCACAGACTGAGGAGTCACTAAACTGAGTGGATAGCTCAAAGTGTGCCCTGATTTTTTATACAACCGATATTTCCTGGCACATAATTAAAGATAAATAACAACACAAATAATCTGTCTGTATATATTTTGCATTGCATCCAGTGCCCGACCTAACCACTGACACATGAAAGTGTGGTTTCTGCATCTGTTTATCTTATTTGCCAGTTGGGAGCAGTACGACAGACTGTAAAAGCAACAGTGAAATAACAACATGCCGTTAAGTTGATGAGGTAAAGGTGTCAGCAAACCTTTGCACACATGTAGCCAGCTGGTAGCAACATTAGAGATTTCAATCAGCTGTGTCTTCAAATGAGGCCCCTGAGAGTTTGGTTGGTGTGTGTGAGAGTGTGTGAACCCGTGTGAGGCAGAATGGACTGATTTTATGCTGCAGAGCACTTTCCCATTCTTTTCATCCATCACTCAAAACCCACGTTCCCAGATGCAAAAAGCACCTTTTCCATCACACATAGCAGATCTGTGTTAAGGTGGTCAGAATTTCTCTGCTCAACAGATGTTTAGTATGGCGTACAGCATGGATCCAATAATATGCAGGGCTTTAAACAAGATCTTTAAATTTTAATGTGCTGTAATATTTCTCATCAAATTTAAGTCTGGCTCACAAAGTGCTTCCCAGTTGATGTCAGGATGACTTTGTCTGGTAAATGTCAGCTATTTTTATCAGACCTAGATATGTAGTTCTGAACATTAGCTTAAATTTAACCGAAGACTCTTATTTCAAAGTAAGAAAGGAAGTAAAGTGGAATTACATTTGCTCTCTGGTGGTGTTTATTCGGCTTTTTTGTTGGTTTTCTTAGACATTGTTAAATGTTTCAGATGATCAATGAAAACAATTTATCAGAAAAAAAATAGGAATGTATTATTCAAGGTAGAAATACCTATCAAATCAACTAGACCTGTAGAATCACAGAATCCCTAAACTAAAATTTGTAGGGCAACTTAAAAGATCTCAAAAGCCAAAAAAAACCCCCAAAAAACAAAAACCTATGGAGCAAGTGTTGCAATAGAAGCAAACCTGACCCAAAGACTTGAGGAACAGTTCAGTGGAAAGGAAAGCAGCATGACTGCTGCTCACTGCGGCCTGATTGGCCCCTGGCCGAGCACCCCGCCCTTTCCTCCGTCTCTCTTCCTCTCTCCCTGATCTTCCTCATCACCCCCGTCACTGGATACTTTACAACCGGCCATAAACAATAAGCAGAGAGCTTGTCATTGTACCCACCAATGCAGCAGCACCCGTCTCAGGGGGTCATCTAATTAATGCAAGAGATTATTGCCGGGCCCATGAGCCACTGCTGGGCCCTGCTGTCTCTGAATAGGGTCATTATGGGAGGTAATGAACAGGGTGAGCAATGGGTTTTGGGCTGACTTGGCGAGAGGCTGTCTCAAATGTCAAAGCCGCAGTGTAATCATCACTTTGTCAGAGGCAATGGGGATGCACTTTATTTGTTTATTTTGTTTGTTTTTTGCAGAACTAGTAGTGTGGTAACTGCATAGATGGAGTCATGAATGGACTCATCTGAGACAAGGGAGGATTAGACCCTGGAACAAATGCTGGACTTTCTCTGCTGTGACTCCTGCACTGTTAGGTTAGCATCCATCTGAGAGGAAACAAAATGCTGAATGCAAGAAACACTGGTATCTATAGCGACAAGTAAAAATTTCATGTGAATATTAAAAAAAAAAAAACAAGCATGTTCAGCAGTACAGGATGTCATAATATGAAATATTAGAATACAATATAATACAATGATATAGGCTGTGCTTCCATTCACCATATAATTGCACAATTTGACATTTCAAAAATAGGTTTGCCTAATGGAAACACCCCAATTTTGCAAAAACATGCTTTTTGGGTCACATAATTAATAACTAGATATTGCCACTGGTGCAAACCACGAGGAAGAAGATAGAATGTAGCTGGAGAATGATGGCGTGGCATGTGTTTTAATGACTTGTCACTTGAACAAACTAATTCATGTGTTGCATTTCTTAATCTTTCTAAAAAAAGTTTCTAAAATGTAAAACTTCCCCAGGCTTCACGTTTCCACAGGAAGAAATCATTTCTGAGCAGCCAAGAGCCCAGACCTGTGGATGAAGCAAAGCGTAGATCAAAAGGCTGACTCGTCTTTATTGGCCTATTGTCATAACGTGGCAACTCAAGAACTACTTCCTTTCATAATTCCAAATAAGAGTCTCAAATACAGGGTGTTTCAATATTCAGCACCCAGAGCAGTGGCATGTTCTTACTTCACCAGACCGAGCTGCTGCCAGTAACTGGGAAAGAGACGCATTTCATTCTGGCCAGATATACTGTGGGTACTTAAAATCGCAACATCTCTTTCGACCCCCTATTGGTGACTGCCGGGATTGACTCCAGATTAAGCTGGAGAGAAAGTTCCAGAGTTTTCACTGGATTCTGCAATTCAGAGCTTCGTTAAAAAACCAATAGCCACTCTGTGAGAATGTTATGTTAACAGCCACGTCTGCCAACAAACAGCTTCCACAACGTAATAAGTCCAGCAAATGAGACTTTCAGTTCCAATAATGTCCGGGACTATCTCAGCATATTAAACTAATTTCCAGCTCGTTCTCAACATGCCTCCTCACTTGAATATAACTCCTGGAGCATTTTGTGCTGCTCCAACTGACAGCTGCCGAATAATGTTCTAGATTGAATGAAATTGTTTGTTCTTTTTTCCTTCCTGGTGAATCAGTTTTGATTGAAGGACACAAGTGGTCCGTTGTTTTTTGTTTTATTTTGTATAATCTTTTTGCTGTAAAAAGCAGCAAGCAGTCACACATTGCCTGGCTATAAACTACAGAGTAATAAAAATTAATTTAAAAGTTATTCATTGGAATTCTACATTGTATTATCTTTGCTTTACTTAGTTATTAAACCTCAAGGATGCCTTTGGAGAACCCATGTCTTAGACTGTGCAGTAACTGCTGGACATCAGAATAAGCAAAAAAAGAGTTATGCATGTTAAAATACATTTACCAAAGGTTTAATATTCACCACAGGGAGCATGGTAAGAGGATGTTTCAGCGCTGCATAGCTCACCTCCTGACAATGAACCAGAAATCTTGAACTCTTCACTTTCTTCTGTTCCTGGAAAACATGCAGTCCATTGGAAGATGTTTTCTTTTGTCTTTTCTACTGGATTCATCATGTAAAAAAGCACAAAGCCTTTTCTGTTAGGGGTTATGAGACCTATCCTCTTCTATAAGTGCTATTTCATTTTATCATATAATTTTTTTTCAATGAAGTACTAGACATGCATAAAATAAATCTGTTCAGTGGCATTGCAGAGATGAGAGCTTCATAAAGACAAAAAGATGCGCTTGTGAAAGGAATCAAATCTTTGATTCATGAGACTCCTGTATGGTTTGGCAAACATATACATCATTATACCTTCCTCAGTGTTTGTTGGTTGTGGGTGCAACAATGCAGATGGTGACTCATTATGTTTTGGAGGAAGAAGAGAAAAAGAAATCCTTCACTGTGTTTTGTTTTTTTTTCTTTTTATCTGGGTGTTTTGGAAGAAACAATTTTGCACCGCTAGCAAAAACCCTTCTCAAGTCAAGGCACATCCTAGAAGCAACCATGCACTTTCACAGTCTGCCTGTTCAACAGACGTAGCTCAAACATTTTCATGTAGACTCCTTCATTGAGGAAGTTGTTCCTAACTTGGTACAATTTGATTTCAGTTTGGTCTTTCAAATTAAACCTGGAAATCTTTAAGAAGCCTTTAGAAAGGAAATGCTATCTATAAACAGAATGAGGTTCTGTACCTTTAAAGAGCCCCATTACATCTGTCACAGAACGAGTTGGAATGGGACATCTTGGCAGTTTTTTTTTTTGTTTTGTTTTTTCATATAAGGGTAAATTAAATCTACAGGGGAAAATAGAAAGATTACAATATGCATGCTAAACTTAAAGATAATAAAGACAGCACAATTAAGTTACTTTAAAACCTCTAATCAGGTTGACTTTACTTTGTAAAACATTTTGTTTTTTAACATTGACTTCTTGATGCGGCCGCCTGGGGTTTTATTCCTGGGTTTGAGAACATTGCTGCATATGTCTTCCCCCCTTCTTTTGCTGTTCTTTTCCTGTAATTGTCAATGAATTGCCAAACACTATCTTTCAAAAAATGTGCTCATCTATATTTGGGCACTTACATAAAATGCAGATAAAATCAGTTTGAGAAAAACCCCATAGAGAACATGAGACCAGTTCAGAGAGCGATCGGGACCACACAGAAAACCTTCAAAGCTTTGAAACAACGACCCAAACCATTCAACTACTAAAGGTCCACTTCTGTTTCTTATGATGTCCTTTCTTGAAATGTGTCCCTTTGTGTAGACCGGAGAAGCGCCTTTCCTCTGCATGTGCATCGTGTTGCAGTTATATAACGGTTTCTGTTGTATTCAGTCTGAAGGTTAAAGACATGTTTGCGAGTTTATGTAAGCTTATAAAGTACAGCAGTTATATAACTGCAGTACTTACTTTTTAAAGTACCTACAGTAAGTGATGAGTTCTGCTGATACTGATTTGGACCAAGAGTTCTGTGCAAAATATATAAATCAATCAATGATTAACAACTAGCATGTTTAGGCTGGTCACCCATTGGTTTGTCCTCTCTTTCTGCTGTCTATTACCTTGGATAGGCTAGCATTATTATTGTTAGCTAAGCTAACAATTAGCATGCTGGTCAGGCATGCTAACAGTTTTCTTTTTCTAACAAAACTTCATCAAGAAAAATAGTTGACATACTGTAGTCTTAATATTGCACAATTATCTTAACTTCTAAATTAGAACTATTTTGTGTCAAATAGTGATTTTTTGCATTTCAACTAATTTGAAGTATTCTTAGATTTATGAGAAGGTAGAGAAGGATGAGTCTAAAGCCCAACAAGCAGAAGATGAACAGTGTCAGAAAGTCATGTCTTTTTGAATAGGAAGAAATCCTGGAGGACTGACACATAATGTAAGATGTATGAGATAATCAATTTTATGCAAAATTTGCAGTTCTTTTAGGATCTTATATTTCTTGTCTGTCACACTTGTTGCTCGTCAGTAAGCACTATTTGTGTGTAATGGGTTGTTCTCTTTTACAAGCCTTTTTTAAGCTTCATAAACAAACGGTCCTCTGAAAATGTTCCAATAAACTGGATGTAAACTGGATCTTGGATTGTTTTCAACTGATTATTTTATAAAATGCAGGAGCAAAGACCAAAGCATTGGGATGAAAAAAAAAGATGCCCCTCCAACAGGCCCCAAAGGGCCCCAGACTCTCTCTTCAGAAATCCCATGTGATTAAAGCAGAATGCCTTTATCTGTGTGATGTGTGAAAGCCAGAGATGTCATATGAAAGCACTTCTAGTCCAACCCCTGAGGAAAGAAAAAGGCAGTTGTAAAATTTTAAATAGTCCTGCACATACTTGTGTATGGCAGCCCTATAGCTCAGCAGGATTAGACATTAAATTCTAATGGTAAGAATTTATGCAGTAAACCTGAACAGATTTGTTGGTCAGCTACACACAGACCAGTGTGTTTAGCTGTTATCCTGTATGTATCCCTGGACTTTATAAGTGAACTTGGCTTTCCCCTCCCTGCCTGCCTAATGCCTGCATCTGGGTTAAACGTCCAAAAGGTCTTGATTACGAGATATCAAGACATATATTTTTTTTTTGTTTTACTGGGTTTCAGTGCTACATAAAACATAGCTGGCCATAACTTTCTGAATGATAAATTAGAAAAGTGGCTGAAATTACTAATGTTCTAATCATTATCATACACCAGTGGTGTCCAAAGTGGATCCTGGACGGAGAGCATCCTACGTGTTTTATTTCTTTCCTTGGTTTAACGCTCATTAGAAGGCCTAAGAAGAACACTGACATGCTGAAAGGATTGTTACTACCACCAGGGAGAGAACTAATACATGCAGGATGCCGGCCCTCCAGGACCAACTTTGGGCACCCCTGTCTTACATGCTTATCCCTAGTGAGGCGAGGAGGGGTGCTGGTGCCTACAGGTCTGCGGGTCACCTGGAGAGGTCGCCAATCCATCGCAGGGAAACAAAGAGACATACAGGATCATGCACACATACAGCTAAGGAGAATCTAGAGACCAATCAACCTGACTATAATATATATATATATATATATATATATATATATATATATATATATATATATATATATATATATATAGGCCTATATATAAATATTTTTTATTTTTTTTACAATATCTACAGACCTATTCATCCATCCATCCATCCATCCATCCATTCACCCTTTGTCCCTAATGGGCTCGAGAGGGTTGCTGGTGCCTATCCCCAGCTAACGTTCCAGGCGAGAGGCGGGGTTCACCCTGGACAGGTCGCCAGTCTGTCGCAGGGCAACACAGAAAACAGACAGGACAAACAACCATTCACACACACACTCACACCTAGGGAGAATTTAGAGAGCCCAATTAACCTGACAGTCATGTTTTTGGACTGTGGGAGGAAGCCGGAGAACCCGGAGAGAACCCACACATGCGCAGGGAGAATATGCAAACTCCATGCAGAAAGACCCCGGCCGGGAATCGAACCCAGGACCTTCTTGCTGCAAGGCAACAGCTCTACCAACTACGCCACTGCCCCAGATCTATTCAATAAATTATAATTTATAGTTAATGTAGAAAGATGCCTCTCCTTACCATCTATCTAGTTTTCATGCCTTTGATGAGAGGTTCTGTCTTTCTTAGACAAGAGTTATGCCTAAGAAGGTTAAGGTTATCTTACACTTGATGCATATACAGTCCATGCGGAAAGTAGATGTACAGAATAAATTTTTGCAGTATTTCTATTCTGTGCAGATTGTCCGCATTGTGGCCCACATTCTGCTAGGCTATAGGGGGCAGTATGAGGCAATTATGGCAAGAGCACTACACAGTTCAGCATGTTTAGTAGTAATAAAATACAGTTGTTAGCAACATGTGATACCTGTGAGCATGGCAGTCATTACTGGTGTAATCATAAAGTCGACTGTCTTTGGGAACCTCCACTAAAACAAGCTTGTCTGCCATGGTTTTTCACATGGAACTGTTCACAGAGTTACAAAATTCCATAGGCATGCAGTGAGGAAAATTTTCTCCTGGGGGAGGAACAAGGGGTCGAGCAATGTTGTTGCTGAAATGACAGAAATTGATCATGAGGTGACATGTGGTGGATCAAGTATAAATCAGGCTTTTGAATCCTGTTTTTGATAGAGTGAATATTAATAAATATGGCTTGACACATGGAGTTAGCTAGCTTCTTCATATAGCATGTCTAAAATGCCGCAACAGGACACATAAAAAAATTAAGAGACGCTTATCTGTGGTGGAAATCCTTCATTGACAGATTCCAATTATTAAATGCTTCATATGTGCCTCTCTGGTCAACCTGTCACACACTAACCAGTTCTGATAAAATATTAAATAAAAACAGCATCATTGGGCTACGGGCATAAAAGAAATAAAAAAAATCACAACAGAAGAAGGAGTGAAATAGTATTTTGAAAATCAAAACAATGCTGTGTAATGCTTTGATATAGCAGATATTACATTCTTCCTAAATCTAATTTTAAAATGGTTATGAAAAAAATAGAATCACAATTCAAAATGAGCAAAACAATTGTGATTTATTTGGTTTTAAATAAAGTCAAAAACTGTAGTTTAAGCTCTTTTTAGTTTTGCAGCAAAATAAAGCTAAATAAGATCTCTGTGTGGCTCCAACATTTGGGATTCATTACTTAAAATCTGTTACTGAATATTTGATTTTGGGGACTTTTTAAAATGTATTTATTTATTTATTTATTTTTAATTTAGGTTTAGGTTTGCTAGGCAACATCACTTCCATTCTAACATTTATGACCAAAATTTGGAATGTTATTTTTGATGTCACACTGGTTGGTGTCAGAACCCAACATTCAATTTGAGTTCAGTCTGTCTGAAATCTCTGATAGAGTGAGACATAACTACAAGAGATAAAACTGCCAACACTTGTAGGTGTAGATCGACTCTGAAGTCTTCAAAAAAAAAAAAAAAAAAAAAAAAAATGGTCAAAGAGCTTAAAAAGAAAGGAAAATCGCCGGCCCTCAGGAGACGACTAGGTAACTGAGTTTATGAGTTTCAGTAAAAATGAACAATAAATGGTTCATGTTTCAGTTTCTGTGAGAAAAAATGAATGTGGGTATAACAGTTTTTATTAAATCCACATTACTATGTACTTTACATTACTATGTACTTAAAATATTTGGAGTTTTTATCATAAAGGATTTCTGCTACTGACTTGTTTACTGTTGGGAACATTGGGATGTGTGAGTCTGTGATAGTTTCACCCAGAAGCATGTGTCTTGGTAAAAATAAGTTAAGCATTCGACAGTTTGTTTAATAAAGTCCCTGATCAGACGGACCCTGATCCCTCTGATCACATAAATACCTCACATAGTATTTATGTGAGGTGACATAAATACTAAATTTTGACTAATTCGAAAAAAGAAAATCACATTATTTTCCTGACATCTCTCCCATTTAGAGGGCAACAACAGCATGATGTCAGCTGGCTCAGAGTCTGTTAAGGACAGCAGACCAAGGAAAAGGAAAAAAGCTGCAGGTGAGACCCCCAGAAGACGGATCATGGTCTCTCAGATGGCTGGAGCCTCCACAAGCTGCCAGGGCACGAACAGAACCATGAGGAGACTGAGGAGTAACACCACAAAGGAGGCAGAGGTATCTTCACCACCAGCCAAGAAGAAGAAGAAGGGACTCTTGCATCAGGTCCTGACCAAAGAACCTCCATCCTCCTGGGACATCAGCTCAGGTTGGCTACTATGATGAAGCTATTTTTAGTTCCCACCAGATCATCAGCATGATTATTAGGATTCATACAAATTCAAAATTACTCTATTGATCCCAAAGGGAAATTAAATGTTGTAACTAATGTGATGGCTGTTGGTAGGAAAAGATCTGTAACAGTCCATATTTAAAGAAGCATCTGAATGTTACAGTTAAAGAGAGTAAAAATATCACAAAGAATAAACTATGGTATCTTGTAAAAGCATTCACACCCATTAAACAGGTTTTACATTAGAAAAAGAAACTTTGATTGTTTTATTGTGATTTTATGTGATATGCAGCTATACATGAATACACACACCAAACTTATTTTAAGTATATGCCCTTCCTCATGTTGTGCATCAGAAGAAAAATCTAATTAGCTATAATCAAGTTAGTGATCTTAACATGTCAAGAGGTTCAGCAGGTAAAGATAACTTTGTGAGCCTGTTTAAGGGCACATCCACACCAGCCCTGGTCAGTCCGCTTCAATCCGGTTCCAGTCCAATTGTGTACAAAGTCTGGTCATTTGGGAAGGTGTGAATGCGTAATCAAACTATGGTCCGCCTACTTACCTTGGTTTGGTTGAAGTGAACTCTGGTGCAGTTTGAATGTATATGTGAACACCAAGCAGACCAGAGACCACTTCAAAAGCAGGAAGCAGTGCATTCTGGGTAATCACAACCAATAAAAACTTATGAATCTAGTGCTGGCAGGAGAAATGGCTCGTGGTCTTTTACCGAAGACCAAAAAGCAATCTGACTCAACGCCAGTTTTGTTCATATTTTGTGAAGGAAAAGTTGTGTTCAGTCACGTTTCTTTCAGTGGTTCTTGGTGCAGCGCCACCACACGTGAGGAGTGAACAGGTTGTTCAAAGTTAGTTTGTCTCAGTGCAGTGTGGAAGTGAAACACACCAGCTGAAAATGGAACAAATGTGCAAAAAAAATCCTAAACCTTATGTTTCAATCGGGAGATTGTTCTCTTTGGGTGAGCCTGTTTCTTATTTGGGTTACGCTTATTGTTAGAATCCAGCTCCTGTCCAGTACCGGCAGAGGACTTTCAGAAACCACTGAAGAGGAAGAAGATGAAGATGGAGGAAGAAAGAGTGGATTCCCCAAGAGGTAGGTGATAGATTTGTAACAGACCCATTCATGAGACAGAAGTAAGGTGTGGTAATATAATGATATCTGAAGTACCATTAGTGAATAGAGATTTATTCTAATGCTTTGTGAAACTTTAGCTGAATTCCAGGAAAAGTATGTCCAGCTGCATCAGCTTGGAGATGGAGGTTTTGGATCTGTGTTTGCTGGATATCGGATCGAGGGTAAATTGCCTGTAAGTGGTACACACCAACACGCAAACACACATCCATAAGTTCACTTGGTTCAAATTCTTTTTTAAGCCAGTAAAGGTCAACATTTGTAGAGAAGACGTAAGGTCCTCAAAGCAGTGGAAGACTAACAATTAGTCAGACTGACTGTGATTTTAGCTGATTTTAGCCAATAGAAATGACTCAAACTGAAAATGTTTATATGTGTGGGATACAACTTCATTTTTATGGATATAAACCATGTAGAGTTTCACAATAAACTATTATATTCATTATTCTCTCTGCCGGAAAAAAAAATGGTTGACCATCTTTATCAATCTTCCTGATCGGTTGGGACTCATCAGTCAACAAGAGTGGAGTATAATTTACGATTTTGTTACTTCCTTCCTTCTTTCTTTCTTTCTTTGTTTCTTTCTCTTGCCTTCCTTTCTTACTTTTAGCTTCAAAGTTTGTAGGTTCTGAACTGTTTCTCAGTCTCATAGTTAGCATCCTGATAATCTCAGAGTCAGCTGATACAATTTAGTCACTGCTGAGGTGGCTTGACATAGACAATGACCTCAACCAACTTTAACTTCAGTGTTTTAATATGTTGTTTAGAAAACTACTGCTGATAACTTTAAAGAATCTAACATTAGAAAGCACTAAATATCTCTTTAAGAATATTTCCTCTCTAACATCCTAACTAAAGTCTTCTCGCTATCTTATAGGTGGCTATTAAACACATCCCGAAAGACAATGTGGTCATCAAACATAAGGTAAGTGAGCAACAGCATATAGCAGTGTTTCCTCTTCTTAGTGGATTACAGATGCAGATGCTCTGTAGATCCCACACATTCTGGACACAAACTGTATAGAGAAAACTTTTGCCTTGATTGGTGCTATAGAACACGGTCTGCCATAACCAGACAGCAGAGTTTCTTTTCTCCGATGAACACAATGAACACCTTAGAAGCCGTACCATTTAAGCAGTTTTTCTCTATCACATCAAACCATCTGTGTGTTTAACTATCCATCTAAAATGTTGGCTACAAATACATGTACATGATTTATACTGTATTTCTCTTAAAGTTTGCTTTGATCACTTGAACATCGAAGTCATATCATTTGTTTATGCGCATAGTTTTAGCCAGTAAAGCCACTCTGATTTTGATGGTGGGTTCCTCATGTTTGCTGGGATGTTTCAGGATGAGAACGGCAGGGAGCTGGCCATGGAGACTGTAATCATGTTGAAGCTGAGAAGTGCAACAGTGCCGCAGTTGGCCATGGTGTCCCTGCTGGACTGGTACGATCTGGATCAGGAGCTGATTTTAGTGATGGAGCGGCCAATGTTTGCTGAGGACCTTCTGGTCTTTCTTAAAGAGCGTGGAGGTTGTCTAAATGAGAAGGAAGCCAAGGTAAGCTGCTGGACAGAGTTTGGGTGTACCTTAGAGGGTTTGGTTATAAAATACCAAAGCTTGAACTTTTCGAAGAGCAGCGTTTGATACATTAAGATGCCAAAGAACATTAAGCAAAGCTTTGAGTTGCTATTATGCATACACAGGAAGACTTGCAGCTGTTAATGAAGAGAATGTTGTCTCACAGAGAACCATGTACTGTACACTGAAGTTTGTAGTTGTAATGAGACATGTGAAAAAAAACAAAAACAAACTCAACATATTTTGAAGACATGTATGTATGTTATACATGTATCTCTGTTGTTCTTGACCATGTGATGTTTTTTCTTTAGATCATACTGAAACAGCTTGTAGAAGCAGCGCTTTACCTTCAGAATGCAAACATCTTCCACAGGGACATTAAGGTGGAAAATATCCTGATTGAGACCACCACAGAAGGTCTACAAGTCTATCTGATAGACTTTGGTTTGAGCTGCTTTGATGATAGAAGAAAACATGAACTACTCTGTGGTACGAATGGACCGTAGAACCTGGTCCTGTCTCATTTATTAATCCTGTTTTGTCTTACTAATTGTCTTATTCTTACACTCCTTCAAGGTACTCCTGAACACCTCCCACTGGACTGGTTCATGCACAACAACTACTGTGCTGAACCCACAACAGTGTGGCAGCTGGGTGTGGTGCTGTTCGAGGTGGTCCACATGATGCGGTTCAACAGCCACAGCTTCCTGAAAAACAAGCTGAAGATCAGCAAAAGGCTCTCCAAGAGTGAGACAAACTTATCAGCATAGCTCACAGCACCAAATAAATCTGTTCTGTGTCATTCTGTTGTGTTTCCCTGCCTCTGTTCATTGTTGCTGTTTGATCTCTGACCCTCCAGACTGCCAGGATGTTCTGACAAAGTGTCTGATGGTTGACCCTGTGGATCGTCCCACACTGGAACACCTGCTGGGCCACCCGTGGTTTTCGTAGCTTACACACACACACACACGCACACGCCCCCACACACCCACCCCCACACACGCATACAGGAATGAACATGTGTGGACATTTGGACATGTATGTATGTGTCCATAAATATATGGACACATACATACATCTACTGAATGTTTCACTTTCAAATTTTAACCTTTTGATTTTGGGGGTGGGTGACATGTCAAAGCTAAACAATACTTCCTTCCTTCTTGCCTTCCTTTCTTTCATCTTTCCTTCCTTTCTTTTTTCTTTCTTCCTTTTTTACTCCCTCCCTATTTTCCCTTCTTCCCTACCTCCTTCCTTTGATCTTTTCTTCCTTCCTTCCCTGCAGGTTTGAGAGGGGACCTGGTCCCAGTCTCCAGCAATCTGTTTTCTTATTGTGGAAACAATATCCATACGGTTAATTTGTGACTTTTGCTTTTCTCTGAGTGCTCTTGTTGAAACTAAATCTATAATTTTCATCGGGACATTTATTTTGGCTTCCTCCTCAGTTCTAGAAATCATCCATTCTAAAATAGCTTATAATTTCCGGGGTTTTCTCCGGGTGCACCGGTTTTTTTCCCCTCTAATCCAAAAAAACCCCACATCCATATTCGGTTACATGAAACTTGTACACCATGCTTGTGTAAGTATGTTTTTTTTTTTTTTTTTTTTTTTTTTTTTTTTTTCTGGGATTAGTCTCTATAGTGACTTGATTGTCAAGGATGTCCCCATTCTGCAACCATTGCCCAGCTCTTTGATATTAGACCAGATTGGGCCGGAACAGAGAATGGATGAATGGTTTGTTCATGCAGGTGGTTTGACCTGGGGGAGGTCCACATCAGAGGTCTGGGAGGTCCAGATTGCCAACATGGATTGGCAGGATTGCAACACTCAACTTGTTGCATGTTTTTAATTGTGCTATCTTTTATCAAAGTTCCATTCTGGGTTGAAATTGCTTCCAGTGTTGCTGCTTGCAACACTAAGGTCACATGCTTCCAACGCTAAGGTCAGGGGTCAAGGCATGCAGGCCTTGACCCCTGACCTTAGCGTCACAGGTCAGAGGTCAAAGCCTGCATGCCCTGTCTGTCCATTTGCCGGTTTTCTAGGTACTGTAGTTCACTTCTATAGTCCAAAAGGTATCTGTGATAGGTTGAGTTAAGTCTTGAATTCTCTCTTATGTACACACACACACATAACAAGCACACATTCATACCATCAACATGACTGTAGGTGCAATATCTTTTTTATGCATGTTTCAATATATTTGCATGTCCTTGGTTTATATGTGCATGCATGTTTTTTGATGTATGTGTATGTAAGTAAGTGTAATGACGTAGTTAATAGAAATATGTTTTCTGCTTTAATCTGTCATTGTTGTTCCCAACATTGCCGTTATTTCCTTGATAACTCTTGTATCAGCTAACATCCAACTAAGATCCAGCTGGATGTTAACTGTATGTCAGTTAATATCATGACTAGATCTTCTCAAAGTTTTTTTTTTTTTTTTTTTTTTTTTTTTAAGATTGGAGATATTCCGACCCTGTGTTCCTGTTTGTCTCTCTTTCCTGTCCTCTCCAACCCCAGCCAGTCGAGGCAGACGGCTGCCCGTCCTGAGCCTGGTTCTGCCAGAGCTTTGTCCTGGTAAAAAGGGCTTTTCTCTCCACTGTCGCCCCGTGCTTGCTCAGGACGGGGGATTGCTTTAAAATGAAGTTTTGATGCAATCTGCTGGTTTCCTCCCCTCCGTAGAATCGCCACCTTAACGTGGTGGAGGGGTTCGACTTACCCCCATGATCCTGAGCTCTGAGTTGCCTGGGACTTTGATCTTTGGTGTGGTCACCCATGGCAACGTGCCTTCAAAATAGGGGTGGGGGGGTCACACCAAGAGCGATTCAAATACTTGGATGGAGTAAAGCTGTAGAGGTGAACATCTGGAGTCAACCCTGTCTTGGAAGCAAACCTGGTGGGAGAGCTTTAAAGCAACAGTAACCCCCTTCCACATGGATCTACCACAAACTGGAAGGCACATTCAGGTTGGTTACCAAATCAGTTGAGTGTAGAATAAGGCAACAGATTTAGCTTAATAATTAGTGTGTGATGAAAAATATCATAACCTCCTATTTTAAATGGAACTTAAAGGTGTTTTTATGTTTTCTCCTTTCCTTCCAGAGGAGCCTGAGATGAAGACAAGTGCTCTTCTTCCACCCTCATTTTTGCCATGGCCAGCCATTGGGTTCCCTTGGAGTCCAGATGTTCCTTCTCACCCACCTTTGATTTTGCTGATGTTGCTAAAGTTAATGTAGCCTCCTTATTGTTCAGTTGTACTTATGTTATACCAAACTACTAAAAATAACTGCAACATTTGTTACTAATGAAGTATATTTTCTTAAGTAAAGCTTATTTAAATTGGTTTTGTAGTTATTTTTGGGGAAAATCTTATTCGGGACAGTAGTCAATCAATGGCTGCTCTCACTCAAAGCTGTTTTTTTAAAGAATGAAGGTTTTTCTGAAATCTTAGCTTCTGTTTGCGTTTAAGCTCCCATTCCAGGTTTTCCAGTTTCTGGCTCACACATTTCTTCCGTCTTAATTCATAAAGTGCTCACCTACAAGCCTGATGCACTCATTATCATGGCTGCTAACCTTGAAGGTGTTCTTTTTCTTCAAGGGAAGCTGTGAATTATTTTTCTGTCTTGTTGCCGTGTTATGTGCTTTGAGCAGACATTCACCACTTTGTATCCTTGTAATAACTAATTTGTTTAGGGCTCTTGGTGCTTTTCTGAGTTGAAAGTAAAACTTTAAAGATGTTAAAGTTTTAACATCTAATATATTTAAAATGAATCAGGAGTCCCGAGTCAAAGAACGGGGTGACATCATCATCACTCTAATAAATACTTATTTGAATTCTGTCAGTAAAACATGTTGGATGGGGTTGGATCATTTTAAAATATGGCATTAAAAAAGATTGATAGGTAATGGCAAAATTCAAAAACACATTTTGCAAAACAAAAACTTTTATGCTTGCTTGAGGTGGTTTTTGGCTTTTTCTTAAAAAGTTAATGTGCCAATGAAGAGATGGACAGAAAAAAGTTCTGAAGTACCTCACATGACTGATCATGAATCATTAGAATTGCACTTCTTTCTCTATATCTTCAGACAGCATGTAGCATTGCCACTATTAAATGACAAATAGCAGATTCCTGACACCCTCTTCTCATTTCTCAGAGATGTGAGTTTCATTCTAGTTTGCAACTTCTATTTCCTGTTTATTACAGTCATGCAGCAGCAATATCTGACAAAGTTACACTTTTTGTAGTCTGGTTAATTACAACCAGGCCAATAGAAGAACACACGGCTAATTCACTTTTTTTGTGACATTTTAAAGGTTTGCTGGAAATTCGCATGAATTGGCTGAAAAAATTTAAAATGTTTGATGTGGTCATGGCAGTTAGTGCCCAAGACTTTCCTCTGGATTTTTTTAATTGGTTTTTGGCTCTTTTTTTTTTTGTTTTGCAGGTTTTACTCCCTATGCTTGCAAATTCCAGCACATTACAGAACAATAAATGGCTTGGATGGTCTTTTAAGAAAGTAATCCAGCAGAACTCTTGTTCTTAAACTGGTTCTATTCAGGTGCCTTAAAACTTTGAGTGACAACCCCACTTCCACCACTTTGGGGAACCAATTATGTGTCACGACAGTGTGTGTTGAGCAATGTGGGAGGAGCATAGTGCCAACGTGGTTGAGCTTTCTGAGCAGAGCCTGTTGCTATTAATTTAACCATTCACAGACCTTGTACGCTGGTTCTGTATCTCAGCAGCACTTTGATGACTAACACAGAAGATTTGTACTTCAAACCCAGGTGAAAGGCTTTGTTTCTTCATCTCAGCATCACACTGTTACAGGTTTACAACAAATGAGATTCATATCTGGTCACTGGGAACTAGAAAGTTCACTACCTAAATACAATATTCCTGCCTCTGTTTACATCTCTGTAGAAACAGTAACATACTACACTGTCACAAGCTGGGTCTGTATTGATCAATTGTGCATAATTGCACAATTTGACATTTTGAAAATGAATTCATTTAATAAAAATACACCAGTTTTGAAGAACAAAACTGTTTTTGATCAAATATTTTGGTGCTAGGAAACATTGAAACTGGTTTGTTTCACAAAACTGCAATGGAAACTTTTTTTTTGCATCACGCAAGTCACATGATCAACAACTGAATATTACTGGTGGAGGAAACCACAAAAACGAAGATAACAGAAAGTAGTTGGGAGATGATGGTACAGCATGCATTTAATCACTTATCAAGTGAACAGACCTATGCACGTGTGATTTTAATTGTATTCCTAAATTAATGAAAAGATGGCAATAAAGAAATTGTGTGTGTTATTTTTTTTATATCAACAGAATATTAAAGTTGATTTGAACTTTCTATTTCTCTCTCTGCTCTGCATCCATGAAGCTTAATTTTCTAATCCTCTGGAATGTTGAGTTTCAGTTTAATTAATAAGGCTTTGACATGCTAATCAGCCGGTATCAGAAAACACACACAAAAAAAAACAAAACAAAAAACACAATGCTTCTGGATGGTCTGGATTATCTGTGGTTGAAGAATCATGATTTTACCCAATCACTAGTGATTGGCTGTAACATGTAATGTGGCAACTTCAGGAAGATTACTAGAAATTGTGAATACTGTAAACAACCAGGTAGCAGGGCTACAACATCTTTATCAGCAATAAAAGGTAAAGATTATTGCTGGTAAATAATCTGAATTTAATTGCTCAATATTTGGAAGCGTGATCAACACGGACTGAACGGGTTTGTTCACCTCTTCCGCTGCCTGTAGTCATTCAAACTACAGGCAGACTTCTATTCTAAAACAGAGCAGAAACAAAAGTCATTCTTCTCATCTCCTTCCTCTGATTGGCCCAGTTGAAATTCAACTAAAGAGATCAAGTTCAATGGGAGAAATCTCAGACAGAGATGGAAAAGGAGTTAAGAATTGAGTGGAGCTGTGTAGGAAGGTGAACTAGATACAAATAGACAAAGACTTAAATAATCCAGCCAAAAACTGTAACCTACCTAAAACGTGTTACTGATAGGTTTTAGGCATATAGGACTAGCATAACTCCAGAGAGTAGCATTTAAGATGTTTATTTTCTGTCATTTTTCAGCTTTCTTTTCTACAGACAGCCTTTTAGTTTCAGGGAGAGCTGAGGGCAACAAAACCACCCTGAAAAAAAATAATATTTTTTAACTTCTCAAATTCTAAGAAAACCAAAATATAAAAACCAACAAAAAAATACAAAAATGCCCTACGCCCCCAAACAAAGAGAAAAAAAAAAAAAAAAACAGGCTTAAAAAACAGCAGCTCTCCCCTTAAAAGCCAGCCTGACCTAAAGGTTATATTGCAAAACGTTCAAAAGGGCAGTTAAGCCTTCATATACAGGTATAAAGTTTCACAGTCAATTAGTCAAAAGTGCAGCTTCACAGCAGGCCATTGCTAATTAATTGATTGTCGTGATACCTTGAAAGCATCAGCCAATCAACTCTCAAAGAGGAGGACGTTCCTGAAACAGAGGACATTACTTCCATACTGAGGTTGTGTGACCTTGTCATTTCCTGGATTCCCCCAGTTCCTCACAGTCCCCAGGATACTGATTATTCAGTCCTGCAAGGTCTTTTTACAGTATGCCACACTTTGTTTGGTCAAAGTGGGACTCATGCTTTTCATAACAGCGACTCTGACAAAGCAGGCAGCTTGACTGACATGTCAGCTACCAGCAGCAGAAGGCCTGCATATGGATGGATCACTCTTAACTGTGAGTGTCTGACAGGCCGGCTGACAGCTACTTCTGATGTATTCAAGCAGCGCTGCTCCGTTACTGAAGCTGACACACTTTCCTCAAAGCTTGTTTTTGTGTTAAGGGCCAAATTGATTATAGTCATTCAAGTTTGCTCTTTTTCTTGTCCTTGAGGAGCAGTGTGTGTGGCGGTGGGTAGCACAGACACCGATAAAGGAACACACTTCCTGTTTGCATGTCAGCTTGGAGTTGTCTGTATGTTCTCCTCCAGCCCGCAACAGTTTTTACAGATAACGCTGCTTCCTTGTGCTGTTTAAAAGAGTCACTAAACACATATGGAAGGCCATAACATAATCTTCTTGTTAATGTGTTTACATGTTAATTTCGGATCTCATTTTTGTACCTCTTGCCAATATCTAGAAGTGAATACTTTATAACCCCACTAAAGAAATCTTATAACTGCCTGTTTTAATAGATAGAACACAAAATATACTTGAACCCTTCCAGACTGAACACTAACAATCCAGCCAAATTTGCAGTACCGTAATTCCGTCACAAGTTGCACTATCTGAAAAATTCCAACTGTTTCTGATAGGGGAAGGTTGTGCTTTTCAACCGGTACAGAGTTATTACAGTAATTTCACTCCCTGCCGTAGCAGGGAGTGAAATTAATCTAGAAATTTACTGTCTATTAAAAGCGATGAGATCCAAAGCAACCTGAGCCAATGAGAAAAAGCAATTGCCCCTTAACATCATATGTTGTTGTGGCACCCTTAATGGTGGTAATAAGTCTTTTGAAGACTTGGAAATAGAAAAATGTTAGTCCATTCTTCTTTGTAGAATTGTTATAAATCACTGGGAGTTTTAGGAGATGATTTTTCTGTTTACATTTGTGCTACAGAATGCCAGTAGGATAAACACCTGGATGTTGACCAGGCCTCCCTTAATGCTTTCCTGAAGTTGATCCAGTCAAAGGACCTGCTGATGGGCTCTGGAGCCATGCTTTGCTTCTAAACCTCAAAGTGCTTCAAAGAATGATCACAAAACGATTGCGGGGATGGTGATAAATTATTGCAGCTGCTGGGAGGAAGAATCTGTAGTAATGATCCTTTGCGCACCTGTGATGAAGTAGTGTGTCAGGAACAAGTCCACCAGGTGCTGACCAGACTAAGCAGACTGCTGCAGGGATTCACATGTTGCTTCTGGGTTCTGCTTTTGCCTCTCAAATGAGTTGGAGTAATTATTCCACTCATGGGAAGATTTGCCTTTATTCCATGTTTTCTCATGTTTGGTGGACATCAGCTTTTACTGTAGTACACTGGACTACCAAAAGCTAAATAAACCTTCCTTTCTCTTTTTCTTCTTCTTGAATTTTTTCCGATCATGGGACCGTGTATTTGTTTGACATACTGTTTGACAATTATTGTTTTTTGTTGTGGTTGTTATTTTTTACAGAAGGTGTTGATGTTTTCTACATGGCAGTAATCAGGCCTAGATGTGGTGAAATGATTTAAACCAGAAAAATGTAGTTAATCACAATAAATGTACCATTGAACCATTAAAGCTTTTGTCTGGATGGACTTTTTTTTCCTAAATAAAGGAAGTCAATATTTGTTGGTAGTGTATAGAACAAAAACAGTAAACAACACAAAGAAATCTGAAAGGGGGAGAATACTTCTCACAACCTGGTAGGTGATCCTCTGACTGAGCTTAGTAACAGAATTAGCTCTTCCATTAGCACATTAGCGGATCAGCAGTAAGCGGGCACAACACTTGGGCTGACGAATCTGCTCTCCTCACCGTTCCTTTCCAAATGTGGATTTATGTTGTAATATTTCCATGAATATGATAAATGTCTGTGATAAGATGAAAACCATTATAAAATGCTGAATATTACGAATCTTAAAATGAATGAAAACAATTCTAGCATATGTAAGTAGTGAACCTCACTTTCAGCGGATTTCCCCCTTTTCTACAGGTTATAAAAAAATGACTTCCTCCAACACAACACACGGTCTGACACATTCTTTCAATGTGCAGGAAATTTCTCCTGCGTTGTGTCTGAGCGGCTCCGGATTTCATACCCGTGTACGCGTCTGCGGTGGGAAGGATGTATATTCATTCGTGCGTCGCCGATTCTGGCAGGCGAAAGGAGAAAAGGAAGATGGAGAGACAGAATTAGGCCAGTTACTGGCAGAGCGCCCCGCAGCCTCAGTCAGAGAGGCTGGGTGCCTGAGGAGGGACCGGAGGCCCCCCGACAAACCCTGACATCATCAGCACCCGTTCCTCACGTCTGCTGAGACACAGTCACGCAGATACTATATTTATGCTGCCGCTAATACACACGCTGCAGCCGAGCTCATGAGCTGGGCTGTCTGTTCGCAGCTTTCAACTGCAAAGCCCAGGTAGACTGAACTATCACCTTCAGTTAGTCATCATGAAAGGAAAAGGTGATCTGGTGTGCAATGGAAAAGATAAGACATCACACTGGCATAAACTGCAGCTTCTGCAGAACATTTAGCTTGAAATGAGCCTGTCGCTCCTTTAAAGGAGGAAGCTTTTCCTTTTATGTTCCAGGTTCTGTCAGATATCAGGCCTCTGAGAGGAATCAAAGCAATGTTTTAGCTTAAATACAAAAGTATCACATGCTGCTCTGAGGAAAATAGCACACATGCCGTTTAATTTTGGGATTTTCTTTGTCAAAACATCAAAAGTTACCCAGACCTCACCAAATTTCATGTGAAAACATGAGGACACCCCATTACAGTGGAGCCCCTTCATATGTTATTAACTGCCTATTACAATTGTTTAAACGCCACATATTCCTCAATCAATATGTATTCAACACACACAGTAGAAATAGTTTTAGATCTACAGCCGAGGCTAACAAATACAGCCTCTCATCTTAGATCTATATGCTTTACGGAAAGAAACAAAGTGAGTAATTCAGAGTTCCACAGAAATATCTACCACAACATGAAGGATTCTTCATAAAATTCTGAAAATTACAGATAACACTGAACATCATCTGTATCAAACTGTTACACAACAACTGAGTGTCTTCAGTCAATATATATATACATATATATATGTGTGTGTGTATATATATGGTGTATATATATAATTGCATGCTTGTCATTTACCTTGCAGACAGACTGTTTCTATTTGATGGTCTAACCCAAACGTACATGGCATGTGGCTCTCCTCCACCCTACCATCATTGTTCTCTGCGTCTCCCTGACTGGCTTGTTCTGTCACACATGGCCACATATCTAATTTCACATTACAAGTAGCAGCACAGAAAATTCAATTTGTTTTTGTTTCCCTGCCATTTAGTGCTATTTCCATAAAATGAGAGTGGCTGACATCCAAAATCAATGCCTGTTTCCAAACCTCCAAGACTAATGGGGTAGATAGCTAAAACCGCAAGTTAATTGTTCAGCAATGCCCTTGAAAATTGTGTGCCACTCTCTCTCTCCATCTCTCTGTCCCTTACCATCTCTCTTCTATTTACACTGCACTCTTGACTGCCACTTGAGGAATAATTTTATGCGGAATTTCTAATGACATGGACTTGGAATCTTAGCAGTCATGCTTAACTGAGCCCAATCTTGGACCCAGGTATTCCAAAATCCATAATTCACTCATGCTGTCATGCAGGTTCTGTGAGTTTTCTGCTAAGAAGAAGAAATGTGACTTTCTGTTTGTCTTTGGAACAGCGTATGTTTTAGCCATGCCAGGTGTAAGTGCCAGTAGAATGGCTCTCAGACGATGTGCTGTAATTTTCCCTCTGCATCACAAATTAGCTTTGAATTGAGTGAATTTTGCAGCAGGAATTGAATTGTTAATTACCAATTTGGTAGGATTAAAGTAGCTTTCTTAGGATAGATATTAGCACAGTTATAACTGGAAAACTGAAAGTACTGTACTTTAAAATGTTTGGGTTTTTGGATTACTCATAAACATATCCAGGAGAAAGCAGTGAAAATACAGACAAGACATTTCAGTCAGCAAAGTACATCAGACATTAGTGACATTTTGGACATTTGTTGCTATGGCAACACTTGTTGCTATGGACATTTGTTGCTGCTAGAGAAAAAGTGCCTCCTCTAGCAGCTAGGTGGATAATGCTAACATGTACAGTAGGTTGTAGCAGTTCAAACTAAAGTCACCCATTCACACACATGTTGATGGTGGTAAGCTACTGGATAGTAACCACAGGTACCCTGGGGCAGCCTGACAAAACGAGTTGAATTGAAATGACTTTTTTTTTTGTTAAGTGCCTTGAGATGACATGTGCTGTGAATTGGTTCTTTTTAAATAAACTGAATTGGGATAATAAGATTATCTTCATGATTTATACCTGTATTTCTCACCAATGTGACAAACCTTCACAATAAAACATTTATCATTATCCTTTCTGCTCATAGAAGCGTTGGGCAGATGGGCTGTGATTGGTCTCTTAATGGAATGACATTAACATTCTGTGATGAAACACACGACAGCTACCACTGCTACTACACTGGTAATAATTCAACTCTCTAGTAGAGCTATGAATGTATTGTTGCATACCTTAACTCAAATACATATTTTCAAATTTAGCTAAATACACACTACAGCGTGCTCCCAGTCTCACGTATCATAAACAACAAAAAAAAAAGACATAAAATACAGGATTTTAATGCGAGTAAAATACAACAATAGTTGAACAGATGTGGACGTTTTTCAATTCACTTTAAACCATCAATTTTGAAAATAAACATATGCTTTTTAACCTTTGACCATTTTATTTTTTTATGTCTTCTCTTGGCCGTCACACTAGTGCATGAGTATTGCAGTCATTAACTGCTGCGCGCTGTCAGCCATTATTCCTGAGCCCATGTATCTTCCCCCGGATCAGGCGCGTGTGATTTTAATCAGCGTTTCTATTGGAAAGCTCTCTGAACACGGAGCCCCATCGCAGAGATGCTTCCATCTTCACTGTCTGGAAACACAAACACAACAAACAGAAGAAAAGTGCCACGAAGCAGAAAGTTATGTTATTGATTTCATTCTGTCGTATGGTGGAGCTGTGTGGTGAGGTCTGCTTTTCACACAAATGAACAAACTCAACACTAATGTGGTTTTATCATGTTCAAGGTTTTCTCCAATTTAAATGGGGAGGCTTCAATGAGAGTCCATCAGCAGTAGACAGAATTACAGAGTATGTGGAGATGTTTGCATATATCATTCTGTATAAATAATCCCTTGGGACGGAAAGGTTCCATTTTTGAATCAAATTACTAAAATAAATAAACTCTTTATTATGTTTTAGTTTATTGAGATGCTCCTCGATCAAACGCTAATTTAAGGGAATTAAAACATTTGTCAGATGGTACCAATTTGCTTCAGCAGGATGGAGAAGTGGCGCTCAGCCTCTGCTCGGCCGGATCAGAGCCACTCTGATGTTTTCTTTTACACTAAAGGGATTTAGGGGGATTCGCTGCTGCTAACACAACTTTTCACTTACAATAAACAGCAGTGGACAGCTGACAGCTGTTGTTGGGCAGTGGCCATGGTGCCACGGGTTGCAGGACCGGAATCACACTGAAAGCATGTTCAGAGTTTGGTCACGTAATTAAAACGTTTGTGCTTTAGTCATATATATGACTTATATATAATGACTTATATATGACTAAAGCACAAACATACATTACAAGTTCAAGTTTTAAATTTTTCCCAGATACTTTTCTTATTGTGGTGTGTAAAGAAATGAAGAAATAAAATAAACTAAGTTGACGAAATGACACTATAAGGAGTCTCACTCTGAAGGGCCAGAATGTGACTTAATGATTCATATCACTGAGGATCCAAAAGTTTTACTGTAAAGCTTTCTGCCTCTTCTTGAACCAGGACATGGAAACGTCCGGTAACCCAGGATAGCCTGAAAGCAAAAGCATCAGAACAGATAAGAAGAGAATTAAAAGAGAGTAGGTCCAGCTTTATATATTCACACAACTTTAAAAACAAGTAAATAAAATAATCAAGAGAAAAACACTCTGAAAGCTTCTTTAATGAAAAATCCTCATTAATTCACGCAGAAAGCCTTTTAACATAACAATCTTAGATGTTTTTCTCCTTAAAAAATTAGCAAGTGATAAAAACAAGAACAGTTAATAATGTTTATGTAATTTCTAATGGTGCCTGTGCGTATCATTTTTCACTGTTTGTAGTTCCATATTGATTCTACTAAATGGACACTGTATCAATTTGAATTGTTTCGCAAATAAAAAAATCTGACATTTACATCTACTCATCCACATGAATGTAATTTTATAGTTGAGGTGTGCGTTCAATTAACACATGATTAAAGTTACACAGACACGCACACAGGCATAACTACATCAATTTATGTAAAAGTGGTTACAAAAGCATACTTTGTTGTTTTCATCCATCCATCCATCCATCCATCACCTCATTCTGATTGTATTGTATGTGGTTTGAACAAACCAGAAATCAAAGTTTTGTCAGCTTGTTGATATTCAAAGAACTAATAAATGAATCTATTAAATATTGTAATAATGAGAATGCTTGGTGCTTTGTTTTCCCCCTCAAGCTTTAGAGACAGGAAAAGCTTTTAGTCGTATTGCATCCTGTCAGTGATTAGCATTTAGCTTCACCTTTTTTTCCACAAATCAAATAAACTGCAGTTTTCTGGATCTCACTTCACTTATGAACAAGACATCTTGTTACTTGAAGTCACTGGCCAATCTGACCTCACCTTGAGGTTCCGCCCACACGGGGAACAACATGGTTAATTTTTATAAATTACTAAAAAGAAATGTGGACCCAACGCCACAAAAGACATGATATTGGTAATAGGTATGCTGGGCCAATCAGGAGAGCTGTAACACTGCCATGGACAGATGCAAAAAACACAGAACACCAAATGTTTGTTTGTGACAATGAGACACAAAAGAGACGGAGCTGGCATGGCCTCATTGGACCATGAAACAATCTGTTTGACATTTTTTCTCTTCAAAACCCTTTTCTCAAAAATGACTATTTCTGGTCTCCCGAAGATGGGATCCTTCGAGAGTGTGGATGAATAGCCTAAATGACAAAAAAACTTTCTGCAAACGCTTAAAATCATCTCCATAGCGATGGGACTTCAGCTGCAAACAACTTTGGTGTGTACTGAAGGTTGAACCCCAACATCTGTTGGAAAGTCAACTTGAACACCTGAGGTTTCTGTTCTGTCCAGTTTATACTGTTTTTCTTTTCTAATTTCCCAGAATCTCCTTGAGGCTTACCAAAAGTCCTTTCTGAGCTTCAATTGATTGCTCCTATGTCCAAGATTCTGTTTCAGCAATAATATAATCCTTCTGACCATTGGGTAACCAGTGCTTCACAACTCCTAAGAGAAAGTCAATCCTTTAAGGATCACTGCCTGTGTTCACCAATGGATCGTCTGGTTGGAACCTTGCACCTGCACCTGTAGCCTTCCTGCCCCAAAGCAAAGCTCTTTCAGATGCCATGTTCCTTACCGTGCTCAGGATCAAAGAGAAACCATCCTACTGGTGTAAGTTACAGATAAGGATCATTCCAGCTTCACTTTTGCACAAGGATCTTTTGATGTCTGGTGTCCTGCAACTTTTAGATATCTCCCTGATCCAACACACCTGAATCAAACAGTTGAATCACCTCCTCAGCACGCAATCAAGTTCTCCACAGTTCTGTGAATGACCTCAATATTTTACTCAGGTGAGTTGAAGCAGAGACAGATGTAAATGTTGGAGGACTCCAGATGTCAGTGACTGGAGTTTCAGACCTTTGCACTTACACAACAGTCAGAACAGTAATCCACAACATAATGAACGTAATGGAAGTAATGAACGTAATGAACGTAATGAAGCTCTTTGTTCCTTCCTGCCTCTCATTAGAACCATGATTTATTTAGACTCCTCATACGTCAGAGACATCTTCGTTATTCTGCAGCTGGTTTTGTTCTGTGTGGGACAGATGAGGACACCAGGCAGAAACTCTGGCTCTGTCCTCAGGCAGTGAGCTATTGGAGTCTTGCAGAGTTCAATCCGCAGCGTGTGTATGGCAATCTGTTCACCAAGTCTCTGCAGTTTAGAGTGAGAGAAGATATTTTTGGGCAGAGTAATGTAACTGCAGAGCATGAGGGCTCAAGCCTGAAAACCATTGAAGCTTAAAACAAGACTGCTACTCTTGTCCTATGTTTGTTTATTTCCCCTTCTCATATCATATTTGATTAGATTCAGTGTTTCACTAAAGCTGTGTGCTCATCTACAGTCACAAACCCTGCTGACCTGCAGGGTTTGGGATGATGTAATGGCTTCTTGTTTTAAATGTTTTAGAGCAGCTTTGGGAGTATGCTTTGGGGAATTCTTCCCCTCTCTTCCAGAAGTAAGGTCAGACACTGATGTTGGCTGAGAAGACTCTAATGTGTTTTATAGGGTTGAGTCAGGGCTCTGTAAAGAATAGTCAAGTTCTTCTACACCATTCCACCATCCAAACTTATATGTCAACATTCTTTTACTGCAAGAACAATTAAGAAGGGAAAAAAAAGCATTTTTTGTAACTTAGATATTACACTTAGATTTTTTATTTTTTTTTCACAGAAACTGGACCATTTAGCTCTGGGATCTCCTTCCTTATTTCACAAACTCATCAGCATTGACGACAACACCTGCATAAGGTTAGTCACTACAGCATCTCATTTTGAAAGGATAATTAGAGCAGTTATGAATGAAAGTGAACTGAACATATTTAGTTTTCATACAGAGCAGTAGTTCTCAGAGGTCAGAAAGCTCAATATCAGGCCAGGAATTATTAGGGAGGTTAAACATTGAAGATTTTTATTTCAGTATATGTAGGAATGTTTTTTAATTTGTGAAGAAAGATGCTGAAACTGCTATTTATAAAAAGCGCAATATTTCTGTTTTCTCATTTTCTGTAGAGTTACCAGATCTGATTCATGGTTCTTCCACTGCGGTTGAGATGTTGAGCTATGCAAACCTTGTTTTTTAACACAATGATGCTATATTAAAAATGCAGTTTTTTTTTCTTTTTTTCTTACTCTTTATTTCAGTAATATTCAATATTTTAATACTTTAAATTCTTACCTGCATTTATAGCTTTGCCTTTGCTCTGTACATCACTCAGAAACACCTTCTGTTGAAACTGAAAACATTAAAAAGTTGAGTTGAGGTGTTTCAGTGGATCTCGATTTAGTGCCAACGTCTTGTTTTACCAAAGTGCTTACCTCCCACTATTTAAGCAGCAGCATTTTGTAAGGATTTACAGACATCGGCATCAGGCATCAAATTCCAAACTGCAACACCACAGAGACTCTGTAGACCAATTCTGTGTGAAGGTAGGATGAACTGAGTTATGGATAGAACATATTTGATTGGCTTATATTGGTATTTACTGACAAACAGTAGTAAAGGATAAAAGTTGATATCACAGGTTTCAAGTTGTAAACTATAACCACACTTCTACCTCAAGTCTAAATTCCATGTACTAAAGTTGGAGAATTCTCACCATCCCCAACCTCCTGATCCAATGTTGCTGCCCTCCATTTCTCTCAACTTAGTAAACTTAAAAAGTCAAATATGTTTCACTATAAGCCTAGTCTATACAGGCTGTCATGTGGAGTCAGGATAAAGAAGGTTGTATGTACAAATTTCACTAAAAAACACATTTAAAGCATAATTTCAAAAAAGTTCCAGACTTTTCCTTCTGCTAGCTGCTTCATAAAAGAATTATTATTACTAAGAGTGAAATAAAGCTGACATCAGCACTACGGGTCTTGTCCAGTGCAGTCATACTGCTGGCTATTGGCAGTCATTTCACCGCCGCATCAATACAGCCTATAAAGGCATTTGTGTTCTTTTTAAATGCAACAACTGCTCCAAATAACTAATGTTTCACAATGAAAAAGCAGCTCCCCAAAACTGAACTTGAAACTTATAAAAGGGTACATTTGGCAGGGAGCTTGCATATCTAGCAACCTCTAGTAATCAATACAGCGTGCATGTAATTAAAAGACTGCCTCAGCAGGCTTTCCACTCAACTCAGTGGGCATTTTTTAGCTGAAAACTCATTTAAAAACAGCAGAAAGCAATAGAAGGAAAGACATGAATTCTGGCTTCGTTAAAAAAAATGCTTTCCTTCCCCGATGTTTGAAGAGCTGATTATACAGCACTATCTCTCGCTATAATATGGAAAAATCAAGCAGTCCATCAAAGCTGGACTCAAGAACTTAGCCTCTTGTGGAACTTTATGACAATTTCTAAACTTCAATGACAGAGTAATTAAAAGAAAGAGCAGTGATATGTTGTTTCTTTATTCTAATCAAATAGAAGCATCCTACACACATTCTCTCACACACATAGGAATTTGAGATCTTATATATGTCTATCCATCCATTTTCTAAACCTGGTGATTTCTATCCAGCCTGCTTCCATGTATTCACTTATCATTTTATGTGAGAGAAAAATCCTCAAGTTAGTGGGTAATTGTGAGTGGGATGAAAATGATATATGCTTTTAAAATTTTTCAACAGAAAAAAATCTGAAAACAATCAAGTATAAAATACTTTGTGGGTCTATGTGCTCCAGTTGCACTTGGAGGGCATGTCTTTCCAGATCCGTTGGCTGAACTTTCTTCCCTTTCTTTAAGAGAAAGTTTAAGATGAGTTGGATTAGACAGAGACTGTCTGTGAAGAGCAGCGTTAATTTCCTGTCAAATATTCCCAATCTTAGAGGTGATCAACTCCAGTCCTCATTAGTTGCTCACGACGTTCACAATATAGGGTTTGATATTCAATTCAGATTATTTTTGCTGGAATACGTTTTTTTTTCTATGGGCGGGGGAGCTGGGGAGCAATTGCATGGTCATTCATGCTAGTAATTAAATGCTACCTTAGAATGAACATATGGATTCTAAGGTTTATTCAGCAACAGATCAGAATAACAGAAGTGGTGGGATTGTGATGTGATAAACTTCCCTGACACAGACTCTTATTATCATAACTTTCAGTTATTGTTCAAGTCATGTCAGTACTTATTAAAATATCTAATAATAACAGGCCTGGTTTGTAGAATATAGTTCATTACATTTTAGAAAAAAAAAAAAAAAAAAAAAAAACATTTAGTGGTCGAAACACAAAGACAACACATGAACAATGGCCAACACTGCATGCAACTTTTGTATTTGATAAGTTTTGCAGCTTCCACAGAAAGTACATTTGTAGTGTTTTTAGCTGAGGGAGATGATATTGACCACCTGAGTACATGGGTGATGAAGGCGTCCAGAGAGCGGCAGCATCTACTGTAGAGGTGCTGAGGAAGATGGAAGGGGGTGGGCGGGAGATCTTCATGAGGTCCACAATATTCTCCACTGGCTTCACAGCATTTAACTCCAGGTTGCTCTGACTCCTCCCTTCCTGTCAGCTGGGCCCAGTGAGGACTTTGTGGTCTGCTAACCTCATGAGTCTAATGACTGCAGGTGAAGCTGTTGGTGCATAGAAGAGTGTGGGAGAGAGAACACAGCTTTGGGGACAACCTGTGCTGATGGGCCTCACATGCTGCTTCCTGACAGGCAGAAACTTTGTGATCCGCCTATAGGTGTGATCAGGAACATTCATCTGGTTAGCCTATCCTGGAAAAGGCTAGCTACCTATAGAGTACAAGGGCACCGTTAGCAAAGTTCGGAAGCTAACTCTTAAGCACTAATCATAAACTTTAGGTCCGCTAACAACAAAACGCTATACCAACACAATATTTTGCAAAATCTATCAGTAAAATAGCATAGCAACAACATTTAGCAGAACCTAGCCATAAAGTGCTATACAACAGATATAAATGTTGCTATAAGTTAAGAAAATTAGCCAAAATAGTGCTTCCAATGCAATCCAGGGTTTGTTTAGAATCTGTGAGCATATTGATAACTTGGTTCCATTAAGACCAGTAGGTCAACAACGGGCTGAACTTCCTCCCTGCCTGTCTGCTGTGTTCCTGTTATGATCTGGTGTTAATGGTTGTAATGTTTTCCAACAAACCTCGGAGGCCTTCACAAAACAGTTGGGTAAAACTACACAGAGATCAACAAAGGCACTTAGTATCAAGGTTGATGGTTGATTTTATTCAGGGGGCTCACAGTAAAGAGAACTCAATACCAATTTAAACACTTGGTATTGTTCATATCTGTTCATATATCAGCATCTTATAACTTCCTTCCTCTCTGCATTAGTCATGTGGTCAATATGACAAAATCTGAAAATGCTGAAGCAAACTGAAGAGACTTTTCCTAGAGCTCTTTCTTGCAGATACTTCTTGCGTCTCAAAAGGGTGAAATATTCAAACATCCATAGAAAATCTGCAGTGTTTCTTCATGATGATTACTGGAGAATTGTTGGCTGAAACCTTGGAATACAGAATTCATCTAAAGTATGAGTCACCTCTCAGGTTTTTGTAGAGATTCCTGTTGGATTAATTTCTGTCTCTGAACATCCTTGAGGTCCAGTTCATCGGCTGAAGGCAGTCATTTTCCACTCCTCTCTACTTTTGAAGTTTTGTCTCTTGTGGTTTACATCACATGGCAGGCACTAGAAGAACACTTTTAACCAAGCAAGAGGATTACAAAAATGTTCAGTTTGATCAAATCCTACAGCTTGAGCATGGACAGGGGTCAGAACACATGTGCGCATGCCCGCACACACTTCACCACTACTATAGTGGAGTTAGGGACTCCAACCCATTTGAAAATAAGTTAACATTTACCAATAATAAAAACCTTTACTTTTCACATTCTAATTGATTAAAACCATTAAAGGCAGAAAAAGTTGGACTTTAGGCAGATTTTAAAGACAATTCCAGCTGTAAGTGGATAAGTTACAAGAAAGTGAGATTCAGTAATAAAGTTTAGAGTGACGTCTCCATTAACATTGTGAACATGTTTGACCACCTGGCAAAAAATACCTGAAGTCCTAAAATGAACTCTTAAATCTGCACTTAATATGCAAAATAGCTTTGGAAGTCATATAGATTTCAATCCCAAACTAAACATTTTATAAAGGTTCCATAAATTTATGAAGGTTTATTAGACAAAAAAAAAGAAAAGTCTAGACAATATATTTATAAAGAGAACATTTTTTTGTGTACAGTTTTGTTCTTCAGATAAATAGATTCCCTTGAGATTTTTATTAATTTCTAGTTAAAACAATTTAATAAGCGATCCTTATGTGTGATTGTAGTCGAGGACACTGCCAAGGAGAGATGGAGGCACAGCTTTAATGATTTAAACCTTAGTATGTCAGTCACTCTTTACCCAGTGTGATGGAGCTACTTTAGAAAAGACGGGCGAAACCCTGGTCCTCAGATCAGCCTCTACACTTACCAAAGCTGATAGGAACAGACCTCGAAAAGTGATTTCTAAAAAGTATTACATTTCAGGGGCTGAATATAAATGCTCCAGAGTTTTCTGGGCTTTTTTTTCCCTTCCAATTCAAGATCATCCTCTACATTGCTCTATAAAGAGATGAAGGTGGTTTTATTTAAATGTCAGAAGCTAAAGGGGTATGAATTCTTGTCCCACTGCAAGCCATAGTAGCGAAGGGTTTACACTTCAGACCTGGTCTGCCATGGCAGCTCAGACAACCGATCCAGTCAGTCCGGTTCAGATGTTTCACCCAAAACTGGAGCGCCAGCAGCAGGAAGGCTGACTCAGCAGAACTGCTCTGTGAGCTGAATCTCTGCTGATATGTGACCGCTAGCAGCGGAGAGGGAAGTCACTGCCATTAGTGATACTTGCTTTAATTCAGTCAGCCATTAAGAGTGGAGATAAACTCATTATTGGAGGTACTGATAGGCCATTAAAAGGAGAAGGAGACGTGTGGGATCAGAGTGAAGGTATCCCAGCGGAGATTTAGGAGCTGAGATTGAGGCATGTTGTCCCCAGCCATGTTTACAGACATCAACCCCTCATTAGGGTCTCTAACCAGGTGAATTCTGCACTCACTGAAGGAAATATGAGGTTGGGGACAGGGCTTGCTCAAACCTTTTTGGGGCCCTAAGCAGATTTTCATTTCAGGTCAACACCAAATGTGTCATCATTCCTAGGCTACTCAAAGTGTGTGACATACCCACTATCATCAGCTTCATTTGTAATTAGCTTACATCATATCGGTGTTATCACGGCTCTTAATCTTACAAACAAAAAAGAATTAAATTTTGAAATGCAGAGTGGCATCTAAATATGGCTTATTAATTTAACTATGTGTACATAATATCAGCTGACAAACAAGAAATTTACAGTAAATAAGTTAACCAGCTCAATGTATTTTCCTGTAAAGGAAAATATCCTGTATCTTCTACCTGCTCCTTTTTGAACAGATAATATAAAATTGGGCATGATAATTTGTTTTACCTTTTATTTTATTTTTCTTCTTTCTTGATTTTACTTTTGTCTGTTCAAAATAAATAAAACAATAAATAAATAAATAAATAACAGCTTTGCTTCCAATAAATGTACACAAAACTTTGTCAATATTCAGCTGATGTTGAAAAAGCACAATTTCACAATTACCATGTTTCCATCAAATAAGAAACACAATTAATAGCACAGATGACTAACTTTGTTCACGTAATAAATCCTTAAACATGCTGTGCCATGATCATCTAACTATTTCCTGTTGTCCTCTTCATGGTTTGCGCCAGTGGCAAGATCTGGTTGTTGATCATGTGACTCTTGTGTTGTGAAAAATATATAACCGTCACAGTTTTTATTGATAAAACACAGTAACACTTGTGTTGTACTAATAATCTGAAAAACCAATGCCACACATTCAGATTGTGTATTTTGATGATGTTTTGCTTGGTTCAGTTCTAACATCCAGTAGAAATAACTCATCTACATCTTTTGCTCTATTCATTATTTTACAGTGAGTACAAGCACATTTTTATAAAGTGTATGTGTCTAGTCTTTGGTTCCGACTGTAAAGGCAATTTGCTGGAAAAATGAAAATGATCAGTTCTACTTTCAGTAACTTCTTTGCTTTCACTGGAGTGTCTAGCTAAAACCCAAGCAGTGATTTTATATGTAATGTCCTAACAAGGGAACACCCGATAAAAGGGACAGCCACCTTCATGCAGGTGCTTTCATGCTTTGGAAACAGAAATAGACTTCTTCCCGCCAGACTATTCTCAGGATGCTGTCAGTTCTCACCCAACCTCTGACTCCCCAACCTTCAAACACAATCCTATCCCTCTGCCCCATCTTGCCCTCTCCACTTCACACCAGCTGTCTCAATAACTCCTCCGTTCTTATACATCCCTTCATCAGCTGCCCTTTCTTCTTTGCCCCTTCTCCCCTCTTTTATTTCCCTCAGGTTTTATCTGCTCCCTCCAACATATTCTTTAAACACATGTCGGCTGGAGTGGTCGTCTCATTGTGCGCCAAAAGTTTGATGTATTACAGTAGCCCCGCTCCCCCTCACACACGGTAACCCTGTCTATTTCAGACCTGAAAAGCTGACGCAAGGGGGTTGGTGTTTCTAAGAGGGTCTGATGTTTTTTTCTATGGTTCCATCTTCAGAATGTGTTTTACCCTTCACCAAATCTGACCCACTTCTCACGTGGTCACGATTTCAATAAGAATGTGTTCATAGAAGATATTTCTTATGTGACACATGGGGTGAAAAAAGTAAATAAATAAAATTCCAGCTCTCCAAGTCTTGGTTGTAACTAATTAAGTTACAACTATCTATGTTTTCTTTTCCTTTTTTTATAGAGATAGACTTAGAGCAGAGCCTATAACATTGTAAGGTGTTAGTTGGTGTATGTCGTTGCAGACCTCATTTAAAAATAATATGCTAAAGAATTTGCTGCAGTGATTATATTATCCTCCTGCTTCAAGGTCCGTATTCAGGTGCAGTCTTTCAACTGTCAGAAGACATAATGAGGTACTGTTGCATGGTAGAGAGCCTTTAAGGAAAGATGAAAAGCGTAACCCTTTGAGGACACAAACGGTTTGAAAAAGTAAACCCCTCATTATTAAAGACAAATTCTGTCATTTCTGAAATTGCACTTATATATCTTCCTGTGGACTCATGTATATATTTAAAGACTGTGTTGGCGAAAGTACTTACTGAGTCTTCATGTCCACCCCATGCGGATACCTGCGGATATATGCGTAGTTCAGCATGCAGATATAATATTTCTTCTTCTCTTTTCAGAGGTAGTGGGTGTGGCTTATATTCAGGTGTGCTCAATAGTTCATAAATTAGTCCAAACCTCATATGGCCTTCAGATTATCCCAGGAACAGTGTGTAGAAAGCTTCACAGAATGGTTTCCATGGTGAAGTGGCAGCATCCAAGCCTTACATCCCGAAGTGCAATGCAAACATTCTATGTAGGTCTGTAAGGAACAACCGATGCGTGTTCTCTGGAGTCATGAGTCACACCACTCTGGCTGGCAAGCCAATGAATGAGTCTGGCTTTGCTGGTTGCCAAGGGAATGACACTCGCCAGACTGCATTGCGTCAAGTTCAGCAGAAGAGATTATGGTTTGGGGATTCTCTCAGGAGTTTGACTCAACTTCTTGGTTCCAGTGAAAGAAACGCTCAGTGACGCAGCGTACTGGGACATCTTGGACAATTTCATACTTTGAAGTTTGTAGTAAAGATTTGGACATTTTCACATCCCTGCACAAACCAACCACCAAAAAACTGACTAATCTTTTTCTTGAAAGCTGCCTGTTATGGTGATGAGATAAGTATCATTCCCAAAGCAGCTTTAGAAATGAGCTGAGGAGTCCAGAATCTGAAGGAGTCAATAAATGGTCAGACATCTAGATGGAAGGCCTGTCATACCGGGACCAGATGCAAAGATAGCTGAAACAACTGAAGGCCAGAAAACATGCTGGGATCCAGAGCAGGAAGCTGCTGCTGAAATAAAACAATGCATCTTTAAGAGTGGCAAAACTGAATAATTTACTTCTTCCCACTTCAATGTGACATATAGTCCTACTTTTAAAAACATATTGTCTTGCACAAAAAACCCTGTTTAAATAATATTTCCAAAAAATTAAAATGAACGTCCAGAAAAAAAGGTTAGCCTAAACCGTATGTTTCCTTGGCTTGGAAATGTTTTTGGTGTCATCTCTGTAAATGTCAGAAAACTGCAGCAGTAATGAATGTGAGTAAATGATGGCATCAGTTTTTCTCTGTGTTCTCTCTGATCAGATTGTGAATGGCCTCAGTCTGTCTGCATGAAGGCGCCTCCAGAAAACCGATCAAGGCCTAAAGCCTCTCTCCCAACACAGAAGCAGTAAACACATCACGGCCCTCCAATGATGCATCCTCTCTTTGACTCTTTGCCCTCAGGTGAATCAACATCACATTTGGATCTGGCTCTGATCTGCACATCCCAGCTTGTCTGACTGTGTTTCTGGCTCCGCTGCCCAATGACATCAAACTGGAGCTGAAAACCTGGGAAAACAGTTAATAGTTTCCTGCAAGTGCTAAAGTGTTAGAATAAAAAGTGACCACTCCCCATCGTGGTGGTTCTCATCCATTACCTGAGGACGTTGATGCAAGCTGACAGGATTAAAATTTTCATCTCAGATTTGGTTCTGATTATGCTGGGAGTGGACCCTTTGGTGCTGAGGGCCGTTGTCCACAGGGATCAGCACACTCAGGCTGCTTGCCTCTTATATATGAAAGATTCAGCGAGGCCTCCTACGGCCTCAGCTTTCTTCAGGAAACCCTCTGGAGGCTTGCAGCCCGCACTTTTCCCCTTTTAAAATGTTGCAGTATCTTTAGTGGCTTTGGGCAGAGCCTGCAGGCAGCGTGACTGAGCTGAAAGATCCATGTTTGTTGCTCATGGGCGATCAGTGACCCTCTCTGCTCAAGAGCAAAACCAGCTTTTAACAAGTGGCAGAGCAGTACTCCTGCTTCGTTTAAGGTTAGCTACAATGTTAGTGTATAAAAATGGTATCAAAAGTGACTGATGAACTGTGTAAAAGAAGAAAAATAAATCAATGCTGAGAAGGAGACAGGTCTATGAAAAACATCTGCAAATAAAGGCTGCTTGGTTAGAAAAAAATGCAGTAAAAGAAGGACATGGGGGAAAGTAGAGATCTACAGCCAAACAACAGGAGCACACAGAGAATCCAAACTGGTGTTTGTGTTTGGCCAGTTTTTAGCTTAACTGGTGACATCTAGGTTGGAAACTCCATCACACTACCATTTTACTGTCTTATGATAAGGGTTTATCTTTAGGGGTATAACTTCCGTTTTTACTTTTACACTTTAATGTTTCAGAGCAACACATTTTAACGTAAGACAAATAACATTAACAGAAAACGAGCAAATTTAACAACAACAGTTTTAGGTTGATATTGTCATTTATATAATTCAGTAGTCATAGTAACACTGGCAGGATGGAAGCTTAGGATCTATTAAGAATCTGGTTTTGATATGTTGGTATGGGGGGGCCCGAATAGAAATCTGCTTAGGGCCCCAACAAAGCTTGGGGCGGCCCTGTTTAAAGTGTATCAGGAATCAACACCAAACAACACGAAAACATTTCCGAAACATTTCTGATGAGCAGCTGTCTGAACACTGGCAGTGGTTGACTAGCTAACAGTCACACCTGTTACGCTTTTTGTCTGCGTAGGTGGTGTAGGTGTGTAGGCTGCTTTATTTTGCTATTAACTGAACTGAAACTCACCAAAGTGCACAGCACATTTACATGTTGTCAAAGGAAAGCTAGCAAAACTGACCTAAATTTTCACATCCTCTATTTTTCTCAATAAAACCTTTTTATTTTTTTTCCCACCAGGGGGTCCTTTTTTGGGGGCTCTAGTGTCCCTTTTTTCATAGTAGGCTGACAGAAGGGGGGGAAGGAGAGGGTGGAAGACATGCGGCAAGTGTCGTCGGGTCCGGGAATCGAGCCCATGACGGCCGCGTCAGGGACTGGGGGCCTCCAGGCGTGGGGCACGCTAGCCTCTACGCCACTGGAGCACGCCCCTATAAAACCTTTTTCTGACCTGTGAAATGTGATTTCCCTTGGACATAATTATTAGCTGATTTTAATTTGTTATTAGCTTGTTATTAGCTGCCACTGTTGCTTCTTATTGGCTAGTTTTTTGTTTGTTATCAGCTTGTTGTTAGCTGTTTTTAGCTTGTTATTAGCTGTAATATTAGATTGTTAGTAACTGATTTAGCTGTTGCAGTTTTGGTAATTAATGGCAAAACATTGTGTCCGTTTTTCAGATTCTAGGGATGATGGTGTCATTTTCACAACCACCGATATTTTATGTAACTTGTGTGGCACACAATAAAACACCTGACGTCCAATCCCGTAGCATATATCTATCAATGCACACACTGTTTCATGTAATCACTGCAGTTTTACATTGGATGGACGTCCCACCCTGAAGAAAGAACTGTCCTAATAATCACACCTATGATAGTGAAACATGTATGTAAACATGCATCCTATGTTTTCCTGCATGTATATTTCTGTATTTTTTTCCTTTGCCCTTTAATGCCTCTATTGTGAAGCAGTAGCACAGGTAATATGTAAATGAGCATACCCTGTAGTGAGGGCAAATGTTGCTCATGGAACTCATTGGGCTTCTGAGTGAGACACCCCCCTCAAGGCAAATCAGGTCTCCCACAGCGCACGTGACATGCAGCACAAACATTCAGAGGCAGAGCAGCTTCAGACCGTGTGTACGGCCGAGAAGCAGCTCTCAGCTCACAGTAGTTCTGCTGCAGGATGCTGCAGGTTAGTTTGGGGAAAACAGAAACATGCCTGAGCATAATTGTTTGTGATCTAAAAGATCCTGCATTAAAGATGTTTTTTATTTATTTTTTTTTATTTTTTTATTTATCTCTCCGGAGATTATTTATGACAAAGACATAAAAGCTCAAACGAGATTCCATCAGAGAAACGCCAACTTTCAAATTCCTATTCTGAGCAAGAAGAAGAGGACAGACTTGGTGGGATGAAATTTACCAGACTGAGACCAGATTGCCAATGCAACATCATGACATAGTTCATATGCTTTTTAATGCATCACATTATTAGGAGCATTTCTCTCTAAAGGTTTTCATCACATGGAGGAAATATGAATCAGTATTAACTTGGGAATGTACGTCAGAGTGTTGAAGTGAACTGTTGACATGAACTAGTTCCTTCCTGTATGACATAAACTTAGAACTTTATCTCACACAGGAGATGAGATAATGCGTTTCCATTACAAATGTGCGCAAAAACATTGTCAATGTTCCACTTATGTGAAAAGAATTCAATTTCACAACTGCTGTGTTTCCATTAAAAAGGAAATGAAATCAAAATTATGAATAAGCTGTTTATGCTACAAGTTATTAAAAACATGCAGCACCATCAACCACCCAATATGTCCTGTTGTCTTCTTCTTTGTGGTTTTTGCCAGTGGCAACATCCGGCTGTTGATGTTGGCACTGGCAACATCAACAGCAAAAGTTTTGCATGACTTTTGTGATGCAAAATAAGTGTTTCCATTGCAGTTTTGTGAAATAAACTAATTTCGATTGAGCCACAAACAAACAAACACTCAACCAACATTGTATCATCAAAATAACCATGTTTCCATTAAGCTGTCATGTTCTGTGTTTTCCTGTGTTTATTTTGAAGTTTCCTGTGTGTCTGAGTCTCCGTGTTGTCCTGTCTCCCCTTGATTAGTTCCCAGGTGTGTCTCGTTCCCTGATTACCTTATGTGTATTTAGTGTCACCTGTGTCTCTGTGTCTTGTCGGATCCTCGTCACGTCACGTCTATGTCTCGTCCCTCCGTCGTCCTGTTCCCTGTGATCTGGTTTACTCCATTAAATTCATCATATTTTACATGCAATCTGGTTCAGCTGCGTTTCTGCCTCACCTCCACCACCGCTAAACATGACATAAGCAAAGTTAAGTTTGAAATATCACCTTGTGCAATTATATGGTCAATGGAAGTACAGCTACTGTCCACAGGATAAAATAAAAAGGAAAATAATTAAAGTGCTGCAATAGCTCCACTCCTAAGTCTAACTTTAAACCTGACGAAATGTTCTGCTAGAGCCTCCAGAGAGAACGTTAACAAATGGCCCCAAACCTCTTTGAGCAGAAGTGACCCAGTGCAGATGGCTGGGGCAGAATTCCTAGATGAGAATATTAATACTTCAGGTTATCCCTGCCTGGGGTGGCTCTACAAGCTGCTGATTCATGGGGCTTAGTTTGTTTTCCACTGATTTAGCTGCTGGTAAATAAATAATAACCCAGTGCAATATGTTATTGTTATTCATCTGGGGTTGCAGCTATCCCTTTCTCCCCCCCCCCCTAATTTTTACTTTGATTTAATGTTTAGTGCAACATTACAGCCTGGCAACAAACGTATGAAGTGCTTTCATCTCAGTGACAGGAACATGGCTCATTATCCCGTGCATCCAATGTTAGAGATGAGGACTATTTTCATCTAAAGTTGAAGAATCTGATCAGGTAATTTGCTTATGAAATTTTCAGCATTAATTTTCAAATTGGAATTGTTATATTTATTTTGTTTATGACGCTGCTTTTTGTCAATGTGATATGAAATGGATATGCGTGTGTTCAGAGAGCCTGGGATTCATGCAGTGTAAATACATTATGTCCACTGTAATCTGTGAAGAGGAAAACCGGAAGTTTCAGAAACCACACAGAGATCCTCCATGGAGAAAGAAAATTCACAATTATTGATGAAATATCTTATATACTTAGACACGATTAACTGATGATGATGGAATCAATATAGATTTTATTATGTTTTTTAAATACACGTTTTCTTTCTAAATATCTAAATATATTGATTATGTATTTTTCTCGATATGTATTGTTGTTGATTTATTTCGCTGAACATTTCCCGCTGTCGAAGAAAATTTTATGTGAATATTTTCTGTATGAAGCAGCTTAGGTCTGTGAAAGAAGCAGACATTAGCACACAAAACACTACTTTGAAATCCCAAACTGAGGCCTATTAATTCCATGCAGATAGTGGCACCTCCCATGTGGTGGCTTCCGCTTTCATTGTGATGCCATGTCTGACTGTGGAAAAGATGTTTCACCTCACAGAAGATATTTTTCTTCTTGTGAGATGACTTACAGTCAACAAGATTCCACCTGTCAGCGTGACATTTCTGCCTGGAGAGGTAATGACTCCACCTGCAAGAATGATGCCCCTGCCTCCTTCAGCTGGCTTCCTGCAATCAACATTAATACCCTGGAGCTGAGACTGCACTCACTGCACCACTCATCCTGCAGTACTTACTGTTTTTGCTAACATTTGTGCAGATAAAGCTGTTTTTTTTTACCTAAAAAAAGCAAATTGCCTTTGTGTGAACAAGACATATTTTAGCTATTTGTTTGTGTCCACTGTGGCACTGTCCACAATGAAGGTGTTTTTCATGCTATGAATCAGGTGTGCTTTATCTCTCAAGATAATGCTCCACCGAGCTTTTAAAAAAATCACACAGGATCAAAATCATCGTATGACGTGATTATTTCCTTTTCACTGCCACCCAGCTTGACAATGTACCCGAAAGCATTTCCATCATGTGTTCACCATCTTTACTGCAATGCCTTCAGCTATAATGTCCACAACTCTGCTGCCTCTGTGAAAAGGTGACAAAATTAGAAGTTATTCCATCAACATAGGAATCAGGCACAACAGAATTTAGCTGTGCCAGAGTGATGTTCAAAACCATTACATTTTCTATAAAATTGGCTTTTCATGCAGTTTTGCACCATTATTGAGAAGATGTGTAACATGTTGAAATTACATTACAGATGATGCAGTAATGATGTTGGTGTATCTTTCTTTTTTCACTGTATTTTGCTATTATTCTCATGTATTATCTATGAGAAATATATTATTTATTACATCAGTTCCACCAGATACCATAAAGTAAAATGTGCCTCTGTGAAAAGGTGACAAAATTAGAAGTTATTCCATCAACATAGGAATCAGGCACAACAGAATTTAGCTGTGCCAGAGTGATGTTCAAAACCATTACATTTTCTATAAAATTGGCTTTTCATGCAGTTTTGCACCATTATTGAGAAGATGTGTAACATGTTGAAATTACATTACAGATGATGCAGTAATGGTGTTGGTGTATCTTTCTTTTTTCACTGTATTTTGCTATTATTCTCATTTTGAAGATATGGCAGAGTCAACGTTTCCAACAAAAGACTTTCGGCTTCCTTCTATCTGCCAGGCAACAAATTAACACCAACACCTAGCATTCAAGCAGCCTATAGAAGAACCACATTTTTTACCTTTGTCAGAGGAGCTAGCAAGCTAGTTATTTGATACATCATATGTCAAAGAGCGGTAAGTCGAGCACCTAATCTACAGCTCACATAGCTTTCACTGTCTTTTCCCACCCTGTTGAATCAGCTTGGACTGTTTCTCTCTAGTGAGTATGTAGCTGTTAAAATGATTCCAGGACATGAAGGTGAGTAGCTCAAACTGCAGACATGCTACTATTTTCAAGTAAAAAAGGAAGTGTTTCTTGAGCTATTATCTTGTGTTAACAGAGTCTGCTAACAAATTCTCTGTATAAGTTGATTGTACTTCTGGAGTTGTCTAAATTTAAGTGGTAAATGGACAGAATTTATACAGCACATTTTCATTGATTCTGACCACCCATAGCACTTTACACATTTACCTTACCACACTCACCACCATGCACCCCATCCTTCATACACCGATATGCAGACCAGTAGGTGACCTGGAGTTAAGGGCCTTGCCCAAGTGCATGTTGACATATAACAGGCAGAAGAAGGAAACAAACCAAGTAACAGCAGTAGAACGTATTGAAAACGGTATGTTTAATCGTACAGATGGGGCAACAGCAGACTATTTCTACCCACTGAGTCAGTCACTCAATCTGTTTGAGACAACCAGTCATTTTCAGCATGTTTTACTAACAAGCATATAGTCATTTTAATATGATATGATCATTAACCAGTATCAAACACACACTACGTCTTCTGAACTAACTCTGTTTAACAGTGCCACCCACCTTTTTGGAAGGTTGCCATGGTTTTAGGTGACCACCTGGTGTCTCTCTTCTTGGTAAGACTAGAGACTAGAAATGATTGATCTGTGTTGGCACAATTAGAAAGAAAGCTTCCATGAAGCTTTATGCACTCGTCACTACAAACTAAATGCAAAGGATTTGTCAAACACTTTGAGAATACTGTGACTGGCTGTCCACCTCTAACAGATTAATTTGGCAGATGCTTTGTAGCTCACAATAGGTCCTAAATTAAAGAGTCTGTACTTTATAGACTTTAGTAGTTTTATTGGAGCTGGTGTTTGCGTCACAATTTTCAACCTACAATTTCCAGCTTTCTCCTAACACAGTTTACTGATGTCTGTTGTGGGGCTTCAGTTTATTGCAAACCCCCAGCTCAGTTTTTAGTATGTTCAGACATCTGCCAAATACAGAACTCTTTTCTCACCAGCCTGTAGAGACACCTGTTGTTTTTGACCATTAGGCCGCTGCCATAGCACACAGCAGCATAAAGCAGAATACTAGCCATCACATGCAATCTGTGCAGCAATATGCTAACACTGATCATGTGTCAAAATACTGGAGCCTCTGCAAGAATCAGGTTGCTTTGTGGGTTTTTGTACAGTAGTTTGTTCTTTCTGGCGTAGTAAACAAAATGGAAGTGGAGCATCTTCTCTCACATCTCTTGACACTAATTTCTTGAAATAAACTCCTTGAAGCAGGTGGAGTTCAGTCATTTTAGTCAGCATTGTCTTTCCATCCAGAGACCCCACAGACTCAAAATGCTGCTGGATGGTGCAATGCAACACCACTTTTCTTTACTGGTTCAGAGTGGAGATTTCCCCTAGAATAGCATGAAAGCTTTAACCACTGCTGGTGATCCAGCTGCCTTCTGATATATCAACAAAGAAGCAGGCAGAAACGAAAACATAGCAGTCTCTTTCTTGCAGGTGTACAAAAAGCCTGTGTTCAAATAATGTTAGGTATTCTAGAACTTTACCAATAACAGTAAATATTCTGTTGTACTGGGAAGAGTGGCAGATGAAGCCAATAAGACATCCACAAGGTGCCTGGGTTTCTAACATGCCACAGTATCACCAGTGTGAAGGGACAAAAAATGTCAAACCAGTTTCCTGATGGGCTTTGTGCTGCATCTCTGTCTGCCAGAGACAGTTCTCTAATCTGACAAACTAAATTTAGTTTGTCTGGATGTTTATCTTCAGGATTGTCACAGAGGGGTCCATTCCTATCCCATCCAACTTGTCTCGTAGTATGAAGGACTGCGTTGAAATCAAAAGATGACATTCTGACATTGCACTCTCTCTCTTGGTGCAATGACAGTTTTGGCATTTTACAGACTTGTTTGTTGCAGGAAGCTATACTCTATAACATAAATGTTGCAGTGAATGGGGAAGTAGCCTACATTTGGTAAATCTGAAAATTCAGCTTGTCTTTATACAAACCCTTATTTATCATGATTATTCTATTAGTTTGTTCTTTCTCTCAGTGAATCGGTCTTAAAATAGGACAGTTAATCTCAGCTGAGGGGTTCAATGTCTTCAATGCAAAATTCATGATACCTTTGATAAGCAGGTTCTTCTTGTTTCTGATTTAATTTTGTTATACTTACTTGTTTCAGTTTATTATATCTGAATGTCATATAAACAAGGAAATACATAATGCAGTTTTTGAATATTAATTTTATGTTTGATGTTAAGCACCTTAGAATTGTTGGTCCAAGTGGAACCTCCAGTTGTAGTTGTTGATCTTCTTGACATCCCTGGATATAAATGAACTTACATATCTTAGTTTGTTTTTCAACAAATTTGTCAGAGACATTTTAGTCATGAAGTGACTAAATTTAAAGAGTTACACATTTAAAACACACAAAGAGGGTTCTGATGATTCTAATCCAAGATATAAGGTCTGTCCAAACCAGACATAGCGCTGATGCAAGTAACATGTCAGAAAAATACTCCAGGGGAGGCATTAAGATGTTTTCCATCCTGTCAGAGTGGCAAGTTATTTTAAGTCCTCTTGAATAACCAATGCTTCACCCTATTCCAACTGTTCTCAAAGGGGAGACTTGAGACAGGACACAGGAACCCACAATCCAATTATTATTGGTGCTCAGTACACTCACATCATTACAAACTGCTCTCTAATCTGTGTTTTAATCTCCAACTTTATTCTGCCACCCTTTGTCATAAAGACCTCAACATAATAAAGTCAGCTTTGCTTGAGAGTGAATCATTTCAACAGCTGTCTTTGAACCTATTATCTTTCCATTGGTATTAAAAAGCCCAATGAAACAAAAGTGTGTTTCTCTTATCCATAGATATTGTAAAGACTTCTTCAAGTGAAGATCAAGAGAGCACTTGGAAGGAAAGTAGGGATGTGGCATTGATCAGGCACAGCCATAGTTACCCCTGCCATTTTTCAATCTCCCAGCAGGTGTTTTCAGACAAAACATTGCCCAGGGAGTTTGCACACAATGTATTTGTTCTGCAACAGTATAATATTAGCAAATGGAGTTAGGGTGGTGTTTTAGCAAGGTGGTGATTTGATTGGGATGTTATTCACCCCTTAACTGTCATGATGACACCAGTGTCCTCATGGACCCGTTGACCAACTTTTAGGCGTTTTGAGGGTGACAGTTAAGAGGATAAAATATTTGAAGTTGGCATTAGTTTATAAGTTAGCATGATTATTTTGTTTGCTCCTTATTTAATGAAAGTATGAAAAGCTACAGTATTTGGTATAGGTCTTTTTTAAATAATTTGAATATCTTTGTTTAATTGATAAATACTTCTCAAGGTGTCTCTTATTGCTAGGAATGATTAGAGTTATTATTAGCTTTTTCAATGTTCTTATATAAATTGGGTAGTGAAGAGCTTCAGTCAGGGAAGCATCTGATTCTCATTGGGTTGGTATTCAGTGCGATCTTTTCCTCTACATTGTGAAACAGTTGCACTGATGGATGCAGACTGTTAACAGTTTTAGTGATCTTAGGATATGTTCTCAGTTTATATTGACATTTAGTAGTGTTAATTTCTCTAAGTTTGTCAGTGTAGGAAAGTAAAAAGTTAACATTTTATTCTATCATTGTCCAATTGGTGATTTTAACACTAATTTAATGTACTTTTAAAATCCTTCTGGTTTTAACATTATACACCACAGAAATTTATTATTAACAGTAATGGGTGTAAGAATTTTTACTTTGTCAAAAGTATTTAATGCTGCAGCAGTGGTCACCATATAAACTCTGCATGAGTGTTCATTATAACTCTCTGTGTTAAATCTGCACTTTCAAAATTGCTGTGTTAAAACAAATTAAGCAGCATCTTTGGTGAGTGCAGTCAATAAGACAATGCTAATCTTGGAGCTAAAGCAAGAAAGGTGGTCATTTTGTTAAAACAAATTTCTATTTGCCATAGTATAGTTACAGTTGGTGAAAGAGCAGGTTACCTAATTTATGCATATGTAACTATACTTTATGTCCCTAATTTTGACTGCCTTGAATTATTCCAGAAGATTCTAAGGCTCCATCCATACAGAGAGAATTTTAGACAAATCTGGAGAGGTTTTGTGTTGTGCAACCTGAATGTCCACACAGGTCCGGCATTTTGGGAGACCAGAAACAATCACTTGTAAAAACAAGTTTCAGAGTGGATAAATTTCAAAATGCTTCTTTCATGTTTCAGTGTCTATTTTGAAACTATGATATTGAAGCTCCACTTTCTCTGTAACCCTAATGCCTTTCACTCACAAATAAACATGGCATTCTGTGTTATTTTGCATTTTTTGCATCATTCTGTGGGAGTGTTGCAGCGCCACTAATTGGCCCAGCAGTGCTGCACCCTGTTTTTTTTCAATCATATGAAAATTTGTTGTGTATGTATTCATGTGGATGTGGCCTTAAACTATAACCACATGTTGGCAAATTTAATATTATAATAGCTGGAAATATGAACCTTGACCTGGATGCCCATGTGAATAAAAGTTACTCAGTTTCATACCCAGCTGTGTAAATCTAGTCTTGTTTTTAGAAGCATCTTGAAACATATGAACATTCTCACAGATAGGCTGACTTTTTGTTCCTCTGAGTACACAAGTTGTATTCCCGTATTGGTTACATTGTGTGGCACTCAAAACTTATTCCAACAAATTAAAAAAAAAATTTAAAAATGCAGCATCCAATTTTAATTTCTGATCACATGGTTTCTTTTACTCTGGTTATGAAGAAATCTTGGGAAGTGGCGATAAACAACTTGGAATCAAATTTGCAGCAGTTGGAACAAATCTACCAATTCTCATCAACAAAATTACTGACCTGAAATCACCAAATTAAAATGTGACTTCAACTCTGTGCTTGGCAAACATGTCTGCCTCCGAAGGATAGCAAAACATTTTTGAATTGGGAGATAAGTCTTACAAAGTACTGGCAAGATTGCTTAGAAAAGTATTGCAAACAATACTGTCGATTAATGACAAAAATGGGCAAACAGTCAGAGACGCCAACAAATAAATGAGAGCATTATGAATTCCTATTGTAATTTTTATTGTAATCTGGTTGAGTTTCTATAGCTCAGCCAGGCTGGCGGTAATGGAGGACCTTTCGGAAAAATGTAATCTTCCTAAATCATATGATGTGACAGTTGCAGATTTGGATGCAGGCTTCACACCAGATGAGGTGAACAGCTCAACAGCTTTCAAATAATAATAATAATAATAAAGCACCTGGAATGGATGTCTTTGGGGTGCAGTTTTGTAAGGTTTACACTTCAAAACTGATGTGTATGTTTAATAATTCAAAACTAACTGGCTCATTACCAGGTTCAATATATGACAATATAATCTTATTGATTAAAAAAAAAAGATCACGATTTGCAGTTTGTCACATCTCATCAACCTATGTTTGTCCTTTTTGGCCCTGTCCACATGGAGACCATTTTAGGTGTATCCACTAAAGTTTTATGTAAGTTATTCTGCGCATCCACACATACTTGGCATCGAGAAAAAGCAGTAAATCAATTTTTGTTTCATGTTTCCATGTGGCCATGAAAGAATATCTAAGCAGTGTGGAATTGTACAAAATTTTAACTTCAACTTCGTTAATGATTACAGCAGTAGTTTCTTGTGGTACAAAGCATTTCTAAATGTTGCATTCATTTTTTTTCTGCTTCATTAATGATGTAAAAACTGCTGGGTTTTCTTAAATGCTAATTTTTTTAACAGTGTACTTTCTCCTGGCACCAGATCCTGTTACATACCCTATAGATTCTACAAAGTATGTGTTCACAATGTTCAAAAAGATGAGCTATGAAGTAGAAATGTTTTTTCTTTTCATGAACAAACCTTCAGTAGGCCATGTACAATAATGGGTTGATAGATGCAACAATACCTTCCATTCTGGGACTTCATCATTTACAAGCCATGTAGAAGCTGGCCGCTGACCTTCAGACATTCAATACCCGCTTTATACAATTTCCAGTAAACAATATAATCCATATGTTTACAACTACATCATATTCTAGAAAACTGCAGTATTAATATGACATTTGTGGGGAGGGGTCTGGTGTCTATCCCCAGTGGTCTTTAGGTATGGGAGTCTAGGGATGGTTCTTGTATTGAAGTATATATTGAAGAATATCAAATTGCGTTTGTTCTATTTTTAAAAATTTTGAATAATTCAGAAAGTCAAGTTTTAAGTGAATTATTGTACTCTGAACATATATAAAAATTTTATTTATTAAACCTGCAAAAACACAAAAATGTCTTCTTCAGTACTTTTTATAATGTAGGACCAATTGAGATATGCGAAAAACACAACATTCAGACTTGAACTAAATTAGATGCAGAAGAAAGGGTTCAGCATTATGCAGGAACTGAAACTAACAGGATTGCCATGGGATTTGATGTCAAAGATTTTCTGAACTGCAACAGGAGGTAGAAGTGTATTTTTTTTAGTTCAATTTAACTCAAAAATACGTTTTCAATCTTTGAAGAAAAAGTCAATACATTCCTTTTAAGGAAGTTTAATTAACAGGAGACAGTGAAATAATAAGGCTCTTTTGCTTTTTGTTTCTGCCTGTTCTTTCTGCCAGCTCTATACACAGTAGATTATGGTGGCATGCTTCACTTTCAGTCTTTCAGCCATAAGGTACTGAAAGAGAAACTTTCTATGCAGTAATATACAACAGAGGGGAGAAAAAGGAGCAATATTCAATGCAGCTCAGGTGTCTGGGGTGAAGAGAAGCACAAGATTTGACTTCTTTTCGTTGACAGTGTGAGAAAGGTCTGAGCTTGAACATGCTGCACTCTGCTTCTGAACTTTACTGCAGCTTTCCTTTCACTTGGTATTAGAAAGAAAATTGGAAATGATTGTGTAAAACTGTATGGAATAAACCTCATAAGGCTTAATGTAAGTACGTAATGATCAACCATCATAACAGATAAAATTGGTCAAATGAAACAAGAGGTGAATATTCCAAATTTAAGGCTAAAATAAATGAAACATTGAGCAGTCTACTTATTATATGACCTACTGTTGGTGTGATTGATTCAGGTTTAATGCCTTATAAAAACTGTTTGATGTAATAAAAAAAGTGTCTCATACTTGACTACTTATTCAATCCAAGAAGATCTCAGTGGGAGCCATGCACCACAACGCTGTGTATGTGTTTGGTTTTGTAATATAATAAAGAGAATAAGTTATCAGTCAGAGGTTCAGTACAGGACATGAGTCAGCAGTGGTCCATTCTGTGGCTCACCAAATTATATTTTACATTGGATACATGTATATCTAATGTTATATGTCAGTGTCAGTAGAGGGTAACATCATGAAGAAGCATGTAGACAGATTGAGCACCCTGGAATGAACAGGGTGAAGTCTGTACACATGGAGACGAGCATGGTGTATTTTAGTAAATGATTAACATAAAATGTCCACAAGACAGCATGCAGCGCCACAGAAAATGATGTGGTAGGTAGGTAGGTGTGCTGGACCAGTGAGTGGCACTGTAACAATACCAGAGAATCACACACACACACACACACACACACACACACCCGCACACGCCCACAAAAAAAACACAGAACGGTGCCATGTTTGGTATTAGTGAGAATGAGTCATATCTGGGATATAAGATGGAGCTAAGACATCATTGTTTTGTCAATCTTTTGTAGCAACCATTCGGCTGTGCAAAACACCTGGGTGGGCCCAGCTCCTCCTCAGAGATGCAGTTTACAAGTTACAGAGTTTTGGCGTCGCAGAGCAGCCCTGCCCCTGTTGCAAGTTGGGGGGAGGGCAAGTAACTCCCCCAAGTAATGTCAACATCTAATAAGTTCAGCTCCTTCAGACTAGCCAGCAGCATTTAGCAAACACCAGATGGAACAGCATATCTACTGAACTTATTATACGAGCTACTTCTCAGTGCAATGCTGGTAAAAACGTTGATAAAGGGTTAATAGAGGAGCCTTGTTGTGATGACTTCCTGAGGGCGGAGTTCCAGAAAGACCAGGAGTTTCTTAAACAGACAGAGGTGCAAAATTACACCAAATTCCTTTTATGTCATATTAATATGTACACCATTTTTAGAAGATTCTAAGGTAACAGTTCCTTGATTGTGCAATACAATGTGACACTGTGTGCCTGAAAAATGCATAATGCCATTTTAAATTGATTTTAAACCCTTATAGATACTGAAAATGATCAAGTCTTTTGTACTTTTTAACAGCATTCACACCAAAGAAGAGAAAACAGATTTACTGAATTAATCAAATAATGTCAACATCTGCAAAAGTCAAGTAACAATCTCTCTTGGCTCAGCAGAGATAAAAGCTTTTTCCACATCATGTTAGGATTTACAATTTGAGACTGAACCTTTACACAAATGCATCGAAACACATAAACATCAAGGTTCACCAGCGGAAGAGAGAAAAAGTCATTATTCTGGTAAATATGAAATCCCAAACATGCTATTCAGTTTTCCCTGTCCTGAACCACGCATCGACAGATTTTATTTATATTGCTCATGTTTGTCCTCCGTGACACCAGCTTGAGTGAAATAAGGAGACCGCATTTACATAATGTGTCATTTCATCTCAGCACTAAGATGGTTCTTTCCTATCTACCATTTTATGACATCCACTTACTCTCAAGGCCTCAGCAGCTTGACAGAGTGGGAGCTTCCTGCCATGGAGGAAGGTTTCCTCTGTTAGGACCATTGTTCACCACGTCACTAAGCTCACGTTCAGATATTAATGTAGATTTACCATAGAAACAACAATAAAATTTGTAACATCAACCAGCATGATTACATTTTACACAAATCCAGAGAGGAGACATAAAGATATCAGTTATTTTTTAAATGGCTATTGAATGTTGAAAAAGGTATGCCTCACTTCTTCATGTGAATCATCAGACGATGTGTCAATGAAAGAATTTGAATTAATTAATTCAGTTTTCCCTGTCCTGAACCACGTGTCGGCTGATTTTATTTATATTACTCATGTTTGTCCTCCGTGACACCAGCTTGAGTGAAATAAGGAGACTGTATTTACATAATGTGTCAATTTGAATTAATTAATTGCTTTATTTTCTTCTGTGACTAAATATTTTATTGTGTTGTTCTAAATTAGTTTACAAATATTTTTTTAGATTCATATATTGAACTATACAAATAATACAATAAAAATAGCACCAAAAAGAAGGACATGGACATTAAATGACATTAAAAAAAGAAAAGAGAAGAAAGTTGGGCATACATTTATTCAAAGCACTGGTGCATCACTTTTACCAATATCTCTATATGAGTTTATAAGAAAGGCGGCAGGGTGTAAAGTCATGTGACTTTGATCAAAAATCAATCTGGAGCGGTACATTCTCTTTATTAGCCCTAATTGCATACAGTTCTGTTAAGAAAAAAGGTCCAGAAATGGATGCCAGATTTTTTTTAAAAGGACTTGGGTTCAATTATTTTTTAAATATGGAAATAAATGTACTCTTCAAAAGACAAATGTAACAACAGTAACAAATACAGAAATAAGCACAAGAACTGTTAGATTAGCAGTTGTCACAAAATGTTTAGTGGTTATGAGAAGTCAGCATGACTGTTAGGCAAACTGTTATTAGGGAACAGAGATACTGGTAATACTGGTGTTGTTCCGATATCATACAAACAGGGCTACTATTGCCGATACAAAGACCAATTTGTTTTGTTTTGTTTACTTTATTATCACTAAATCATTTGGTGACTCAATTTCCATTAGTTGATTATGATAAGTGTTTTTTTTTTTTTATTTAGTTTCTACAATAGAAATTGTAGCAGTATCGAAATAACTTATTTATCTCATTCACACAATTGTTTATTAAGATAAAGTATGGAATCCTGCTGTCAAATTAAAAATGTAAGCTCTTGACATCGGTTATTTTAATTCCTGCATATGGGCTGCATAAACTCAGAGGAAGTTTGAATGATTTGCTAATCATATGGACGAGAAACTCATAACACTAGTATTGATCCAATACCAATACTCAGTCTGGTATCGACAGCATCGGCATTTAGATACAATGAATGTTACAATGATTACAATGGATGGATGAAACTACAATCAAGTTGCAATGTTTGTGAAAAATAAAACTTTTGTCCCTCTGAAGACCTTTGGTCAGTTCAGTTTGAGGAATAAATGTTACTTCTTGATCCATCCAAAATCATTCTGCCTGTGACTGCTGCTGTGTCTCTGAGCAACACAGCCTCCTTTTCTGTCCTTTAAAAAACATATTTTCTGCTGATGTTTTTCTGCTTCTTTCAAGGCCAAACTCAATATCTGTAGAGAATGATAGAAAGTCCCAAGAAATGGGGGCCAATACATACAGCAATTCTTCATGTATTAAAAATTCCTGTCAGTCTTATGAATAAAACATATTGTTTTCAGCACACTAAAGTTGATCAAAAATCAATCTGGAGCAGTACATTCTCTTTGTTAGCCTTAATTGCATACTTTACAGCAAGGTAAGAGCAATTTCTTTGAGCAATATTTGTATTCTCAGAATCACAATATTGACACATCAGGTGGAATTTGAATGATGTTAAAATTGTAGCAAGATACCATATATAGACAAACATGAAATCTATGAAATACTAGATTGCAGATTTGAACAAGGAATGATCTGGGAGAGAATCAATTGCTGATTAAAGATTAAAATTAAAGAGGCAGTATGTAACTTTTATAAACTACATGTGTTTAAGTATCACTATAGTATGAGAGAAAATCTGTGAAAAATATGTGCTGCTTTGCCTCTTCTATTTGCAGAAATACACATCTCAGAACCAGCCAATCAGAGCCTAGAGGAGGGTCTTAGTGCTGTCAATCAACCTCCCCTTTCTCTCTGCTGCACTACAGCTTCTTTCCCACACCAGAGCCAACCATGAATGCTTGGCTTGTTAGCATAGCCACCAATCACGGTGGATAAAGGGTTTTTCTGGAAAGATATGTTGTTTTTTCCAAATTTAGCATCGCTTCATTTGAGTAATTGGAAACACTCCTGTGTTCTTTCAAATACCAGGAAATAATAATCAGAACAGGACAAGAGGAAATTTCTGCTGTTAACAGAGATATTCTTATTTTGACAGAACTAACTTTCTCATCTGGAGAAGAGAGGTTGTTGGTTCAGTGTGCTCTGGGAGGCCAATGAAGCTGGAAGATTGTTCATTCTACTGGTTGGGAGCCTTTTATGGTTCCTCTGTTAGGAACTTCTTACTGAATTATAACTGCTAAAAGGTAATCTTGCTAAATCATACAGATTATGTGTGCAAAATAACTTAAAAGATTCAACAGTGAGCAAAACAAAGTCCCATTGCTTAAATCCTACCAATGGCGATGGTGGGTTGGTGGTTCAAATAGCCTACACTGACTGCTTCAGGGATAAACATATCATCCTCCTTGGCTCCTAATGGGCAGCTGTGGCTACTATCCAATAGTTTACCACCATTATTGTGTGAATGCGTGAGTGACTGAATGTAAAGAGCTCTGGACTTGATAAAGCAATATACAAGTACAGGCAATTTACCATTTAAAAACAATCAATCCAGCAAGTTTTTAACCCATTTTAGTGGTTAATAGGATTTGCATTCCTTTTTGATGGTTTCATTTCCATTGTACAATGCTAATGTAAAACCATCATCTACCTTTGAAGGGAGAAGCAGTGCCAAAGCAAACTAGATATGTTTCTGGTTGGAAAGAAAATCTACTGCCAAGCATTTTTCCTAAGATAAAAGAATACATTTCAAAAGCTTCATAAGCTCTAAACTAGCAGAATAAACACATTCACCTTACAGAACTTTATTTGAAAAATGTAAACAAAACAGCCCTGTGCTTTTCTCTATGTGATGCTCACCTTAGCTTCTGCAGTTTAAACATTTGGTTGCCCTAAAACACTGTCCCTCAAAGTTGTGAGGGACTCAGTACCAACAGACTCCATCTGAAGTTACCACAGCAGCCCCTAAACCAGATAATAATAATAATAGCTGCGTTGTAGGGTTTCATAACATTTTCTGATGCAGTTATAATTACGGTTTGTTTTTCTGAGCACATATGGTAGCTTATCAAGTGTTAGTGTAATGAAGGTCTTCATCATTTAGCAGGAAACACTTAAAATGTGTGTTGAATGATAAAAGAAACAGGTACAAATAGATTGAAGTATTTTATTGATGGTGTGTTTTCATGCAGTGGCATCTCAGCTGGAACTGGTGGTGTCCTGATAAAATACAACAAACAAATGGATTATAAGTATTGTGACTGTTTGAAATGCACTGAAATGTAGAGAAGGGCTATCCGAAGCCAGGCTTTGAGGCATGTACTGCGTAAAAAGGGGGTGTATTAGATGAAGCCCTGCTTCGATGCTTGTGTCATCTTGCTGAAAACCACGTGGCAGCAAACGACGCATTGCATCAACTGGGACATGTGACTGCTTCATTTTGCGTGTCGGTTTTAAAAATAAAAGCGCGATAAGCCGTGCTGCTTCATGGGTTGTTGTAGGTCATTTGGTCACGCATCAGAGGAGAATATTTGTCTGCTGTGGCCAAAATAAAGGGAACATACTAATCAACTTATTTGATGTGTAATGATGATGACATTCATCAAAATGTAATGTCGATGATGGTGATTTTTTTTACAACTTTATATTTTTGTCATTTTATGATGTAAAGCTCTTTGAACTACATTGTTGCTGAAATCTGCCACACAAATAAACTTGATTGATTGCCTGAAATGGAGCCAGCAAGAGGAAAATCTCTGACATCTGGGAATACCTTGAGATGATCGCTCACAATAAAATTCTTCTTAAATAAAAATAATCAACCCCTCCGCCTCCCAATTTATCACCTTCTGGGAATTTCCGCTATTATTTGTAGTCTGATCAGCAAAGATATCAGTCTTGCAAGCAGAAAGAGATTTAATGCTGTTGCAAGACTAAAATTCTGCATGTAGCAAAATATAAGGGATCATAGCTAATTAGAAATCCAAGAAAAAGCAAATCCTGCTTCAACAAGCACTGCACTCCCAAAACACTGAAACATCAAATGTCTTTACTGTGTTTAATTTGTGTGGCTTCTCTAACCAAATCCAATCAGTTTAATTAAACAAAGCTGGACTAAATTGAAGGAATAGGACCATCTTAATGAGGATCCGAAGAAATGGACAGCATGTAAGTTACGGCAAAAAAAATGTGTCACGGCAAAAGGTCTGAATACTTATGACCATGTGATAGTTCAGTTTTTTTTTTCTTTTTCGATGAATTTATAAAAATCTCTACATTTCTGTTTTTTTGTCAAGACGGGACGCTGAGTGTACATTCATGGGAAATTCTATATATATTTTTTTTTATTTTAGCAAATGGCTGCAATGAAACAAAGAGTGAAAAATTGAACAAGGTATGAATTACTTTCTGTACCCAATGTATATGCAAATTTTCGCCGATATGCAAGTTTTGCATTTAGGTGAATCTACAAATGGAACACAACTCCAAATTATTAGTGGATTTTAGAATTCATAATTTTTCTCATAGAGCACATCTAAATTATGCAAAACAAAATGTAGCTTAGAAAGCTTAAAACTTTAGGCACAACACTTACAGAACACACTTGTGGATTATTGATGCTGTGATGATTTCTAGAACATGCTTCATTGACTAAAACCAAAGTTACATCATCTCCTTCTCTAACAGTTTATACAGCAATGAAAGGATTTATCACTGCAGATGAAAATCTAACTTAGTTGGTGTCTGCTTCACATCAATGTCAGGCTGCTCTGGGGTCTTCCATTAGGAGTACAAAGCTGTGCTCGACAAGGTGTTTTTCTGTTAATTGTTTTATCAGTCCGAACCATCTGAATTTTATACTTGACATATAGTGGATTACGGGGTGGATTTACTGATAGTCTTGGTAAATTTAATTTACTATTTGTCGACTAAATTCGACCATCCCTGATCAAAGTAGAGAACGCAATATGAATATCTCTCTTAAATTGTTGTAGAATGGACTGATGTTTTTTAAAGTGCCTGTGATTGCTTGGTGATCTGTCCGGGATGAAAACTGCCTTTTGGCTGCTCAGAAAAGCTCCAGCCATTCACTGAAACAATGCGACCAACTCACAAATGAGGCAATATCACACAGGGTCAAAAAAGATAAGAGAATTTAACAATATTTTTAGGAAATTAAGAACCAGCCCTCATGAAAGAAAAATGTATTGTAGCACATTGGAAAACTGAATTGACTTGACCGAAGCCAAAAGGTGCAGCCCACAGAAAAATACTTTAGATGAGCAGCGGTCCATATTTACATTGTTTTGTCCATTAAAAATATCTGAATGTCTCTTGTATGAATAAATCACCTATCTTCATTTGTTGGACTGATGACTATTGTATGGGAAAATGATACTTATCCCTCAAACCAGCTGGAAAGTCTTAAATGGGTTTTAAATGCTGGTAAAGGTGACATTTTGGTATCTTGTGTTTTAAAGAGAGAGGAAAACAATTTCTACTTGTGTATGTGAGCATCCATGCTGGAACTCAATGTGACGTAGAAGACATGTTCATTCTTACTGACATCAACCAGTGAAGCCAAAGAAAAGGCCTTTTGTCTTTTTTCTTTGTGTAATTCATCTGTGATATCTTAATCGACCCCATTCGTTCTGGCCCCGTTGTGCTGTCCAAAGGAACTGCATGTAAACTGTGAACGCTCTTGTCTCTATGGTGCTTAGAAGTGACAGATTGGACATCCTTACACGTCTTTGGGAACCGGGAGACTTCAGATTGTCTGATACATTTGCTTGGGACCCCTCCATGCCTGGCGACATCATATGACCTGTCAAACGGTTGTTACTTTTCAACACTGTTAGCATGGAAACAATGCAGAGAAGCCTGAACTCCGCATGGACGGGATGGAAATCTTTCAGTAATGCACAACTGCAAAATAACGAGACAGGTGTATCTCCTTGGTACTCAAGCAAAGTATTCTGTCTCTTCTGTTCTGCTGTTCATTGGGAACAGATTGGGAAAAAAGACAATCTTAAGCATCTGGGATAGGAGGAGGAAACTGACTCTTTGTCCAGAAGGAGAACTGTAGGTGGACGATCTGTCCGCTGACGAACCCTACGCCATTGACTCCAGGCTCACAGGCTCACAGGACGCTGGCACCATTGTCCACATATCCTCATCACTGAAGTCACTTTTATGAAGATTTGTTTTTAAATAACTGAATGAAATTACAATGCTATTCTAAATTAAAGATTCTTAAAATCAAGAGCAAAATCTGTATTAAGCAAAATAGGATTAAAATAAAATAGAAATGGACCAAAATTCAGTTACTTAAATTAGTGTTTGTAGTATTAAGTAAGATAAATGAGAAGGGTGCCTTGGCGATGTTTTGGCTCTTAAAAGAACCTTCTTCAGGCACTAAAAAAATAGTGAAGTGTGAACAATGCTGTCACATTTCTGTCCGAATGCAGCAATGACTATAAATCTATTTCTTCCATTCCTTTTTTGACAAAATTTTTTCTTTGTGGTTTTGCTACACTTTAAAATTTCACAATAATGCACATAGGAGCACGAGTTACTAACCATACTCACTGCACAGAGCTAATGGTCATGGCTAATGGCTGACCATCCTCTGACCTTTTGAGAAATTCACAAAGGAAATCAGCTCGCCAACAGCTATTTTCTATTTCTATTTTCCACTGATAATTATTTTAGCCTGCTACTTAAATTAAAAATGAAAAGTGCTTGATTGAATTCATTTCTTTATTTACATAAAAATCATACATTTGATCATGTATACAAAACTCTGTCATTAAACTATCTTTTTTTCCTTTATGCAATTCAAGGTACAAGAATCGTTACTTGTCAGCAGAGGTGAAGGACCAAGTGAAACTGCTCCTTTAGGCCAAACTTGCAGAGGGTGAGACCAGATGTACATGTTGCAGGAACATCCTTTGAAGTAGAGCCATTTGACATAGATGTACATGCAGCCAAAAGGTGTAGTCTACTGTTTGCAGTACATTATACAATCTTGAAGGAGAGCATGGATATGGACGAACAGCTGGCCAGTCCTTCAGCTATACAGGTACAGAACTACTCATCTGAAGTTCCTTTAGGAAGAAGCCAAGACCCATTGTTCTACTGGAGGCTCAATGAAAATCGTTTCCCTCATCTTGCTCTTCTTGCCCGAACCTATCACTCTGCCCCATGCACAAGCATTGAAAGTGAACGCTTGTTTAGCTTGACTAGACATGTAGTAGATGAGAAAAGAAGTCGCCTGAGTGGTGAAAAAGCAGAAAGGCTTTTTTTTCATCAAGAAAAATCTGCCACTATTGCTCAAGTGACTGCAATAAGTATGTGAGATCAAAGCTTACTTCTGATAATGTTTTTCATTATTACCCGTTGACTTTTTCATATATTGCACGTATATACATATATTGCAAGGTCGGTGATTGGAAATAGGCCAGAAACCTGCAATCAGTGCACCCCTCAAAAAATTTGGAATTAATCGTAAACTCACTACATTGTTGAATTGTGGACAGAAGGACCGAACAGTCATCCATAGGGCCACAAATGGCCCCCAGGACACACTTTGGACATCCCTGGTTTAGAGAAAAGGTTATAGTTAGACTATAGAAATGAATGGAAACTCTATGGACATCAATGCAAAGTCCTTGGGAAGATAAAACGATATACGACTGTATTGTCCAAAGTAATAAAAACAGGGTGATGATGAATGATCATTCACCCAGGACAAACACGAGAACTTACCCAGAGTTAACAACACTTCTATTGTCTCTCAGGAGATCTCGGCTGCCTCAGCCATGACTTTGTGATTAAACTCTCCATGGCTGATTACTTTGCAATAATGGTGCTATGGGACGGCAGCAGATGAGGCTCATGAAGGAAATAAGATGAGATTTCCTAACCAGAAAAGGTGGAGCAGTGGAGCTTGAAGGCCACGCTCACCCTGGGGATGCTGGGAGCTGTAGTCTCAGTAACAGAGAAAGGGACTGCTCAGGCATCACATGTAGTCACAAAAAAAACCAAAAAAAAAAAACAGATTCTGATTCCAGAAAGCCAAACGGTAACAAAAGTCATTTGAGTTGGTAAAAAAAGTCTGATTAATATGCAAAACTATGAAGAATAATGTGTAAGAATGTTATGAGGAATAAAGACATGATTCAAAACAAATCAATGTTGTTTAGCAAATGTATTCAGTTTTTATTCAGCAAATAAAAACCTTCATGGAGAGATAGAAGAGCTTATTAATACACAAACCTTTCAAACAATTTCCCTTGGTGGTTTTACGTCAGACAACACTGCAGCAAATAGACCCTCAAACAAGAGACAAGAGTCTTCATTTATTGGCTCTCTTGTCAAAAATGGTATGGTAATAAGCATTGTGTGTTGCAAACTCCATCTCATCTGATATGTGTTTTTTTAAGATTTTTGGCAGACAAAATAACTTTAGGTGTGTGTTATATATATTTATTTTGATACCCCTAAATAAAATCTAGTGAAATCCATTGCATTTCAAATTCTCCTTATAAGTAGATAGAACCACCTCTTTTGGAGAGTATTTTCTAACTGGCTAGACTTTTAAGGTGTTTATACTAAACTATACATTCATTATTTGTACTTTAGTTTTTACAGTGTTTGTATATTTCTGTTCCCTTTCACAAAATGGAATTAAGGGTTTCCTGAAAGCCTGATTATGGAGCATCAACTGAGATGTTCTTTAAGGGTGTGGTGGAAGCAGCGGTGTCCTCTGAAGGTGCAGCAATTTAATCAACTGAAAGAAAAGCCTCTTAATGGGTTCTCACGTCCAAACACTGTTGGATGACAATATTGATTAGAGGCATACATTAATCTCTGTCAGCTCACACTGGAAATTACTGACATGATCTGGAATAAATGGTCTCAGTCTGAAGAATTCAGTAAAGTAGTACGCTCATCATCACAGTGTTCAAGTTTATATATATATATATATATGCACATATTTTAGGCTAATGTCTTTTTTTCTTTCATTGCAAGCATTGAAAGAAAAAATGAAAAATGAAAAAACAGGACATATCTCCAAAAATGATACCGTTGTGCCTGTGCATTGCAAATTGCTATCAGGCAGTTAATTGTAAGAACAAGTGAAGCTTACTGTGGGAGACAGGAACATAAGAGAATTTAAACACTGGTTGGAGCCTTTACCAAATTTAAGTACCGTATTTTTTGGACTATAAGGCTCACCGGGTTATAAGACGCAGTATCAATGAATGGATCTATTTTCATAAAGCAAAACAAAGTAGACGGATATGTCAGACTGTATTCAAATTATTAACAATAACTGTCAATATTACAAAAAAAGTATACTCACTTTTTCAATCATTCATCTTCTACAAATCCATCAAAACCTCGTCTCTGGTGTCGGAATTTAACAGTTGAGCGATAGCAGCATCAAGCCAGTCCGGATCCCTCTCGTCATCAGAGCACCGTACGTATCAGGAAAAGTTGTCCGCCACCCCAAAACAAGTCTGTCTAGACAGCATAGAAAGCTGACTCCACGAGATTTTTGACCAGCAGCAATTATGCTTTGATAATCAAGGGGAGTGGCTTCGTCGCTTACCAAAGTCATAATAAAACATGCGGTACACTGTTCAGACATAAGGCGCACCGGAATATAAGGTGCATTTCAAATTTTTCTTGCTAATATAATATATCCAAAAAATACGGTATTATGACAAATTGGGGTGTTGATAGAGCCACAAAACCGATTGAAGGGTATAAATACACCCATTAGCTACTTCACTGAGTACACTTGTTCAATCACTTTCAACACAAAACAGCATCTTGGCAATAACTCCACGCAGACAGGCCTCTAGACAAGATAATGAGGACTCAATAGAGTTCAAACCAAGCATCAGAATGGGACAAAAATGGATTTAAGTGACTTTGAATGTGGCATCTGCGACAGACTGGCGACCTGTCCAGGGTGTACCCCGCCTTTCGCCCGGAACGTTAGCTGGGGATATGCACCAGCATTAGGGACAAAGGGTGAATAGAAAATGGATGGATGGATGGATGAATGTGGCATGGTTGTTTCTGCCACACTGAAGTATTTCAGAAACTGCTGGTCTTCTGACTTTTTCACAAAAAACATCCCTCAAGTTCAGAAGATGAAAATATAGAAATATCCCCTGAGACAGTGGTATAGTAAAAAATGCTCTTTTGATATTAGGTGAAACATTCAGAGTCACGTAAAGACAATCACAAAGACGGCCTTCAATCACCTGAAGAACATTTCCAGGATTAAAGGACTAATGTCTCAGCCAGATCTAGAGAAACTCATCCATGCGTTTATCTTCAGTCGTATTGATTACTGTAATGGCGTCTTCACAGGTCTGTCCAACAAATCAATCAAACAGCTGCAGCTGATCCAGAATGCTGCTGCTCGTGTTCTCACTAAAACCAGGAAGATAGAGCACATAACACCAGTTTTAAAGTCTCTCCACTGGCTCCCTGTAGCTCAAAGAATAGTCTTTAAAATACTGTTGTTAGTTTATAAATCACTGAATGGTTTAGCACCACAATACATTAAAGATCTGCTGCTGTTGTATCAACCTTCCAGACTTCTCAGGTCTTCTGGTTCTGGTTCTGCTCTGCATCCCCAGAACCAGAACCAAATGAGGAGAAGCGGCATTTAGCATCTATGCACCAAAAATCTGGAACAAACTTCCAGAAAACTGTAAAACAGCTGAAACACTGACTTCCTTTAAATCTCAACTAAAAACCCACTTGTTTAGAGTTGTATTCGAAACGTAATCAATTGCAAATTTATTGACGGAATCTGACTATGTTGTGTTTTTATTGTTGATTCTATGTTGCATTGTATTTCTGTGTTTGATTTGATGTAAAGCACTTTGAAATGCCTTGCTGCGGAAATGTGCTATACAAATAAAGTTTGATTGATTTGATTGATTGATTGATTGAAAATAAGATAAAGGAAATACTTGCTCAAAAAACCTCTGATTACCACCAATGTAAGGAGAATATCATCTCAGAACTTTGAATCAGATGATCTACAGCAGATTGTCAGATGAACAATACTGGTATGAAATACCGTGGCCTGATCTGATGAGTATACTTCACCGGTTGGTGTAGAAGTGTAACGGTAAATGAGATATTATCTTTGTATATCTTTGATCCCTTATTGCTGTCAAAACATAATTTAAACTCCACAGCCCAAGTGAAAAATGCTAAGAACCGTCTCTGTCCCTTAATGACCACAGTGTGCCCCTCTGATTTCTAATTCCAGAAGGAGGAAACACTTTGCTACAAAGCTTAGATCATTTCAGGTTTTGGAAGACGTCAATACTGTGTACGGAGGCCTGAGTCCTCACTTGACTGTCACAGGTACAAGTCCAGACTCGATGACCTGGGCGTACATGTCTTTGCCCCTCTCTCACAGCCATCAATTAATTAGTCAATCAATCAATCAATCAATCAACCAATCGATCAATAAGTCTACGGTACTCTACTGTACTTGGTGACCAGATTAATTTCAGCAAAGCCTTGTTGGGGTCTGGTTGAACGGGAGATTGACATCTTGGCTGTGCGGCCAATAAGAGCCTGACAGAATTGTCAACCTGGACCAAGACCCCTGAAGAACATTTTCAACATCTCATTGAATCTACCTGGAACAAATAAGGGCTGCCTAAAACAGTGGATAGTTAGAGTATCGGCAGGTCTGAAAGGGTTATAGAGTGTTGTTGGGGAGGGGAATGTTTGGGTTTCCCTTCTGAGCTTCTTAACTTCCAGTGCTTCATCTTGCAAAGGTGGTAGAAAGCCCATGGGTAGAAACACTAACCTCAGGATGACTTGGCTGGAAGACCTAAGGAATGCTTTTCTTTGCAGTGGTGTTTTAGTTCAGTTTAAGGTGAAATTCAAAGCTTGTCTCCAGGGAAGGATCAGACGTCGGTATGACAGCAGATTGTGAAAGCTGAGTAATGCTCTGGTGGACTGAATGCAGTCACTGGATCTGCAAATACATATATTTAAGGATAGAAGGAAATGCAAATAAAAAGAATGCTTAAAGGTACTGGCCTATTTTCCATTCAGAAACAGTATTTTAGTGTAATTTACCTAAATGATTCCCAGAATGAGTCAATATCTGCAATGATACATTTTCTAAAGTAATGTAGCATTTCTTTAGATACATTTACTAGTGGATTTTCTAACAGTTATCTCTTTGATTTATGTTGTAGTGGCTAATTCATTATGAGACAAAATGAATTAATTGTAAAACACCTAAAAAAAACGTGGCCTAGTTGATTTGTGTTTTGTTTTGTGTGAAATATGCTTTTGTTTACTTACAGAATGCAGACAAGATGCGAGAGGCAAGGTAAGTTTACAGAGCTCAGCTGGAACTTTGAGTGACTAAACATGGTTAGATTGCCATGAAACATGATGGAATCAACTGGAACCTCAGGCATAAAGTGTGCAGCTTCCACACTAAAAACTGATGTAGGGACAAATTTAGAAACCAAAAAAGTCACATGTGGCTCCGCAACAGTGACATGTATAAAATGTTGAGAAATGATGCTCAAATTTGCATAAACATTAGCTCATGCGTTGCAGAAATCTAATGTTTCCAATTGCTGAAGTCCATTTCTTTAAATGTAAAATCAATCTACTCGGGTATGAATAGAAATAATATTATTCAAGTAAAAAAAAAAAAAAAAGTACAATGCAGAAAAGCTATTCTCATAAGTACCTTTTTCCCAAAAAAGTTACTCAAGTAAATGTAACCAGTTATTACCCACTTTTGAACACAGATATTAACAATATAGCCTATTATTTTTTAATAAGCACTTTATATTGATATATTGGCTCTAGCTACTCATCATTCAGCTAACATTACCTGCATCCAGCAGCATTACTTGATTCACTTGGAGGAAAAAGGCAAAGTTATTTGGTGTGTTAGGTCTATGTCGCAGCTGCACAGGCGATAAATAGGCGGGAGAATCTTAGCACTCATGTTGCGTTTAAAGGCGGCTCGGAAAAACACGTGTTAACAATGGATTAAGCAGTTGGAACAAATCTGCAGGAGACAGAGGACACAGATACGGGAAGTACGGGAACCCCTAATGTATCAAAATAGAGATAGGAATAATAGAAAATTGACCACTTTGAAATTACTTGTTGCTGAAAATGTGCTATAAATAAAATTACCTTACCTTACTCTGCAGTAAAAAAGAAGAAGAAGAAGAAGAAAAAAAAAACTCTTTCTGCTCAGGAGTGGTGACCTGGCTGACTCTGTAGGCAGGCAATGCCCTCCCATGCAACAGGGCCTGTACAGTAGCAGTTTTTAATATGGGCTTTATGGGCAGTTGCCCAGGGTGGTGTCAGAAATGGGTGGGATACCCAAGAACTAGAAAATAAAATATATGTAATCTATGTGTTGGCACCTGAACAAGTTTGCTACTACTTGCATGCATGTGAAAAAGTTGCTGTGAGAACTGGGAGACTGCAACATAATTACTTGCTTACCTGAGAATAAAGTTCAAATAAAAAATATCACTGAATACTGTTATTTTCTTAGGAGACAATATTAAGGGTGAAATAATTTGTTCCAGGTGAGTCTAGCAGTGGTTTTTGACAGCTTCTGTGTTTTAAACCTTGAGTGTCTGGAGCTGTAATCTTACCATTTTATGTAAAATTGGAAGATTATACAACCTGCACGCTGGAGTTTTATCCAAAGGTGAGAACTATTTTATTAATGCCTTTGGCTAGAAATATTTGGTAGTTACAGGCATCTAATCTAAAATGTTAATATATAAATTTCTTAAGAAACAGAAGGGTAGTTTTGAAAAGTATCCCATCTGTTTGTATGTAACTTATAGGCCTTAACCCAGAAAGGGGAACAAAAGCTACAATCTGCAAAGTGACATAAACCCCCCCCCCCAAAAAAAACAGGATGACTTTTGCAAAAAAAGAATGAACTCTCCTATGCAAGTTCATGGACTACCAACGGAACATCTAAAATGGTAAGATTACACATTTACACACAATCAGTTCTCTCTATGTGTTCTTTCACTCTCTCCCTCTCTGTCTGCCTTTTTCTTTGCCTCTGTCCCTCTATATCTGTTTTGCCCATTTGTAATAGACTGACAGGAGGACAGCTACAACGAGTGAAGGTCAGAGAAAGATTGTCTGTCCACCAAATCTGTCCTTTTCATCCTGTCTTAAATGTGGTTTAATGTGCTGTTCATTTTATGTGTTTTTATCTTCTAGAAACCCTTTGAAGATTTCAGGAGATATTCAGAACTGAGCCTTACTGAGTGCTCATTCATGTTGGTCTTGTTTGGCTATTCAACCTTTAAACTTGCCCAAATGTTAAATTGTACTGTTAGGATTGCTAAAAGTGGGTCAATGGGTGTTTTATTTCACATAAATATATAGTCAAGCATATAACTTACAAATAAAATGCCCATATACAGTGTGGAGATTCATTGCTCTAAAATGTTTGATTGTGGGGATTTTTCTGTGTTCTGTAGGTTAGGTTTAAGTCAGAGGGCTGCTAAGCAACATCACCTCCATTCTGACTTTTATGACCAAATTTTGGAATGTTATTTTTGATGTCACACTGGTTGGTATCAGAACTCAACATTCTAGTTGAATTCAGTTCGTCAGAAATCTTTGATAGAGTAAGACGTAACTACGAAAGATAAAAGTGCCAACACTTGTAGGTGACATAACAGATGCTGAAATCTACTGGAAAAAGCGATGTTCAAAGAACATAAAAGGAATGAAAAAATCTCAGCCCTCATGAGAGAACGAGGTAAGAGTTCATTAGATTATCAACATATGGTGCATTGACCATATAATTGTGTAATTTGACATTGTAAAAACATATTTGCTTCATAGAAACACAGTTTATAAAATACTCCCATGTCAAAATTGGGTTATTTTGCAAAACTGCAGTGGAAACACTTTTTTTCGCATCACACAAGTCACATGATCAACAGCAGGATGTTGCCACTGGCGCAAACCATGAAGAAGAAGTTGACAGGAAGTAGCTTTAGGACAATGGCACGGCATGTTTTTTAATGACTTTTGCATTCAATTTATTCACATGTGATTTGATTTGTGTTTCCTACTCAACGTAAATACCACAAGTGTAAAATTTAGTGTTTTCTGCACTTATGTAATATGAACACAGTTAGTGTGTAACAGCAATTATAGACCCACAAACACAAACACTGCTCTTTAAAAACGTTCCCACTTGTAATGCGCGTCGTTAGGGCACCAGTCGCATAAAGACGTGTGATTTTTAATGCTAAACTGCACACAGAATTAAACATCATGTACCATGACAGTGAAAAATTTGAATTCTTATCATTATAAAATGTCACGATGAATAAAGTAAGTGCCTACCCCTATTGAGTAATACTAAACATTTGACAAATTGCAAAAAATAATAAAACGATTTTCCCTGTATGTGACTAGCGAGCAACAGCAGACCAAAGAAAAGGAAAATATCTGAAATTGAGACCCCCCGAAAACGGCGGAGGGTCGCTGACAAGGCCGGACCCTCCTCAAGCTGCCAAGAACAGAGGACGAGGAGGATGGTGGAGAGAAAAATGAAAGAAGAAGCAGAGGAGCCTTCACCAAAGGCCAAGAGGAAGAAAATGGAACTGAAACAGGACCAGAGCAAAGAGTCTTGCTGTTCAACGGACGTCAGTGCAGGTTGACTGCTTTGGTGAAACTATTGTTAGCTTGCACTCAGATCCTCAGCATGATTATTAATATGGTTCTTAACAATACCATATTAAAGTTAAAGGGAGGGAAAACAACACAAAGAAGAAACGATATTTTGTAAATGTATTCATGAATCCCACATTTTTACATTACGTCATTTTTATTTTATGGATTATCACTAGTTGCATCACTTAAATTCCTATAAATTACACTGAAATTTGGGACAGAAAATATTCTGTAAAAATACTATTATAAGCCACTAAGTCAAATCTTTCCGTCAGGAAGTTTTTTTCTTAAGGCAACTGAATATTAATATTTTCATGTTGTTTCTACGGATTATTCCCACTGCTAAAGTGCCAGTTCAGTCTGGTACTTTACAGATCAAGACTTGAGATTTAACCCTGTAAAGCCTGAACTATGAAATACTTATCAGAAAACTTCATTTTTGATCTGGATTACTTGCTGAATCTTCTGACTACAACAAAAAAGAAAAGTTAATGAGCTGGGAGTCAAACCCTTTGACGGCCACATAGAGTACAGAGGCCTTCGGACATGGGTCTCACACTTTACTCCGTTACCTTGTGTAACATGATATACAACGTCTAATAAAGCTGAAACAAGACCCGGACCCAAAAATTGTCCTAAGGGTGGAAAATTGCATAGAATAGCTTTAATTGAAAGTCTGTTTTAGGAGACATTACTGATCCATGATGGTTCATTTGTAAACTGTATGCCTTTGGTTATAATCATCAGGTTTTTCTGGAATAGGAAACACACTGAAAATGTAGAGGTCGGAGAAACTTGCATATCAAACATGACATGTTTGACATTACAGGGATCAGAAAGAAGAATCCGAAAAGGAAGATGGAGGACTTGGATAAACCGACCAGGAAGAGGATGAAGATGGTGATGGAAGAAGAAAAAGAGGATTCCCAAAGAGGTTGGAGTTTATGTACCAGTAGATTTGTAGCATAAGCATTTATTATGGGATAGAAATAAGATGTGATGATAATTAGACCCAAGCTTCAATTCTGACACTTTGTGAATTTTGAATGTGTTCATGTGATTAGCTGCATTCCTGCAAAAATACGTTGAGCTCCATTTGCTGGGAGACGGAGGCTTCGGGTCTGTCTTTGCTGGATATCGGATAAAGGGTAAATTACCTGTAAGTATTACACTCTCTGACACAAACGCACAGAATTCAGCTCAGAAATCCATACAGTAATTTTTAGATTTTTTTTATTATATACATATAAATTAAAATCAGATATAGTTCTCTTACACATAGTAGTCAATAAGCGGTACCAGACTTTGTACAGTAAGTGGTAAAAGCCTCAGACAGAGTTTGTGGCAGTGTCCTCAACTTTACAACATCTGTATCACACTGTATGTTGAAGCTGCTTGTCAAACGTTAAGAGAAAATCTTATAATCAACTGTGAAACCTGAAAACGCCCAGAATTTTTTTCAGAAACACTCAGAAAAGGTTTCTGAGCGGAACTGGATGCCTCAACAGATATAACTTTAGTATGGAAGCATTGCTGTTGTTGAGCTACAGAACAGAAACTATAGTTTCTCAAGGTTAATTTCTACTAAAATAGAGTTGTATCCTAAGCATTTTCAGTTTGAGTCATTTCTATGAGCTAAAATCAACTGAAAGAGAGATTTGATCTGACTATCTGTTAATCTTCCAACAATCTGAGGATTTTAGCTCTTCTCAACAAAATCTGACTCCTACTGCCTTCTGGTAGGGAAACTGACTGATATCTTCATTTAAAAAAAATGAAAAGAAAAATATTTATATGCAGTATTTTCATCCAGTAAGAAAAATACCTCCATAACATGCTAACCAAAGTCTTGTTGCTATCTTATAGGTGGCTATCAAACACATACCAAAAGACAAAGTAGTCATCAAAGATAAGGTAAGCGAGAAGCAGAATCTAGTACAGCTTTTTTTAAGTGGATTCCAAATGCATTGTGGGTTTTGCCTATTTGCTTGGATGTTTCAGGATGAGAATGGCAAGGAGATGGCCATGGAGTTGGTCATCATGTTAAAACTTGCGAGTGAACCAGTGCCGCATGCAGCCATCTTGTCCCTGTTGGACTGGTACGATCTGGATCAGGAGCTGATTTTAGTCATGGAGAGACCCATGTTCGCAGAGGACCTCTTGCTCTATCTTAACGAGCGTGGAAATTTCATAGAGGAGAGTGAGGCCAAGGTACCAATGCTATACATAATAATAATAATAATAATAATAATAATAATGCAGGAAAAATTACCCAATTTCAACTACTTAATTATAAAACCCTTGAAGAAATTATGAATCAATTAAGCTCAAGTTCCTGCTGTCCTGATATCCTATTCACACATTTCTGTAAAAAAGTCCTCCCTGTCAATACAAATAATTTGATTGAAATAGTAAACTCATTGCTTCCATCAGGAGTTTTCCCCGAGGCTTTAAAAACAGCAGATAGCAATCCACTGATAAAATCAATTGGACAAGTCACTATTGTAGAATTACAGGCCGACCTCCAACCTCTCCTTCATCAACAGTGTTATTGAGAAAGCTGTTTTTAAACAATTGAATAGTTTCCTATCAACAACAAACCGCTTTGATGTCTTTCAGTCTGTTTTCCGGGCCCACCACAGCACTTAGACTGGCCTAGTCAAAGTGTTCAATGACATTCATATAAACATAGATTGTGGAAGAAGTGCACTGATATCTGATCACATTTCAGTGCAGCTTTTGACACTGTTGATCATGACATATTACTAAAACGACTAGAGAGTTGGGTTGGACTCTTCGGACCAGTACTCAACTGGTCTGTATCTTACATAAAGGTCAGAGATTTCTTTGTTTCAATAAGAAACTTCTCATCGAAGTGGACAGAAGTCACATGTGGTGTACCCCAAAGCTCAATCTTGGGCTACCTTTCTTATTCAATGTAAGAGAGGTCCAGAACTTCCTGAAAACTGTTGAAACACTGAGTACCTTTAAATCTAGATTAAAGTTGCCTTTGAAGCATAATCAAGTAAGAATTTAACGATGCCACTTGACAATGTAATGTTTCAATTGTTGATTCTGTGTTATGTGGCTTTGCGTTTTTGTGCTTTTATGAGTAAATCACTTTGAAATGTTTTGATGCTGAAATATGCTATACAAATAAAATTTAATTGATTGAAGCTGGTGGATGGACTTTCAATGTGTTTTTGAGATGCTGTTATATGTGCTGTTTTCATTGTTGCTTTTTCATACCAAATGTAAATATGGGTAGTCACATTACCTTTGCGCCTTAGGTCATACTGAAACAGCTGGTGGAAGCTGCTGTTTACCTTCAGAATGCAAACATCTTCCACAGAGACCTAAAAGTGGACAATGTCTTGATTGACAGCAGTTCAGAAGACAAACACATCTATCTCATAGACTTCGGCTTAAGCTGCTTTGATGACGGGAAACAACATGAACTACTTTGTGGTACAACTGAACCGTAGAACTCACTCCATTCTCATTTATTAATGCTGTTTTAAATTTTTTTTTCATCTTTATGATCTTATTCTTACATATCTTCAAGGTACTCCTGGTCACATCCCACTGGACTGGATGGTTAACAGTACTTACAAGGCTGGACCTACAACAGTGTGGCAGCTGGGGGTTGTTCTGTTCGAGATGCTCCACATGACGCGGTTCAACATTAACACCTACATCTCAAACAACTTGACAATATGGCATTGGCTTTCCGACGGTGAGACAAACACTTACAGTACAGATGTTCTGTCTCATTCTATTTTGTTTCTTCGGCTCTGTTCATTGTTGCTGTTTAACCTCTAAACTTCTAGACTGCATGGATTTTCTGTCAAAGTGTCTAATAAGTGACCCCGAGGACCGTCCCTCCTTGGAAGACCTGCTGTGTCACCCGTGGCTTTCGTAGACTATACACACACACACACACCCACACACACACGCACCAATGCAACCTTAACTTTTTTTGTTAGCAGTTTAATCTAGTCTAGGCTGGGCTGTTGGATACTATTAAACTATAAAGGATTGGGGTTAGGGTTAAATGACACAAGTCGGTTAATTTGGCAATTAATTTTCTTCGGGTGCTGCACTTCCTCCGCTACTCAAAACAACATTCAATTTAGGTTAATAAAGATTCAAAAAGGGTCGGGTGCAATGCAGTATGGGTGGTGGCCAAAGGTGGGAGACCTTGGCAGTCTGATCCTCATCATCAGAAGCTGGCTCTAAAGATGTGGAATGTAACTTCTCTGGTGGGGAAGGAGCCTGAAGTGGTGTTAGCTCGAGAGTTCTATACAAGTGGCCAAAATGAGTTTTCTTCGCAGTCCCTTAGAGTTTGAAGCTCATTCTTTCGGAAGGGACTCAGGGTAGAGCTGCTGCCTCTCCATGTCAAGAGGAGCCAGTTGAGGTGGGTTGGGCATTTGGCCAGCATGCGTCCTGGATGCCTCCTGGTGAGGTGTTCCAAGCTAATTTCACTGGGAGGAGGCCCAGGGGAAGATCCAGAATGTGTTTTTGAGGGTCTATGGCTTGTGGCTGTCCTGGGAACGCCTTGGGATTCCTCCAGAGGAGCGAGCTAAAGGCGGCAGAGGAGATGGAAGTCTGGGCCTTCTTACTAAGACTGCTACCCCGTGACCCGAACACAGATAAGCGGAAGAAAATAGATGTAATAGATTAAGATTCAATTCAATTTGTTCTTTTTTTACATAGTGCCAATTAAAAACAAAAGTCATTTTGAAGCATTTATGGAAAATATCTATATTACATCTGGTTAGATTCATTAGGAATTATTACCACCAGACCTTGGCCTCTGTTCACTATGCAAACAGACACATTCACACATGCATAAATAAATATTTTTCTATGTGTATATCAGTATATTAAGCAAGATTTAGTTTTTACATGGATGTATATATTTTCTCATGCCTCTATCTATAAATGTGTCTGTAAATTTGTTCTAATACATATATATATATATATATATATATATATATATATATATATAGTTGTTGTTGTTGTTTTGTTACAAATTTGTCCATAGTTCATCTCCCTTACCAAAGTTGTTCTCTCTGTGTTTTTTCTAGATCTTCCCTGACCCAGGATGTGTGTGCGAGTGTTTGTATGTTTGTCTGTCTCTCTTTCCTGTCCTCTCCAACCCCAGCCGGTCGAGGCAGACGGCCGTCCATCCTGAGCCTTGTTCTGCTAGAGGTCTCTTCCTTTGAAAGGGGAGTGCTTCCTCTCCACTGTCACCCCGTATTTTGCTCAGGATGGGGGATTGCATTGAAATAAAGCTTTGATGCAATCTGCTGGTTTCCTCCCCTCCGCAGAATCGCCACCTTAATGTGGTGGAGGGGTTTGAGTACCCCCATGATCCTGAGGTCAAAGTTGTCTGGAGCTTTGACTGTTGTTGGGGTCTTTCATGGCAAACTGGCTTCAGAGGAGGGGGTCACACTAAGAGCGATTCAAACATCTTGATTCAGTGAGACAACCTGAGAATTGTGAACATGTTTACTAATTCATCTTGTTTGAATGATGCCTAGTGGAAGATCTACCAGAGAACACTTTAGGCAGAAGAAAATTTTAAAGAATTATAGATTAAAGATGAGATTGTTATCTTCGCGAAGGAAAGGGTGTGCATACAAACTTGCCCCAGTCAAGCAGCCGCCCCTACAGCTTACTTTACGACATGGCTTCACTGTGGAAAGCTGTGAACTGCTAGAGAAAATTAATATAGAATAAACTTATTGTTATGTGTTATTGGTGTTGTATACTTTTGTTGCTAAGCTGCTTGAATTTAAACAGGCTGCTGGGCTTCAGTGACTTTAGGGGTAATTTCTGTTAACAAGCAGCAAAATGGAGGACTACTGTAGAATGCTGTGCAGTGCTTGCATTCATCTGTGTTGTTTTATCCCTGTGGTTTAAAATCCATCCATCCATCCATATTCTTCTGCTTATCCGGGGATGGGTCGTGGGGGTAACAGCTTCTGAAAGGAGGCCCAGACTTCCCTCTCCCCAGCCACTTCTTCCAGCTCCTCCGAAGGAATCCCAAGGCGTTCCCAGGCCAGCCGAGAGACATAGTCCCTCCAGCGTGTCCTGGATCTTCTCCGGGTCTTCCTCCCGGTGGGACGTGCCCGGGACACCTCACCAGGGAGATGTCCAGGAGGCATCCTGACCAGATGCCCGAGCCACCTCAACTGGCCCCTCTCGACGTGAAGGAGCAGTGGCTGTACTTTGAGTCCCTCCCGGATGACTGAGCTTCTCGCCCTATCTCTAAGGGAGAGCCCAGCCACCCTACGGAGAAAACCCATTTCGGCCGCTTGTATCCGCGATCTTGTTCTTTCAGTCATGACCCAAAGCTCATGACCATAGATCAGGGTGGGAACGTAGATCGAATGGTAAATAGAGAGCTTCCCTTTTTGGCTCAGCTCTCTCTTAACCACGACGGACCGGCACAGCGCCCGCTTGACAGCAGATGCTGCGCTAATCCGCCTGTCGATCTCCCTCTCCCTTCTTCCCTCATTCGTGAACAAGATCCTGAGATACTTGAACTTCTCCACTTGGGGCAGGACACCCTCCCAACCCAGAGAAGGCACTCTACCCTTTTCCGGCTTTTGGCTTAAAATGGTCCTATATTTTTGACCGTTTCTGTCATTTTGGTACTCTGTGTCTCCTGTCAGAGCTAAAAGTAATGCTTAGCATACACGCAGGCGTTATCTGATGCAAGAGCAACTGCTGACACAACATAAATAACTTTCCAGCTGGAGCACAGTGCACTGAATAGTAGCACTAGGCAACTGACCACTATTTATTACAATGTAATAAATACTATAGTGTTTTTATTCCTAAGAATAAGACTAGTATTTATTACAGTGTATTTAAAGTTGCAGTTATGTAACTTTTATAAAAAAAATATTTTATGCAAATCTCATTATGTTGTGACAGTTTGTATGGGATAAAATTGTGAGAAATTGGAGTTCCTTTGCCTTCTCCCAGCACTCCCAATGCTAATGAGAGGCAACCAATCAGAGCCAGGATGAGGGTTTTAGTGCTGTCAATCACTGTGTTTTTAGATCTTTTTAAGCTTTATGTATTTTAGTCAACACGTGACACACCACAAACACCATATTGTAAATCCTGATAAAACTCCAGCCTGTCAGCAAACAGTTCCCTAGTTTAAGTTGACACTTTGTCCGACCACCGTAGGTTCTTTTTAAATCTACCATTACAGCATTGTTCATCAGCGTTTACGTAGGAGTACACTTCCACACATTTTCCTATGTAAATTCAAGAGTTGTGAACAGTATATTAGAATATTATTAACAGCTTTATGATTTCTGTTAGAGAGGGTTTTTTTTTTTTTTTTTTTTTTTTTTTTTTTTCCTTTAGGTTGATATGAAAATGGAAAGTCTGGCAAAGGGTGAGGAACTGTGAGAGCCAACCGAGAGAGAAAGTCAGCAATGTAGAAGAGTGGAGTAAAAATATAACTGAGATAAAAATAAGGAAACTGTTGCCACAGTAACAGAGTTGTATGGTTTCTTATTTTTTTGCAAATATGCTGAGAACTTGACATAAAACCTTTGTCAAACTTACTACAGGTTTTCCTGCTTTCTTTATAATTTAGCTTTAGCTGTAGGTAAGACGAATAAGCAATAGAAAACATATTTGGGGGACAACTTCAAGTATCCTCTGTAGACTCAGGATTTCCAACATGGATTCCCTTTTTCATTTAATTTCCTCTTAAGTGAAAGTGTAGGAGTTAAAAACGACGTCTCCATTCAGCTTCTGCGTCATTCAGCAACTGTTGCCTTCAAGCCAACCAGAACAAGCAACATCCTCCAGAGACCTCAAAGGCTGCATCGAGTCCCTTTAAACGTGTTGGTCTAACGTACCGTGGTTACGTGCCGAGCTGCTTCTGCCTCTCACAACACTACCTCTGACAATTGAAAGTCATTTTATTTCCATAGGAAATGTCAGCAAACAAAATTAGTAAGTTTCAGTCAGTATTATGTAAAGTATTCCAAAATGTCCTAATGAATACTAAAAAAGCTTAAATAACTGTATATTAAAAAAAAACATAGCGATAAGATGGACTGTAAAAATCAATTTTGTAGTCATGTCTTTTCAAAAACTTTACTACTGGGACCAGTTACTTTTAAAATGACTTTTAATGCTTTTATAAACTTAAAGAAACATTTTGACAGGAACATGTTTTGTATTCTACTTCACTTAATATTTTAAGTCCTTAGGAAAATAAATCACTAGCTGGTATTATTATATTATTCTTTAAAACCATGAAAAATGTTCTGGCTCCAGATTATTAAAGAAACAACAACCAGGAATCACATCTGTCTCTGTCACCAGACTCCCCAATGTTTTTACTGGAACCGAATCAGGATCTTTGGAGTCTTTAACTGAGCTACAGTATGTCATTTCATTTCATGAATTGTAAAAAAAGAAGAAAAATAATATATGAGTAGGTGGAAAGTAACCCAACTAAAGGAATTAACTGAAAGCTAAAGTAAAGTATTCCCATATGTTTTTTTTTTTTGTTTTTTTTTTTTTATTTCTGTTATATAATTCAAATGTATATATCTTGAGATATGATTTAAAATGAACATAACATATATCTATCTAAAATAATTAAATGAACTAAATTGACTAACCAGATAATTAGTATTTATCTTACTATTACAATATGACACATGGAATTTTTTTGTACAAATTAGTTTATTGTCCAATGTGGCATATTTTACATGCCACAGTGATATTTGGCTAAGTTAGACTTTATTTTCAATGTTAACCTGAAGTGCGGCACTTTGTTACATATGTGGAAGTTGAACATGAGTAAATATGGGATGCTTTGACAGAACTGGTGTCCTGCAGTAAGAAGGACTTGGTATGGATTTTGGTTTGAGCCCTTCATCATACTGTGCCTGTTCTCTTCTTACATGCACACAAATGTCACATGCATGTTGAGAAAACTGACAACTCCAAGCTTCTCTTAGGAATACTTGTGGGTCTTCATCATCGTGTTGCTCTGTTGTGAAGCATCTTCATCATTTCCTTACACTCCAACAAGCACACTGAGAATTCATTCTATGTTAAGTATTTGTCAGTGGTAGGCATATTTCCACTAATGTACTAACAGAAGAGGAAAAATTGCATTTTTTTGCTAACTTTGAAAACATTTACCGCACCTACCTCGCCCTGGGTTACTTTTAAAGAATAAATTCTGAAGCTAATTTAGTTGGTTGTTTTGTAAACTTCCAGTTGAATGAACTTTGACATATGGGTTGAAGTTTTGGTAATTTCCTTAGTACTAGTGTCATCTGGAGGAAACATTTTTCTGTTGGAGCAAAACAACTTCTGAAAGCCTCTTTGGGCATTTGTAAAGTTCAAACTTCAGCCACATGTGACACTTGGTGCGCTTTCAAGATTTGATATTCCCTGCTTTAGTTTCAGCATCCATATCTAATGCAATGTTTTGAGCCAATCTGTTTGAAGATATAATTGATTTTTTCAAAAAATGTGCTAAACAAATATAATTTAAATGGTATATTTTAATCTGTGCAAATACTGTTACTACCATGGTAGTCAGTAAACATCTCATCCCAGCTTTGTGAAGTTTTTTTCCTAAAATTGTAAGAAAGGGAGGAAAATGAAATCTATGTTGAGTCAGAGCCTTGAACTCCAAAGCATTGATCTTTCTGCTCTTGCGGCTTGTCAATATGTTCTAATCATTTGTTTTTTATAATGCCCATTGCTACTCAAAAGAGTTTGAAAGCTACCACTGTCCAGTAAATCATCATTACAGCACACTACCCATAAAGCAGTGTGGTGTCACCTAAGAATTCACAATTTATTTTGTTTACCCAATTAAAATACTTTATTTTATAGAGTTAAATAAAAACAAGATATTGACATGTGAACATTTATTTCATAAGACCTAAATACTAAATTGGGTGTCCTAATTTTTTTTGCATGCATGCATAGGAAGTGTGTGTTGTCCATCACTGATGGAAACTTCTTCCACTGCCTCCAATTTATGATGCAGAACTGAAGAGAAGCTTAACAAGCTCAACTTTTTGCCCTCCACAGGCTGCAATTTTAATTTGCTGCATCTAATCTACTGTCTGTTCTAGTCTTAGCGGTGCACTTTTCAATATTTGTTCAATCAACGAGCTTGCATTTGTAAATTAGACAGGGAGGAAACATTTGCTGCAATGCTAATGCAGCTCTTGTGTTGTGAAGCAGCTCTTGTCTGGCTCAGTGTGACTGCCAGCTCGGTTTCTGACACAGCACTGATGCTTCCTGATGAAACGGGCAGAATTAAAACACAGGAAGCAGAACCTCAGAGCGGTGTGACACTAAACTGATGCTTAAATTGTAGGGAGTCATCACACCAAGCAACATAAACTATAGAAGACCTGTGCTCTGAAATGCAAGAAGTGAAATGATATGTTAAATTTTAACTTTTCATATTTAGAAGATAATCAGGCCAATACATCGTTTTACATTTTCAAAGTACTTCAAGTCTCTTGCTCTGCATGACTTTCCTCTTAGTGTCTCTACTTATTCTCCACAGCGATGGCAGCTATATTCCATCTCCAAGGTATAGCTGGCAGTCTCTTACTTATTCAGCTTGACTGTGATCAGGAGCCTCGATCAGAGTCTAGCAAAGCTCCTGAAGCTTGCAGTCATTCACGTCTTTAAAGTCCCCTCCCCCTCATCCCTTCATCCTCCATTTCTCCATTAACTAAGGAGAAAAATGATAGGAGCACACCGCTGCTTCTACAGCCTTTGTCCTTCTGTTCTGCATACGCTTAGCAGTTTTCTTCTACATAGAGTCTCTAACTCAGTTTGATTCAGTCATGTCAGTGGCTGCATACCCAACCTTTTTGTACAGGAGGATTTTGTAATGCAGTATTTAGCGACTAATTATCCTCCAAGTGTCAAAAATTCACATTTTATTATTTTTCACTGCAGTAGATGCCCACTCTAGATGCAGATGCCAATGCCCAAGGTCCTGGAAGTCAAAGAAGGTTTTGGAGTGCTTAAACCTTTTATCCCTTTGTAATTTAACCATGAGGGAAGTAGAACTGGATTGTTTTATTTCTAGCCATTTGTCTACGTTTCTCCCTCACACTGGCTTTGATGACAATATTGTTCTAAGAAAATTCACTTTTTTTTTCTTTATGGGAAGGATAAAGCATTTAACTGATTAAAGACCATATCTTTTATTGATGTCATGATCTCTGATAAACTATCAAGCAAAGCTTGAAACGGTGTCTTCAGAGATTTTTTTCTGATCTTTGCTTCCACCTCTGAGTTAAAACATGGGCTTTTTATGAGAGGAACAATAGGTGGACAGGGTGCCATAAAGATCCCACTGTGGTCTGTCAGGGTGAAGTTGATCTTAGAATAGAGATCAACTTCACCCTGACAGTGAAGTCAAACCCTCACATATGGTCATGAGCTGTGGATGACGATGATGATGACGATGATGATAAGACATTAAACCAGCAGATCAGAAATCCAGAGGCCTTCAGGTCCCGGTGTTTTGGTGAAGAGCTTGACTATTTGGGGCTCTTTAGAGTGGCTTGTTCAAAGAGTCAAAGAGGTTAGTAGAAGAGGTTTCGATGTACTCTGATGCCACATTAAGTAAACTTTATTATTCCCAATGGCCAACTTGTTGAGGGTTGGGTTACAACCTTCCAAGCAGTAACAGCAGTAACAACATTTCTCTGAAGTACAATGATACCAAGGCAAGAGAGTGATTTATTCCAAATGAATACAGTTCATTTTTACTTCTCAAATATATTCCAACTGGCAGCAGGCTATTTGTTAACCACAGGCAGGAAAGTCAGTTTTAGCAGCAAAACTGGAAAAGAAAATCATTAGCCCACCCGACACACTCACCAACATATTTATGTTAACAAATACACCCTGACGTTGTGGACATTATAGCTCACACATGACTTTAGATAACTTTAACTAGGTGACCTGCAAGATGTATGAAGTAAAAGGTCACTAAAACTTTTGTCTTTATAAACTAGTCATAACATCAGTAAAAGAAAAAAACTGAAGCCTTTGTGACACAGTTGGTATCACTTGTTGCCTCATGTTGCCCTATAATACCAGCAATCTGGTTGCCTCAGTGACTCCTGAAGATAGGCAGAGGCTCCTTTGCAACCCTGTGGGTCGGTATAGACAATGAATATATGATTGATTAATTTAAATAAAGTGAATTTTTGTTACTATTATTATCTTGCCATGGGAATGCAGTTTTTCTAATGTTCTGGATTAGAACATTTTGCTCCAGAAAATTTCTGTTATTTTTTTGACTCCTGCGGTACAGCACAGGATTTCTTTCCTTTGTGTAGATTTAGATACTGTACCCTTTGTTGTTGTCTTGGTGACAGAAGATGAGTTGTTCTGGAGTGAGCACTGAGGTCACAGCCTGCTGAGCATAAGAATCCATACAAGGCATCCCAAAGGACGGAACTGAGCAGTATGGCCATTAGCCCAGCTAATCTTCCCTTTAAGCCAAGAGCACGACTTGAGAGGAACACACATCCAAAGTGGTGGTGTATTTTGTTGCATTCCGTGGCACAGTGTCCTTTGAGTAGAACAGGGTCAAAAGGGATATCTGGGCACAGCGCCTCAGATGGTCAGCTGCAGTCTGAATGCTGCCAGCCTGGGACGCTTATTAGAAAATAGTAGGAACAATGTTTTTTTTGTTTTTTTTGGGGGGGGTTTTTCCTACTAGTGTGTTGCCCCTTTAAGTGACCCACTTGAAACTACATATCTTTTTTAATGTAGTTAAACTCTTTTTAATGTCCATTTGATGCAGTATTTACATTAGCAGTGTGCAACATGCATCTGGAAATGAGACTGTTGTGTCTTTGTCTTTTCTAAAATAATTTGAGTAGTTAAAACTTTTTCCAGTGTTAAAATTATTCAATTTCTTGTTGCAATAACTCTGAAAAGAATTAAATTAACACCAATTCAGATAAGGACCAAATAGACTTGGCATAGTGTTGATTTAATTCTGCAGAATTTGCTGTGCAGCACTGTGGTTCTTCCACATTCTGTGTTTATATGGAAGTCATTGAACACTTTTACGAGGGCAGTCTCCGTACTGTGGTGAGCTCAAAAATCAGACTAAAAGACATCAAAGTGGTCGGTTATCGTAAGGAAGCTATTTAACAGTTGAAACAGCTTTTTCAACAATTTTGCTGGTGAATCAGAGGTTGGAGATCAGCCTGTGATCACGGTTCACCCAGTTAGCTCCAATCATGGATTGCTGCACACACCAGCCAGTAGTGCATCAGGTAGCATTGTGATGAGGCAGCTCAGCTTTCCAAGCTACACTTTCTTTCATGTATGGCCAGTGAAAAATCTGTAGATTTTACGTTACATTCCACAGAAAAATCAGAGAACAGATGAATCGACAAATACAGAACCACCCTGGGGGAGAGGGGTCGTCTTCTGTAGAGTAGGGTAGAGAATATTCTTAATGTGATGTTGAACATATGCTTGTAAACCTGCTTGCTTATTGCACTGGGCTTTAAAATACCAAGAAGGGCTTTGGAATTATTAACAGTTAATGTAAGGAGGACGTCTCCAGGGTTTAGTTTTTTTTTTTTGCTCTGTATCAGGTATTCCACTTTAGTGATGTATCAGAATTGCCACCTTTAATAGGATATTTTAAGAACTCCGTAATTACACAACCACACACTGTCAGTTACTTGACAAATGGCTGAACTGAACTGTGTGTGGGGGTGTGCGGGCTTGTGTCTGTGAGCTGTGAGAGAGGAGCTCGTGATTAGAAGTTAATTTAAATTGCAGCTTTGACAACAAGGGTGCATTACCTTTAACAAAATTACAAAGTTAATTAGGAACAGGTACATTTGAGGAATATATATGAACCACTGATGCGGTGTCACATGGAGTACCATGGCTCCAACTCAACTTTCATTCACAGAAAATAATGATGACCACATGCAGTGTGACTGATTAGGTCCAAATTAAAATGAGCCATTAATAAAAACTGCTACCAAAGACATAATGGGATTTTGATTAAACCCATCAATTTATTACTTTAGTTTGTTTGTAAGCACCGAAGGAGTGGTTGGACATTACAGGGCACTTCTCTTTGAATTGATTTGCAGACGCTCTAGTGTCATTACTCTTGAAAAGGCAATGATGGCCATCCATTCATCTGTTGGCCCAATAAATTGGATGTGGGTGAAACATCTCTTGGAGGTCGATTACATGACATATGGTGCGAAGCATACAAAGGCTGCTGAAAATTAATTATTTCTCTTCGTTCCAGTTCTTCTACTTTCTGACAAGGCTAGAGAATAATGTGTACATCTGAATTATTACAAGCCGTCTACAATGTCGAAGAATTTTATTACATGCATGTAATGCCTTGAAAGAATTTTTAGACCCCTTAAACATTTTTTGCATCAGATCATATTCTAACAAACAAAACAGTATTTATCTATGGAGTGGAAACAAAGTAGATTGTTCTGAATTTGTTTCTGTGTTCACCAAGAATGACAATGCATTTTGTCCCCTCATCAATACTCTGTAGAAAAAAAATTTGCTCCAGTGAAAGAAAACAGGACAGTGCACTGATTTTTTTTTCTTTAAACCAACTTTCAAAAAAATGACCCCAATTGGTTGCAGCTAATTTTATTTATTTTTTTTTTCATTTTTGTTGAAAATCAAATTACAATTTTATTTTGAGCAAAACTAATAAAACTAGTTGTTTAAGTTGGTTTAAAAACATTTTTTCAGTGTGTTATTGGTCATTTATTTTCACTCTTTGAAATGTCAGGGTTTTTTTTATTTGCCAAGTTCAGGTAGTTTGTTTATTGTCTTTACTATTCCAATTGTTTCGCCCATAAAAGTTGTTTGATAATGCTAAACGTTTTGGATTGACAGAGAAACTAATTCAGTAAAAAGGTTAATCTACCAAAATTAAACTTTTGCACACCATCTATTTCGAAGTGTTCACAAGTGACAAAATGAAATGTCCCGTAAGATTAATGTTAAAATCTAATTTCAGAATGGAGAACTAGTCCTGCCATAATTAGGAATAAACACAGAAATGGACAGCATAATAGATGAATTACTTCCCATTAAATATTTTCTCAAATGAATGAGTGAATGTGCCATTAAAGCCCCAAACTGGTGCTGAATGCTGGTCTGACCTGGCTTACGAAACCTGGAACCTAACAAAACCTGGTCAATATGGCCAATATATCAATCACTTTTAAAGTTAAATTGTTTGCTGTCCAAGGATGATTTTACTCCTACGAGTTCAATTTCTATAAATGTCACTCAAAAGTTTTCATTCATATATTATGTGGACTGAAGAGATAGAATATGTCTGTTTCTCCGGGATGATGTCTTTCTAAATTAAGAGTAAACAATTCAAATGTCACTCAACAGTATTTTTCATATTTAATGTGGAATTTAAACACTGCCTGAGTAAATGTGGTCGCTCCAAAACCTTTCCAAGGGATTTGTCTCATGGATTATTTTTACATTACCCTCATCATGACTTTTCCCTTCCTTTCATACAGCTGAGAAGTTGAACTAGAGCTTCTATAGGCAGCTGCTTCAATAAAACATTCAGCATAATAATGATGAAAGAAGGGACGACAAGTTGCACAATGCATTTATTGATCATTTAAAATGCTTGTCTGTGCTGCTCTTCCTGACTGTGATGGGTGAAGCTGTGGCTCATCATCATTTCTGCCTATCGCTGCTTTAGTCGCTGCAGTCATCCAATCCACACTGCCCTACATATGATTTATGGGACTTAAATGACTTATTTAAACCCGCTTCCAAGACAAATGGTACATCAGCACTTCCTGTTGCCTTCAGTAATACAATAGATTTAATAGAGTGCTTAGATATTACTACCATGCGCACATGCCAGGTTTCTGTCATTGTCCACCACTTTGTGCATGTAATGTGTTTTGTAGAGCTTGAGCAATCGGATTATTGTCATGTGTCTTTGATTGGCCCAGATGATTTATTTTCACTCCAGCTATGATGTTTCCCAAAACCTAACTGCGTTTTTTTGGTATTGAATGGAGCCAGGAGATTATTATGCAGATTTTTCTGTGGAATCTAACTCCAACTAATTCACAGAATATTTGTCTATTTTTAGATATTTTTCCTTAAATTATCCCACTGGAAGTATAGCTTGGGGAGCAGATATACCTAGGTGGAATGCTACGTGACACACTATTGGCTGATGTTTTAAAGCAGCTAATCTAGGAGCACCATATACTTTTCTTGCCGCTGATTTGCTGTGTCCTGAAGAGTGGAGATTAGCAAGTTTGTAGCCCTTAACTTCTGCAGTAGTAAAACAGTCTTTACCATTGCTAACCAACATAAAGTGTAAGGATGCTTTCATAAGTGATAACCTGGAAAATTCAGCTTGACGTGGGATAAAAATTTTATCATTTGTTTCATTTTCAGTTCCTGTGGTTCTCTTCCACACTACACTGTGTGAAACAAGCCAAACACTTTGAGCAACCTGCTGCATCACTCACCATTGGTGTCGCTGCACCAGGTACCACTAAAGGAAACAGCACAAAAACCTCAGAAGAAGACACTGAATGCATCTTCCGTCTACATGAAGCATCAAATTTATCTGACAGGTTTCTCTTTTGTGTTTGGCTAAAAACCATGAGTCTTTTTTCTCGCTAGCACTAGACTAGCATGTTTATTTAAGTGTATTTAGCCAGAATGCCCTGTGCTGTAGTCTGCTTCCTGTTTTTGCAGCGGTCTCCAAGCCACTTGGCATTCATGCGTTTGAACCACACTAGAGTTCACTTCAACTAAACAGAGACTGAGGTTTTTAGATGTGCCAGAGTTCACTTTTTTTAATCTGCAGTTCCATTATAGATTCACTCCTCCCCAAATGAACAGGGCTTTCTAGAAAAAGGAATTAGAATTTGATTGAAGGCCTTATCAGTAACTCAGGTGTTCCAAATCAGTAATCATTGTTGCAGAGGTGTAATGAAGAGCTCTTCATTACTGGGACGTTTTATTTTCATTTTTTACTTAAGTCACTGTATAGCACTTTAAAATAATTTTTAGCACTTTATTAACAAACACTTTATTTAGCACTGCACTTTAAGCATAGATTTGCAAATCAATAGCAATTTGCACACAATAAATTTTAATTGTATTTATTGGGTATTTTTAGTGATTAGCATGTAGCCTTTTGTTCTGAGCTCTGCACAGCTGTTCCTCATTGACGAGTGAGCTGGTTACTTATGAAGGGAGGATAATTGTTACTCAAAGCAATGAGCTACTGGTGGGTAAAACTGGGCAAATGTTTGTGCATAGTCTGTTGAGTGCTAATAGAAAGTGACTCACCTGTCTTTTCTTTGTCCTCTCCAGGGTGTTTGGACAAATACTGCCCTGAGGGTCCAGACACCATATATAGTTTCCGGGAGAGCCCATTGAAAAGTGTGGGGGGGGGGGCATTGTTTATGGGTTTTGTGATGTTTCATTATGGTGTAATGATAAAACATTTATAAAAAGTAGTTGGAAATGTTTGTATTTAATAAAAGGTATTTTATTTAAATAGGTGGGGATTAATGAATTGAGATTCCCCTGTGAATTAAATGTGGTTTGGTCCATCATAGCTGGGACTACTTAAGGCTGCAGTTTCACCTGTGAAGTGTTGTTGATTTTGTGTGAAGAATAAACCACTGCTGTTTCCACATGACTGCCTCAAAGCGTCATCCTCACTGTAAAATCCAACCGCAAAAGGCCGCCTTGTTACAAGAGGAAAGGTAAATATCAAACATAACCAAAAGGACAGTAACAGTGTTAATGCATATTAAGGTCTCTACTCAAGACTTTGGGCCCCATAAGGAGCAGTGGGTCCTCACAATGCAGTATTTATCAGAGAAATAGCCCTTACAAGGTGAGAAATTCAAAACACACACACACCAGCAGCAGTGTGTTATCAATGCCCCATCCATTAAAACTGTGTCACAGCCATCATGGTAGCACCTATAGGACAGACGTGGCTGTAGCCACAATCAGAGTGACAGCCATGTTGTCCCAGGGCTGCTGTCAGCATCAGAGCCCGTCTGTCTCAGTCTGCCAGTGGGAGAAGGAACAGTGAGGGGAGAGGAAACTATCTTGTCTGCTTTTTTTTTTTTTGGGATTCTCCTGCAGTCGATCTGACGGTGATGGGACGGTAACTGAAGTGGTCCTCTGTCACATTTCAAGTCAGCATTTTTCCCATTGCCCAGAGGCAATATGTTGGAGCTTATTGAAAGCGAATTTTAAATGCTAGTTTATATACAATTTCATTTCCCTTTTTTTCTCCAATAGGAATCAGTATAAAGACCCCATATATAACTTTCCTGACATCTTACTGCTTGTTTTGCTTGAGTTCTCTAGGTTTACTTTAACAGTACTTTAGCGACTGAATCCAAAATCACTCATTTACATATTGTTCAACTTTTGCTGTCAGACTGCTAAAATGAATTGTCAAAAGATCTATATTTTGTGTTAGCAAGTCATAAAACATTATTTTAGTAAACTTTTTTTTTTTTTTTTTTTTTTTTAAATTTTTGAAACATCAGTCATGAAAACTACAGAAGCATTTTACTGTCAGATCTTGGGAATAAGTTTAGAAGCACTATCTTGTGATAACAAGATCGTTAAAATGTTGCTACAAGACTTCTATCTCATAAAACCAAAATTTATTATGTTTCAAATAGTAGAACAGCAACAGCAATAGCTCTTGATCTAGAGAAAACCAGGTGAGAAGAAGGATCGTGTTGAGTCACTTTGTGCGTCCGACAGAGGAGCATATATTTACATCTCATTTGGTCCAGGGTATAAAAGGTCATTTTTACAAGTTTTGATTTTACCTTAATAGAAACCATTGTATTATATATAATATTGGCTTATGTGATATCATTTTTTTCAGAACAACCTGAACTGTATGAATTTACACTAAGTATTTACTTTTGGACATACTGTGGCAGCATTTTGGACCTTGAGTCACAGAAAAACAAAACCTGATTTGGTAAAATATTTGTTTTTTCACTGTGAAAATGTCAAATATTCACAACAAATGGCTTTTAGAATTTAGAATTATACTATATACTGTAAAATTCTTAAACTGAAGTAAACATATTGCAAACTACACAGTTTTACATTATTAGCATGAAAATCGAGCTGTCAATGGGTGAGATCTGTCAGCTCCACAAAATTACATTTAAAAACTTGCTAAATGAACTTTGTTTATTTTAGGGAGCAACAGTACAGAAGAAGTTCAGACCCAAAGAGCAGCTCTGTTTCCATTGACCATAAAATTGGGAAATTAAAAGTACGAAAATATATCTGCCCATTGGAAGCATGTTTTTTGCTAAACAGTTCTTGCAACAGGACAAGGTGGCTTTTCAGCCATATCGAAATACATGTGTTTTACCAAACAGGAATGGAAACATTTTTTTTGCAACATCAATCACATGATCAATAGCTGGATGTTAAAATGGCAGGAAGTGGCAGCAGGATGATGGTTTGTTTTTGGGTTCTATCAAACAATGTGCAGCTGGCTCTGGCAGAGCTCTCACAGCATCACAGTTTATAAAAAGTTGTGTCTCATTCCAATGTGTTGAATCCATAAGTCTTCTGTAAAATCACCAACTAAACTTTTCCCAAAACGCCTCTTGTGTAGCCACTTCTAAGTAGGCAGAGCTTGTTGCTCCAACGCCCAAATAAGACGGCGACGTCTCCTCTGACTGGCTGATAGATAATAGAAGAGCGCTAGCACCATGATGAATAATGTAACATCCATCGCTGCCATGATTTTTAATAACTTATCTCTTGAACAAGTTCATTTACGTGTGATTTTTAAGTAATTTCTTATTTGAGGGAAAAACATCAATTGTCAAATTATGCTCTTACAAGATATAATAGAATAACATTCATGCACATTTGTGATGCAATGCACTTTTAAAACCAGGATTTGGAGAATTTTGATATTTAAGATATATGGGTTTGATTAATGACCTTTCTAAATAAATATATTAGGTACACAATGTGGGGCATGAGAGCGCTCTGCAAACAAAGGCACCATTTGTTTCAAGAAATATAATTTCTTGACTTTCTGTTTTTAATGAAATTGTATGACATTCAAAAAAATGTCCACACTCTCATAATAAGGTATTTTTGTGTGGAATTCTGAGGAAAGGGATTAATGCAATACAATTTGGAATAGGGTTGTAACCTCATAAATGTGTAAAAGTGAAGCTGTGCGAATACTTTCCGGATGCTCTGTAAATGGAAGGTATTTTTTGATCGAAGATATACCAGAAAAGATGCTCTTACACTCGAAAAAAGTCCTGATCTTAGCAGGAAACAGTGGAATAAAGAAGTGTGAAAAGATCAGTTTATGCTCCCAAAGTTAATTGGTACAAAATCTTTTCTTCCCTTGTGCAATTTCTTCTGATTTCATGTGTGAATTTGCTTTAGGCTGTTCCTTCATCCATTTGTTACCGTGCCCTGCTGCATCAAATGTGGCTTCCTTTGGCTTCATTTATAGATAACGAGGAGTCAAGTGGAGGTTCTGCCAAGCAGATAAAAAGGATCATTTGGCTTTCAAGCATTTCTGCTGCCTGCCTGACTTTTTCAGACTCTGCATGTTGTGTGCAAAATATGCAGAGTCTACACATATATGCAGAGATCGCACGGTCTTCTGTCTATTGTTGCACTTGAAAGTGGGATCAAAAACCAGGAGGCGTAGCGTGATCCCAACAGGGTGCGAGGGGCCAGGCTGCGCAGCGAGGAAACAAAGCAGCCTCATTAATCCCAACTGATTGAGGTTTAGTATCTAAATTACAGGAACAGAGACGCCCCAGCTTTTACCCCATTTGAGTTAGGAGCAGCCTTAAATCTCACAGGATCCTTACTTTGCTTTTCATGATTAATTAACGTAAAGCCATTTATGGCGTGCCCAGATGTACTTTATCGTTTCACAGTCAGTGATAACCTTTGGGATTGGTGAAGTTACATCCACTAGCCTTTGGAGGATTCCATGTGACGGATCAACAATAACAGGTGGAATGATACATGGTGTTTGTTTTTGCCTATTATAAAACCGAAAACTACAACATGAAAGCCACTTTGTAACCGATGGGGGGAAAAGTAAGGAGAGGCTTAGCAGATGAGAAAACTTTTGCAAGTCACTTTAGATTCTAGCAGGAGTAAACAACCCAAGGATATGAAGAGATATTTCAGTTTACAAGTGGCTGATGTAAATCTGTGAATGGCAGCGTGCTTGTACTGACAAGCCTTTGTTTACGCTTTCTATAAAAGTTTGAATGGTGCCCTGGGAAAATTCTCTGTGGTATTTGAAGGTTCTAAAAAATATTAATTGAACTTTAGGTCCCAACACACATATGACAACAACCGTTAAAATGAGCAAATGACATGACAATCAGTAGAGGCATTTTCCTCTGGAGTTAATGTCCAGAGAAAAATGCCCTGATTGGTTCCAGATGATAGAAAAACAACAACAGGTTCAATGACCAAATGATATGCAGAATCATTTCTGAATGCAAAACATGTCAAGTCTGACTAGATGGGTAACAGTGGTAGACGATCACACCAGCTGCTGCTCCAGGCACCTAACAATGGGAAACTAAGTTCACAAAGAAGTTACTGAACAAACTTTGCCTTTGCTTTATAAGTTACAGTTTATTTCCAGAAATCCTTCCATTTTTCATTATTTTGCATTTTGGTCCTTTAAGACATAAAAACATACAAGTTTTGTAACAGGTGACCCTGTGATTTTATTTTATTATTTTAGTTTTTTTTTTTTGTTTTTTTTTTTATGTGACCTCACTTCAATGATTCCTGTACAGTCAGTAACAACGGGCATTTTGATAGAGTGCTCTGGTGGGATGTTAGAAATTTGTTTTCAAAATGTCTATAATTTCACACATTTTCTGGCCCAATGACAACAGAACATGAGCTGTGGCTGAAACGGTTTGGCTCTATTAATTCCAATTGCTGGTTTGTTGATTGGGAAAGTGCACACAACGGAGACTGAGCGGGTTTATGCATCGTTCCTCAGACATAACTATCTGCTGCAGCTCATGTTGATTTGTGGCTGATTCAAACCAGGCCACTAAATTCAAACCAATCCAGTAATTATTACATTTTGTTTATTGATTGGGTGGAAGATTCCTAAACTACCAGGCATTTCTAAAGAAAGTTTGTAAGAATAAAACGGAGCCAAAAGATGCCAAAAAACAGCTAAAGTTGTTAGTGCTCTGACAAAGTTTCATTTACAGTGAGAAATACGACTTTGGTTAAAACAGGGAAAAACGTCCAGAAGAATCTTCCACGCTGACTGTGGTCATCTGATGACAACAACTATGACTTGGAGATCACAGCCTGAAGCTCTGGTCCAGAAGAAGAGTAGTGGCTCACACAGGAGACAGATATTAGGACAACATAAGCCAGTCAAACTGTACTTTATCAAAAAGGAAAGTTAAATAAGCAAAAACTTTGAACTCATTCCAGGAAACTAAAGGATTCTACTTTTTGAAACGGCTTTATAATATGTCCGGTTTAACGATCAGTTAGATGCAAACCTAATGACCTACTTGATGTTTTCAGGTCATAGTTTGCCTGGGAATCAAACACTTATTTTCAAGGACTTGGAAACTAGCTTGTAATATCTATTCTACCACGTTATGATTTTATTTTTTTCTGGATTTCTGGTTGCCCTATCACAACTATCACAGAAAATAGCCGTTATACTTTATGAGAGAGAAAACTTACAATATCAGCAGGGGATCAAATAATTATTTCCTCCACTGTGTGTCATAATCATAAGGGTGGCCACATGTAGCTAAACTTATGAGAAAAAGAGAGAAGACAACCAACAGGGAGAACACTGAAAGTTAAGTAAAAGTAAAAAACGAGGATTCTAATGAATTCCAGGTCGCTTTCTTCTCGCTGTCCTTCCCTGCTTCCTCGACCTCAACTCTGTAACCTGTGGAGCCGCTGACAAGCAGCTACAAAATCTGCTTTGATACAATCGCTTTCATTCAGACACTCTTCCTGGTAGACAACTTCAGCTGGCTTCCACTTCTGCTGCAATATTAATCTCGCCGAAGCCTATTTGCCATTCGTTTTGATCTTGAAAGACGCAGTCATAAATAAATACATGTAGTGGAACAGTGCATAATGCATGGCAAAAATGAGCGGGTGGCATGACGAGTGAAACCCACTTAAAGGGGTACTTGAAACAGACGAGGTAATAGAGCATGCTCAGAACGGCTCGCAGCTTGGCCTGGAAGTGGCGCTCCCGGGTCGACAAACGAAGGGAGCCGGCAGACGTGGCGTTTAGGTGGCCTGCAGCGTCTCCTCTTCAATGACTGGAGCTCCACTGATTTGGGTGCAATTAGAGTCAGTGCTGTAGGACAGAGATCAAATAGACACACACACACACATCCCCACCCTCACCCCCACCCACACACACATGCCTTCAAAAGTCTTCAACACTCCGGCCTCTTAACACCACTTGACTGAAATTACTGGAAGCTAATTTTCTATAACATTTTGAACACCGAGTAGTTCAACTGTTTACTCCATAAAATCTGTTCTTACTGTATTTGGAAGTTTTTGGATATTATGTTATTTCTCTCTGAGAGCTCGTGTTTTACCAAATATTTCCCACTGAACTTAAGCAGCTCAATAACTTGTGGGGTTCTTCAAGGCTCTTTTTTGATCCAACGCTTGTGAAATTTTATAAAATAATAATTTTATGGTTGTGTCACTGTTTCTATTTGTATCACTGGTTATTTGATGGTATTCTGAAATCTTTTGTAAAATCCAAGTTAAAGTCTGCAACTATGTTTTGCTGCTTTGTCACGTAAGAAGCTGAACCTCAGCAGCCTAATAGAATTACTTAGCACACTAACATTGTTTCTTCACAATGAAAACACAAAAAGTGACACCACTGCCATCTTTGGGAAAACTGATAAACAGAGTCTCTTCAGCTTATGTCACAGAATCGCTACAAATGTCACATCTTTACCTGCAGACAAAGTGAAAAACACTTTCCACTCTTATGAAATCAGCCTGTTTGGTTCTCGTTAAAAGCAAATTCTCCAGTAAAATCTACAAAATTTTGGACAGTTTCTTGGCAACTAACTGCTTTGAACAAAACAAACCTGGCTTTCAATTGTTTCCTGAAAATTACCTGAAGCAGAGGCATGGAGTGCTTTTCAAAAGTGTGGGAGGCTGTGTGTGGATGGACTGGCTGTGAATGGAGACTTACAGCAACAGTTGGGGCTGATGGAGGGTTAGCATGGTTCTGTCAGGCAGAACTGGGACATTTAATGTCTTTGTCCTGCTTTTCATTATTTGGGCATTTTTGTTATGGACATTAAACAGCCGAGAGCATTGTTGGATAAACGACTGGGATAAGATGAATTTTGGATCTGATTGATCCACCCAACCAATTCATCTTCATCCTTATCATCTCAGACCAGTCAACTGTCTCGCTCAAACCTTTAAGTCTTTGTTTAAAGAAAACCACACACTAATTCTATAGTATCTGAAAAAATTGAATATGAAAGTGTTTAGGCAACACCACAATGAAAATCCAAACAGCACCGGAAATGATGTAATGTGCATGCCAGGCCTGTAGGAGGCAGTGAGACTTCGGGCTTTATTTGACAGGTTGTGAATATGATTATATTGACACCGTCCTAAACATGACATAACACCAGTCATGAACATGAGTAAGTCTTCATGAATATTTGACTGTCATAAAGTGCCATTCGGTAAATCATGACACTTTTAATACAAAGTTGACATTATTCAAAATGTCTTTGTTATGTCTTTGTTGTTCTAAAAGTATTACTGATTAAACTTTAAAACATATTCTAGCTTCATGTCATTAAAGTTAAAGTTTAATCATTAATACTTTTAAAACAAATTTATGTCAGATTATGATTTCTTGGTTAATGTCAAGTTATCATGACAAAGACATTTTGAATAAAATGTTACCAAACTTTGTGATGAGTCACCCCAGCTGCACACCACTAACAGAAGAAGAAGACAGAGCAAAGAACAATAAGCACAACAGCTATTACCGGATAAGTGAGGAGCCAAAATGGAACAAAATGGGCCAAAACTTTGGCGTTCTGTTGTTCCAGCATTGTAATGTAAACAAGGTCTGTCATGATCTTTAAGTGTTTGTGTTTTGTATTTTCGGTTTTAGCTCATTACTATATTTGTACATCTTCTTAAGCCTTGTGGTTCTTGCCCATTGATGCTCCCGGTTATGCTCTCTCATCTGTTATTCTTTTCTCCTGCTCTTAGTTCCCCTGTGTTCCTTCTCTGTTTTCCTGTCACCATTTCCCCCAGCCTGTCAGCTTGCTTCTCGGTGCAGCTGTTGCTGATTTTCTCATACTCCTCTGCCTCAGCCTGGTGAAAACCAGCCTGTTGTTCTATGCTTCACTTCGTCCAGAGGGTCTGGACCCTCGGCTATCAAGAAATGATTGCTTCCTGGAGGTGCGGACTCTGTAGAAGTTTTAAACTTTACCCAGTCGCTAACGTTTAACCAACAATGTTAACGGCGTCATCAGAAATAGAGGAGTGTAGCCATGTCTCTGTTCGAATTATGGCACAGGAATTGCTCTTCTCATGATCTGATGTTGTATCCACTTTTAAGTACTTCCTTTTGTTCTTCAAAGACTAAATGTTGGTGAGCAACATGGAAGGAAGCAGCGTTCTCCAAGAGTTACCCTTTAGTATCGCTGTTAGTCCTCACCGGCTTCCTGTCGCAGTGCCTCCGTCTCCTCCAGGTGCAGCGCTGGCTGCTGGGGGCTTTTACTGCTTCGATGCCCACTGGGTCTTACTGGTACAACAGCCCGAGCCTGATCAGTTTACACATTTTTGGTGTCAACTGTTGGTGATAAGCAGGATACACATAGTTTTAAACTGTTGGTCGTATATTACCCTGTCATTATTATACCAGAGGTTTTCTATTGTATTAGCCTGTATAAATGTCTTTTCATGCCTAAAGAATCCAATGTTTTCAGGATCTGTTGTGGCCGCACCCAAACATGGTGCCGCTATGACAACAATCATCTAATTCAATATGTTTGAAGTGTGGCTAACATTAGACTGAATGACTTTGTTCCCTTCCTGTGCTGCCATTTCTAAAACTGCAGACAGACTATGACTTATAAGATAGCTCAAAGGGAGAAATCCCAGATAACGAACTTCAAGGAGATGAGAATCGAGCGGAACAGTAAGGCAGTGGCCAGGTTACCGCTGCCTGCTCTGGTTGTCCTCAGAGTTTAGAAGCTTCTTCTCATTGTTCTCCACTTGTTCCTTCTGTTGGACTCTGAGCTCATTACATATGATGATACCTGATGAACACTTGTACTTTATTCTCTGTCAGTGTTCATTGAATATTACTGCTTGGCCTCCAAAGGCAAAATGTTGCCCTTTAAAAACTGAATTTCAATATTCAGTTTCATGTATTTTCTAGGCACAAGCAAATCTGTGATACTTTCAGTTATTGTGAAAATGCTAATTTTACTTTTTAAAATCTGTATTATTATAGTTAATACATGTACCTGTTGTAAATTAAAGTTATCAAACCTCCAGTCTAAGTGTCGGATGTTTTGCAGACCGACTGGCTGCAGGTGGGTCAAAAGCTGTTTTTTGCTGCAAACAAATGCAAGTTAATTTTTTCAGATTCCTTTGTAAAATAAAAAAAATGAGATCTGTTTCACCTCCCTACTCCACAATTATCCTTTACTTTGTGTTGGTCTCTGGCAGAAAATCGTGAAACAACAATTAATAATTGGCGGTTGTAACATGAGAACACATTTGGCACTCGGTGTAAAATTCCAGATGCCCTATCATTCTTCTTGCTAATATTTGTGAACATCCTTATGACACCAGAGACGTGCGCCTCCTGAGCAGCCTGCTCCCTCGTCTCCCACACAGAAACAAACACAGCTGTGTGTTGAGGCTGACGTGGTGGATCACTACTTTGTTGCATTGCCTGTGATTATCAAACCCACTCCCGTTTCTATTTCTGCTGTGCATTAACCTTTGGAATCATAGTGTGTCCCTCAAACACACTCAGCTTTCCTGTGACATCAGAAAGCAATGCAAATAGTATAGTTACCTCTTGGCACCACATGGGGGTAATTTGTGCGTCACAAGCCCAACTCCTCCTTTGTTGTGCGCCTCGTGGTAATTTGTGCTGCTGCTATTCCTGTGGGACTAGTGAGGCCGACGCACAGATGTCAGGAGATCCTGCCATCATTTGTTACAAGGAAGGATGAGAGCGTTCTCTGAGGAAGGGTTCGGAGGGGGAGCAGGGACACTGAGCAAATATCTAGTGTTTGTTTCTAGGGGGAAAAAAGAAAACAGGAACAGACACAGTAATTATTGAAGTAGTTATGTTGAAGGTTTAAGAGGGATGAATGAAAGCAGAAGTGTATCATAGAGTCCTGTTTCTGAAAGTGGTACACAGGACCTGATGTAGAAGTTTGGGGGCCCTGGTCAGAACCCACAGCTGTGGCAGTAGGACTGTTATGGGTTTGAGGTAGTCGTTTTGTCCTCCATAAATGAACTTTTGTACATTGTATTCCTCCACTTATTCTACCATTATGTGTTTGATCAAACCCTGCTTCTTTTGAAATCTACAATAATCTCCTTTACTCACAATCAAGATGAGATGATGGCTGCCACACAACGTTACAAAGCGCTCCACCAGCTTTCTTCCACTACAAATGTGCGCAGAACTTTGTGGATATTCTGCTAATTTTGGAAAAAAAAACAACAAAAAACACAATTTCGAGATTACAGTGTTCCTATTCATAAAGAAACACAATAAACTAATTAAAATTCATGCCGCGCCACTATTCTCTAACTACTTCCTGTTGTTGTCTTCTTCTTTTCTACCAATATCAACAGCAAGTTTTTTAAATGATGGATGTGAAAGCAGTATTCATGTTGCAGTTTTATGAAATTTCAATATGGCTGACAAAAAAAAAACGAAACAAAAAAACACAACCTCATTCTAGAGCCAAAACTTTATATAGAAAAAAAGCTTTTTTTGAAATTGGTGTGTTTTCATTAAGCAAATTTATCTTCACAATGTCAAATTGCACAATTTTCAGGTTAATGGAAACTCAGCTAATGATCGTCTTTGCACAGTAACACTCTTTTCAGCTTTTCAGCCTCTATCTTCAAACGGTCTTTTGTTTATGAGGTTGATAAGCTCATTTCAAAATGAACACATTTATCTCTGTGACACACAACTCATCTCCTTCCAGAGCTGCATGCCAGCTCAACATTTCCATGTTCTCTACAGTGGTGTATATATTGATGAACACGGTGCCTGCAGGCTGATTTTCCTTTATGTCACACAAGGACGCTAAATGCTTGAGGTGTTCCCTTAAAATATACTGAACAAAAATATAAACGCCCCATGTGAAATATTGTTGCCATGTGAAAATAACACATTTGCGAACATTTTATTGTACAAAAGTAATATTTCTCTTGATTTATGTATAGTTTTCAATCCAACTTGCTGCCAGTGAGCAATACTTGTTTGTTTTACTCTGTGGGGCATGTCCAGTGTGTGATCAGACAAAGTGATCAACAACTGGACAATCCAGGGACCGGGGACAGTAAAAGGCCAACCCAAAATGTCAAATTTTGTCACGTCATCATGTCTCAAATATCGCAAGTTATTCGGGAGCAAGCCATTGGCATGTTGGATGCAGGGGATGTCCACCAGTGCAGTAGCTGCACGGCTCAATGTCCATTATCGGACCATAGGCTGTTTAAGAGTTGGTTTCCAACAGATTGGCTCTACTGTAAATGCATCTAATTAACTAAAATGTTAATTTAAAAAGCCATGGCATCATCATCTGGTTACTTAAAGGCATAAATAATGTACTGTATGTAATTTGGATTTAAAGAAAGGAAACTTAACTTACATCTTTTTGGGTTGTGGAACTAGAAAAATTTGAAGAATTTTCTGAATAAACTGAAGCACGCAGCAATTTTCTGGAGCCTCCAAAACACATTTGATAAACTATAGCTGTGTGAACAACTTAAAAGATAGAACAAAAATAAACTTTGTAAATAGCTTTTCTGCATCTAACTTTTAAATGTTAGATCTGAAAAAAAAACAAACAAAAAAAACAATTTAAATTTCCCAATTTACTCTCCAGTAGTTTCAGTTTTAACCATAAAAACTTCAACACCAAACCATCAAAGCGGACCAAAAAGTTTTGCTTTTTTACCATTTCATGATAATGTCATATGTTCCCTTAATATCCAAAGAAATTAGAATTTGCAAAACTTCTGCTTAGTTTAGCGGGTTAAGTCACTGGACGGGAACTCCTTCTGACAGATCTTTTTCTGAAGTGTCTGCATATTTTGTCTGATTAGAACATCTTCTCCAAAATCCTTACAAATGTCAAAATGTAGACACATAAAATTCTTTCACAACGTTCCCTCATCATCTGGCTGTTTTTTTGTTTTGGTCCTGTGGTTTCTTTTTCAGTCCAGAAACATCTCCAGCTGCTTTTTTTTTTTTTTCTGTACTTAATTGAATCTGCAGACCAAAGGTTATCTGGAGCCTGATGTTTTTCCTAATGCTGTGCTGTCGCTCTAATTAATGGAGGCTACAGAAGGTGCCCTCCTGCAGTGCAACAAGAGAACAATTAAGGAAGAATGTCTTACAACTAGATCAATTCACAAAATCATGCTAGTGTACAGATCATGGCCTCTGCTGACAGGACTTCTCCCAGTATATCCAACAGATGTGCTCATGTCAAAAATAATTTCACCTTTCACAGAAATCAGTGGAAAAATCTCTTTCGCTAGGTTCCAGCAATCAAAAAATGCTGTCTTTTTTCACAATTCTTTTTTGTGAAAAAAGACAGCATTTTTTGATTGTGACTGATTTGTAAAAGCACTAAAACTGCTAAAACATCCAAGGTGTCAATATGTTTTTCTAAGCACTGTATGTATCAGACAAACGGCAAAACTGCACTAATCCAAACCTTGTGCGTGTCAGCTGAAAGGACCTTGATTCATAGCTGCTGCCTTTTCATTTTCTTCTACCTCAATTTTCCTGGAGCCATACCTAAAAATGATTAAGTAAAAATTCAGCGGTGTGCAAAACTCATCCGTAACTACATTTTGTTGAGTAAATGCACCATAACAATGTCCTACTTGGGCTGCACTGCGGGCTAAAAGCAACCATTGAAAAGTTATTGCGTTTCATTTAGCTTGCTTCTGTGAATGGCTCATTTTAATGGCCCATTATGGGCGGAGGGAGCCTCTTTCTTATGAACTTGGAATGACTGAGGTAGACCCCATTAGCAAATCCTTGTGCATTAGTCACCTTGGTGGTGTGAAAAGACACACATAAGATCAATCAACACCTGATGTTGAACTGAAAGACTCCTGGCAGAGGATTGCCTTGTGAAACAAGATAAAGTTATGGTTCACTAAGCCTAAAATAAATAGTTTGAATCCTTGAGGTAAGTCACGTCAATCTTGTATGATCTCTAAAAGTGAAGGAAGAGTCATTTAATGCATTTATTCATAAATGTGGAGATGCTTAAATGAGACTTCTGAAAGCAGCTAATAACTTTGTGAAACCGCAGTTGTTATTATCCCACTGGAGGGATAATGCAGGTGGAGCCCAGTGCACATTTTCTGAAAAAAAACAAAAAAAAAAAAACATACCATCCTCCTGCCACTTCCTGTCGTTTACGGCAGAATTAACATCTGGCTGTTGATCACTTGACTCACGTTTCCATTACAGTTTTATGAAATACTGTACATCTATTTCTCTAAGGACAAAAAAAACCGCCTTTACCTAGCACAAAAAAATATGTTTTTGATTTCTTTCAAATGGCCATCTTTCCATTAGACAAATGTATTTTCAATTTTTTTAGTAATTGTAAAGATAATGGAAATGTCGCTCACACCAGCAGAACTTTTGCTCTTGGACTTGAACTAAAATAATTACCTAGACGTCATTATGTATCAAAATGCAGACATTCCAAACTGACCAGATAAAGGGTCCAGTTAACGATTTAACTTAGTCATAAGAAGTTCAGTGAAGCTAAACTCTCGTAAGTCAAGTTTATTGGTGTAGAACATTTCAGCAACAAGGCAGTTCAAATTTCTTTACCTCATAAAAACATCATGAGGTAAACGGGGGAGTCGTTCACATCTATGTTGATAAAAACTCGCCGCAGGGTAATGTGTATGTGAAGTGTCCCTCAATACCTGCAGCAATGGCAACAGTAAATGCACTTCATGGACGCTGGTTTGCTGGTAAAATGATAACGGCTGCTTATGTTCCTTTACCAACCTACCACAACCTCTTCCCAGATTCAGTAACGGCAAAACAGCTTCTAATGCCTTCACATCGATAGTTTGAGACGTTTTTCAGAAAATCTGTGTAAATACATTTCTTTGCATTTCATAAAAAACTCAATTGAAGGAAAGATGCATTGAAATTTAGTTGGCTGTGTACTGACAAAGTACTTGATAAAACTTGATAAAATAACATTTATCAAGTTATTTTTATTTTATTTTTTTTGTTGCAGTTATAAAACAAGCAACAAACATAACATTTGGTTAAATATCATCAAAACCATTAAGCATCAAAAAAGTTGGTCAACGTTCAACTTACTGCAGGTCAAAGACAACTCTAAACTCAAAGATGAGGTTTTAGCATTCATTAGAGGAACTCAGTGTTTCAGCTGTTTTCTGGTTGGTTGTTCCAGATTTGTGGTGAATAGAAGCTGAGTGAAGCTTCTATATGTTTGGTTTAGGTTCTGTTGATGCAGAGCAGAACCAGAAGACCTGACCTCTTAACTTTGAATGAGCTTTTCCACATTACCTGAAACTGTGCGAGCTCACAGGCAGTCAAGGTGGTCTGGAGTCAGGGATGGTAACGATGTGAGTGCTGAGGGGCTCAAGGTCGCTCGTCATCTTTAGTTAAAAGTTCCCCGAGGTTCTGCTGCTGTTAAATTTTATTGAGCTGAAAGTACAAAGAAATACCATAAAATTTATATTCTAGTAGAAATGGCTTCACAAATAAAGTCTTTCGGTTGATTGGAAGTGCTTTGCTTAGCGTCGGACCTTGTTCGTGGGTTCATTTAATCATAGTTGACGATCAGTGGTTAAGACAGGCAGGAACTATGACGACCATGTCTCAACATTGTACATGCATTCTTAAATCCAAGCTTTCAGTTTCACCCCCAGCCCTTTGAGGAATGGGACTGGGAGTCATTTCCATTTCAGGGGCTCGTTTTGCTTGGCTTTAGCTCATTACTTATCCAGACTGAAGCAACCAAGGATGGCATCTCATATCTCTGTGACCTAGGAAGGGTCAAGTGCTAGACATACACACGGTTCCAAATCATAAAACACTTTCTTGCCCCCTTCTTCTTCTTCCAATTCTTCTCAGAAATAGAAAAACAGATACGAAATAACTTCTGGTGCCGACATGAAACTTAAATAGTCTGTCAGCCTGGATTTGTATTCATACCCTGCCTGCCAAGCGCACATGAAATAGATACAAGAGAAGACATAATAGAATATTTCTGGTCTCTGCCTTTCAAAGCAGATGGAATAAACACAGAGGGCTGTGTGGAAAGGAGGAAGAGTGAATTCAATAGCAGGATTTTGATATCTGAGAAAAATAGTAAACACAAGCTATGCCAGTTTTGAGAGGCTGTGTTTTTTAATAATTTCTTTAATGTGCTCCTTTAAGCATCATCAAACTGCTTTATACACCAACAGAAACAGCAAGAAACTCAGCCAGCATGAGCTTGAGCTGCAGGTGAATATAAAGGAACTATTTACTTAGTTCAGGTCCTTTGTGTTATTTTACTGATTCTTTTTCTTGACCTACTGTGTCAATGCACTGTAGACAGCGATTGAACGTATCCTTGCCAAATAAAATGCCAAAAGAGTTTGGTGTCAACATTTATTGTCACTGCAGACGATAAATGTTGGCCAAATGTTTGGCCAAATAAAATGCCAAAAGAGTTTGGTGTCAACATTTATCGTCACTGCAGAGTGAATAGAAAAGGTAAAATGTCTCTGATTCTGTAGCATTTATACTGTCCAATGCAGGGTATTGAAAAATAACTACCGTATATCAAACCTTTGGGGGATATTGTCAGATCATGGAGATTTATGAAATCAATTTTAGCTTGATGGTACATAGTTTTAAAATGACAGAAGGACTACGTGTTTCTCCACAACAGCAAAAGCTAATCTTGCTCACACGCCTTGACAGGAGTTTTTCCAACGTGACCTCGAAAGGAAATTGAAAGGTCGGAGAATTGTACAGACCACATCCCAGCACGGAAACCTCAATATGCCACTGTAGGATGAGGATCTTTCACTTTTACCTGAGCCAGAATGAAATGCAATGACATTTTTTAAATGCACATCTTTCACATTTACCTGTATAATATAGAGCACCAGCCAAGACAATCTCCTGACATTTTTCTGTTCAAACAGGGCTATGGACATTCAGGCAGGTTTGCAACAACCTAACTTTGAAGTTTCACCTTGATGTGAAATAAGATCCAGTTCTTATTCTACATGTAGATATTTGATGTTAATCATGTATTTTTAAGCATTGCTTTTTTTAGACAGTGATACATTAATAAAGTTTAAAAAAAAAGACTCAAAAGTATATCTACACCTTCACATTTATGTCCCTTATAAACTTGCAGGAAAGTAGCATTTTGTAACAGTCCTGTAGTTCTGACTGGATATCTGACCACTATTCTGGGCAGTAAAATTAGGGCTTAAACAACAAGTTGTCAACAGGAAATACACTTAGGGTTGTGGGGAGAGAGATTCCACAGATATGATATAATACTAAACATCTGTTCATCTCGACACTATAACCGGATTGATCCACCTTCCTCCGTGGGTAAGTGGTTTCTTTATTCCTCGGTGTGAGTGTGAGTAATGAAGCATAACTGCCTGCAAATAGATGAAATCCGCAAACTATTGAGACATCTTGTAAAAACATCCAGAACTTCCTATTTGAATGGTACAAACAGCAAATACACATTAACACTCCTGTTATGTTGCGAGTCAAATTCCCCGGTTTTAAAGTTTAAAAATGTTTTTAAAATAGTTGGAAATATTTTTATTTTTTGCATTAAACTTTTTCTATTTGTCTTAGTAGGTGCACTCTACATTTAAGTTGAAAATGTCTTCATTTTATACATTTGTACCAACCCCTGGGTCTACTTTTAACATAGATACTGTTCGGGTCAATTTGACACAGCAGTCAAGTTGAAGTGCAAAAAAAGATTGAAAAATGTCCAATCATAGCTGTTTTCTTGCAGCTATGAACCATATTTCACCACACACACGGACACACCACACACACCCCTGCACACGCCGACACACACCAGCCCACTTTCTCACTTTTCTCTTTACTTCACTAGGAAACTGCGAGAAAGCAGGTGTTCATACAACTTTTGACAGGAACCTTTTTTGTTCCCATGGATAAACTCCACCCGCACTGAGTGGACACTCAGAAATGGAGGAAAACATAAATACTCTCTGCATGACTCATTTATCTTGATTTTAATCACCGAGTCAATTTGACGCAGAACAGTGTGTGTGTCTCAAGTTCAAATATGAAGATCACCCATTGAAAAAAAGACAAGTGTAATACAAGAAAAGATAAAAACTTCAAAAGATAAATTTGAAGGAAATTGTAGTTTTACTGTGTCTAGGTTATTTTCAGTGGACATAAAAAATATAAATTTATTGACTAGCAAATTTTCAGAGAATCTGCTAGATTTACGTTTCTCAGAAAAATCTGTAGATCTGTGAATCTGTGAATACTGAAGCTGGAGGTCCGCTGTATTTTGTTTTCAATCTTGGCAGATGATCTACAGTACAATATGACCCCTATTAAACTGTAGAGATGCACTGATCCAATCTGTCTCAATTAAAAAAAAACACAAAAAAAAAAAAAACTTAGATCGAGTATTCTTGATAATGTGCCCCATCAATAAGGACAGAGCTGTACAGTCTAATTCTATGTTTTCTGCTCAGGTGTCATGTTTTATGTATTTTACATTAAATTTAGAATTCCTAATTGTTTTTTCTGAGCCATTTGAATGAAGTTTTATTGCAGTTTATTTTACATTTTTATCCAAGACAGCCACCCTCTTGTTTTGATCAGTTTCTTTATTATTTATTTTCCATTGGCTGCTCTATTCCTAACAGCACCGATTGAACAAATTAAAGTTGTTTCTGCATGTTTGAACAAGTTTGTGAAGCTAGTGGTGTATTCTAGTGCTGTGCAGGTGAAGAGTTAAATTTGTAATTGAGTATGTTTATGTCTGTGTTTAAAAATATATTTTAAGTCAGTTCAGCTGTTTTTCTGTATCAGATCAGTGTCAGCTGATACTAAACCTGATAGCTATCTGCATCAGTAAGTAAGTAAATCTGTGCATCCCGATTAAACTTCATCAGTTACAGGAGAAGCTGGTTAAAGTGTCATCCTCTGTCAGATGCTCCAGTAGCTGTCTGTGGCTGCACCACTCCCTCTGGCCCTCTGATGCAGCCCTCTGCTTCCAATTCAAGCAGCTTCCTGCTAATAGTTTCTGACTGGTCTTCGTAAGCAACACTCTCCGTCCAAACTGGAGCGTTCATTCTGAGTGTCTGTTTTCCCACAAGCAGCATCTAAAGCAGCAAAGTGCTCATTTTGAGCTTGCGGTTGTGGGAGAAGACTATGAAAGATGATTGAGTCTTTTTTAACTGTTTCAACGTATTTAAACACGTTTTGGGTCGTCTTCACTTCCCTTCCTACTGTAGAAGGAAAATCTCCTCCGTTTTGCTGAAACTGTGCAGTATTTCTTATTTATGATTTTTTTTGCACCAGCATTGCTCTTTCTATAGGTCCATAAAATATTCATCAGAGAGCACGGACTGCAGGAACCATACAGAGTCATCCCCCAAACAAAGTTACCCCATCCTCCTCTTGACCCCGGGCCGTCGTACGACCCCGCACTGCTGAAATAACCACCGGCGTTCGACGTCTGATTAAAACCTTCATCTGATCAAATCAGACTTATTTATTCACAGCGCCAGAGGCCACGCGTGATTGGCTGAAAACTGGCATCAAGCTGTACTTGATTAGGGATGTCTGATGAGCTTCTTCCCACTCCGCGTTTGGGGAGGGCTGTTGATTTGGGCTGATGAGACTTAATCATGCTAATCAATGGGATGAAGGAGACGGATGCAAGACAAATAAGAGACTGTCTCTTTGTAGCTGGGCGGCGTTTATGCCAACACTCAGAGCATCAGCTCCATTTAAATTGATTCTGATTATGTAACGTGTTGATGGTTTCACAACAGCTATTAATACCACTGATGAAACTCCTATAATAGACACTTGGATTTAATTTTTACCTCAAATTGTTGCACTTTACTTCAATTGTACCTTTAGAAGTAAACACACAAAATACGCATGTTTTTCTTTTTTGTATTGTTTGCCATTTATGTCTAGGGGAGAGAACTCTTGATCATGTTGACCGTGACATAAATCCACATTTCACTGTTATTTCATCAGGCCAGTGTTTAAACATGCATGGTGACTGAACGTTGAACTGGATCTCATGTGACCGGCTGAGTTTCATCTCTGATTTTTGTAGATTGTTCCACAGGTACTCAGATGGTGGGCTGCCAAACTAAGCGAGGAAAACAAAACAACCAACGATTGCGATCGCTATGAAAAAATGTCTCTCTAATTTACTTAAGATAGTTTTACATCTATTCAAGACATGTCTTTGTTATTTTTTTTTCTATTACTCCTGTACTTTTCAGTTTTATCTTTTTCAACCTGAAGTGAAATATAAATCCAACATAGATGACATGGAGACAGCAGGCATAGAGCACTGTCTTAAAAATGCATTGGAACTACCTGAACATTTGCCTGTTTTGTCACTTTACCAAGAAAAATCCGAGTTTATTTGGTTAAGAATTGCAAAGTTAGAGCATGATGAATAGTGAGCAAAATTTTGAGAACTAGAAAGATGACAATGCTTTTTGTATTCATATGCTAAAATTTCTCAAACGTAGGGTCAGGAATTTAGGATCTTAATTTTGATTCATAAATTACAAGACAAGTCAACACAATTAGTCTTTTTGTTTGCTTACATACAATAAATTCAAAGGTGGATCCTTCATATTCATGTGACACACTAGCAACACATACCAAACACAGCGATGGACGACGAAGCTGCTTCTCTCGGCTCACTGGTTATTCATTTTTGTTTCAGAAACTGATCGGATTGGACACAGGGAAAGACTATTGTTGTGTTTAAGTTATGCTAAAAGGAGTCAGCCAATCAGCGAAGCTTTTCAGGCCTAACATATTCTCAATGCTAATCAGGTAGCAGCAGCACAGATGTTCCAAATTTTAATGTCAGAACTTAGTCCAGATTTCTAAAGAAGCTCCATGAATGATCCAGGAAGGCTTGAAGAAACAACTGAAGTCTCTGAATAACAACAAATATCTTTTTTTGCTGTGCTGATGTAATATTTTTGTAAGATGAGTTTTTGATTTGAAAATACTGCTTTTTATGTTGCTTTATAGTTTTTGATGAAAGTAAAATTCATTAATCACAGATCCTGTAATTAACTCGATCAAAAATTGAGTCCCCACTACTTCTGATGCAAATCCAGTTCAGCCAGCTGATTTTTATTTTATTATTATATTTTTTTAAGACTTTAGGTGTATAAAATTGATGAAAGCAAGAACACATAAAAGTTGCAGATGTAATTGAAGTGAACATAAACAAACATTGTGGTTTTCAGATTCCTGGTTGTAAAAAAAAAAAAAAAAAAAAAAAAAAAATCTAACTCAAATGGTCTGTAAATTCCTTTTGCTAAGCACTATAGGTTATCACATGCTTTTCCTCCTGTGTTTCTTTCATAGCAAATTGTGAAATTTTCACTCAGTTGTCCAGAACTGACTGTACATGTTTTTCAGACACATGTAGTATACAGATGTTACTCCACTTTGCGCTCTAGCAAACACAGTAAAAAGAAAAAGAACGTCAGTTTGTCTGTTGTCAGTGAGCAAAGAGGAAACGGGTCAAACTTGTTGTTTATTTGACAGTAACAGTAATTTAAAGTTGCTGTGTGTTCTGGCATGCAGGAATCTTAGATAGAGATCAGTCAAAGCTTTTGATGTGGAGTAAATGTTGATGAAATTGGCTGAAATACTATTGTAGTGGAACAATATTTGCATAATCCCGCTTCTCAGAACAGTATCTCAGCAGAAGAAGTTCACACCCCTTAGGATTCTTCAAAGCACCAAGTTTAGCCTGGATTTTACAGGAACCCCGTCCTGTCCCACGCTAACTTTTCAAGTTGCTAATTAGACTCAGTTCTCCTGAAACAGATTACTGAAGCCTGTTGTAATGGAAGGAGGTGTGTGCCAAGTGTCAGCCAAAGGTATACTGTTAAAGACAAGTTAGGAGCGGCGACTGATATGAAATTAATCAGGAAAATGCACATTTTAGTAGTTAAAATATTCATCCTGACCAGCTGATTGATCTGAGGATGTCAAAAATAATGGCTGGATTTGAAAGTTTTGACCAGAACTGTGGAATTTGCTGCTTCACAGGGGCATTGCTGTTAGAAAAATGTGGCTTGAAAGAGCCATTACGTAAAGCTACAAATAAAGACGAAGTTCAGAAAGAGGCGCTGGAGTTTGATTACTAATTCAGGAGATCAAGGTGGAGCTGCGAGAGAGCTGCGAGAGAGCTCCGTGTCTCGCTGCGCTGGCAGATGAAGAACAAGATCAATCCTGGAGTGAACTTTGAGGTGTTTTCTTCTCAGTGGGATGATTAAAGCAGCACCGTGTTTCTCCGCTGACTTAGCTGACATGGCAGCAGAAGAGATATCAAGAAAAATTCTTGGCAAACTTTAAGAGTTGGATGTGGATCTTAATAGCTTCACAGTGTTTTTTTTTTTTGTTTTTTTTTTTTTTTTCAGCGTATCATTGCCAAAAGGGAGAAAAGAAGCTGGAGAGGCAGACATGTTAGAACAAACACTTAACCCTTAAGTTCAGGTCCTCCGCTCAAACCAATCTGATCTGTTTCAAACACAGAACTGTGAAAGAGTATTAACCTCCTTACAGGCCGCTTTAGTTTTGTTGATTTTTTGCTCTGCTTAAAGCTTTCAGGTCAAGTTATAATCACACATAGATAACCTGTTTTCAAATTATATTTATTCAAGAAAACTGACCTGAGTCTATATAGAAAACATCCTCAGAATAAACTGTAGAGTAGGCTAAAAAGAATTTTAAAAAGGAACACATAAGTATATATTCTTAATTTTTTTAAAATAAAAACATCTACCAGTTTGAAAATAGCTACAAAGACATCTATAAGGCTTTAGGACTCCAGGAACAGTGGTGAACCCTCTAGCAGAGGGAACAGCTTTGTTGACGGCCATTACTAAACTGCAATCAGACTTCAATTTTAATGCCATCATCCACAACACCTCCTTCTGTTCACTGATTGGCCAGGATGAAATTCAACTGCCCAATTGATATTGAGGTCAGTGGGAGAAATTTCAGATGGAGCACTAAAGGGAGATGAAATACGATGGCCAGGCTCATCCAAAGTGCACTAGCATGTCCAGCTCTGAATGACTCAAATAAAAAAAAAGAAGATTTTTGTGTGGCCTGGTAGTCCAGACTTAAATCTGACAAAGACTCTGTGGTGGGATGGTAAAAGCAGCCAGAGACGAAGTTCCTCAACACACTGTGCAATGTTTGTTGCACTTGTTGCCACCAATGATAGCACAGCAAAGTATTAGGTTTAGGGGGTAATTGCTTTTCACATAGTGGGTTAGAAGTTGGTTTAGATTAAATTTTTCACACAGAAAAGAAAATTAAATAATTCATTAGCAACTGCATTTTGAATTGTCTCTGGTTATCCTTGAGTCCCGACAGAATAAAGCATATTGTGGTTAAGGTAAACTGCATAAACTGGAACACAAAAGGTTAATGGTCCAGCTGTAGTGATGCAACTAAATAGCATGAAGTGACAATATCACAGCCATTACAATTACACAGCAAGCTGAGTAGAACTGAGGGAAGCTGAACAGTGTAAACAATAAATCTGGAGGGTTATGTATAAAAGAAATCCAGCAGCCGATTCGACCTGCTCACCTTTCCGTCTGCTAAAGGTAGATTTTCCTTCCCACCTGTACTACTGCATTATTTGATAAGTAGGAACAAATTGGAAGAGTTTAAATACATATATATGATTGTTTTAGACTGACTACGGTGTACTTATGAGTAAAAATTGCATGTTTTACTTAAAAAGTGTCCTGAGATAGCATTTATTGTGAACTGAATTGAATTGCAGAGGGCTACATTGGACCAGGGGGAAATACATCTTAAAACCCCTCAGGTTTTCCAATCAAAACACTTTAAAATGTATTTTGATGGTGACACAGAGAAGACTGAGGCCTGCGAAGAAGACTGAGGTGCTTCAGGCAGACCTTGAGCAATGTGGTAAGTAAATGTGGAGCTTTCAGCTTTCAGCACTCTTCACACTGAGCCATGCATAGCTTTAAAAGGAATAAAAAATTGATAATGGGACACCAGCAGTAGGAGTCAGAGCCAAAAATGGCTGAACTGTATGTTTTGAAGGTGCTCAGAAATGTGAAACAACAACTTTTGCATGGGTTTATAATAATATACTGACATCATTCTAATGTATTAATTTTAAATTCAGAAGTGCATTGTGATAACAGGATCTTTCACTATAGCTAGACTACTTTAACGGCAGCAGAAAATAACACAAAATACAGCTCTGGAATGACCAGTTTCTCTGATTTTATATGTCATAGTTATATGTTTGAGTAAAATGAACATTGTTCTTTTATTCTATGAACTACTGACATGTTTCTGAAATTCCAAGCAAAATTTTTTTATTTATTTGCAGAAAATGAGAAATGTTCAAAATAGCAAAAAAGACAGTGCACTCAGCACTTGAATAATGCAAAGAATACATGTCCACATTCATTTAGAAACAACAATACTGGTGCTTCAATTCAGGAAGAGTTCAGAAAAAAATATTTGGTGGAATAACCAGGAGATTTTGAGTGGGGTTTAGTGCAGTGGGCTCTTCAATTTTACCAGAGTTGTATGTGAAAATGGTTGCAAACCAAAAAATAGAAAATTATGTCAGTAATATTCCTACTGAAATAAATCATTTCTTAATTATTAAAAACAACTATAAAGTGAAAGCTGAAATAGCTTCATGTGTGAGTGTGTGACTGCGCAGTCACACGCTCAGCCACACTGGCATTACGTCCTGACTTGTTTCACAATTACCAGACAGAAGAAAAAATAGTTGCCATCAACCCGGTCTCATTTAGGGAAGATCTCAATAATTCAGGCACTTTCTATTGTGGTCTTGTTTAGACACACTGTCTCAAATGACTGGAGTATCAAAAGTACAGATACTTGGATTTAAGAATCAATCTTAAGACATTAACGTCTTTCTGTTATCAGAAGTAATGATATTTCAGTATGAATCCGCAGGTCATCACTACCAGATGATCGTAGTGACTGCTGAAGGTTTTTTGCCTGGCCTCAGCGGTTCCTCATTCTGTCCTGGATGCACATTTTATCCTAATGCCTCTGATTTGTAGAAAGAAGACTCCAGTCAGGTTTCAGAGGTCCATTAACTTCAATTTAATGTCCTGAACTGCCAGAGGAGTTTATAAGACTACAAACTGCAAAAAAAAAAAAAAAAAAAAAAAAAAAAAGTCTTCCTAACACGTTACTGCGGTTAGAGAAGTAATTATAAGCTAGCAGCTCTTCTATCCCTGTTGACCTGCATGACGCTGATCTCAGTTCAGATCCAAACTGATCTGTTTTCCATGTTACTCTTAGCTCCATGGTCTCCAGCTGTCAGGCAGTTATCTACAGCTATCAGCTCCCTGCAGCCTTTCAGTAATGCTCCATTGCCCACAATAACTTGGTTCTATCTAAAACTAAAATAATTTTATTAATCATAACATAGTGATTTAATCAGTTTAAATCCCTGAAATTATTTAGGCTTTTTCTCATTAAACGCGTGAAAGAAATTTCCAGAATAAAACATTAACATTGTTGACTTCATGGAGTTGATGACTGTTGTAGTTGATGCTTAGACTGGAAATCCCAAACAGCAGCATGAGACATCAGCAGAAGGATCTGAACCCATAAAGAGTTGAGCAAAGATAAATATATATATATTTTTATATTTGTGTTTCTGAATATTAAATGCTTTATGTACTAACAAGAACATTTTAATAAAAAAAAAAAAAAAAAAAAATCACCTTCATATAAAACAGGATTGTTTTGATAATGTGAAAATTATGCTGTAGCGTGATGTATTTTGCAATAATGTAACAGTATTCTGAACAAACATGAGCAGTATGCTGTTGGAACATTAAAGTTATGACTTTATAATATAATATGGAGCCATTTTTTTCCCTGTTCCCTGGCTGGCAGCTCCACGCTGCCACAGTTCTTTGTTCTGATAATTGCTATTTTTCCTTTCTTGTGTATCCATGCTTTCTGCATCTGTTCCTTCTCAGAGGAAATTAGCAGCAGAGTTGGCTGGGACTCTGTCATCATCCATTACACCAGCAGCTGTATCCCTGTGACCTCCATTCACAAGCGCTGATCATCCGAGTTGTGACTTGGCACATGTCTGTGCTGAGCTACAGCTGAGTTACAGCTAGCGCTCTATTCCATCTCACTTCCAGTCCTGGTGTGTGTGCCACACTCCTGAAGGATTCCTTAGCAAGTTTCCAAGAAGATAATAATAGTGACATGAAAAAGATCCACAGCTTTAGAAATTAATAAGCAAAACTTTATGGGAAAAAAAAAAAAACCTCTAATTCTTTTGGGACTGCCTTGATGTTGATACCATTTGTAGTCATTTTGTCAGCAAAGTGAGCAGAAACTTGTCAGTGGGAACAGGAAGTGGAAAAGTTTCCTGGTGATGTTTTAAATCTGCTGCCAGAAATGACAGCATAACTGAATTCAGCGGACATGACCAGAAATTTTCAGATTCGTTATGTTGTCGTCTTCTTATTTACCTGTTTGAGGTTTCTGTAAATGTTGGGTTACTTGTGGTGTACCACAGAGTTTTGTGGTTCTCTTAATGTTTCGCTTTCTTTCAGTTTTCTGCAGCGCCGTGCCTTGGGGTTTCAATCAGGGCCTTCTACAGACGTCAACTATATCTGAACAAAAAACACACGATGTGCAGGACAATGCAACATATATGCACCACACCACGCCACAGGCATCCAATAATATGACAATAAATACAATACATCAAGTAAAGCAAACAATCAGCCCAAGATTGTATATCCATCCATCCATCCATCCATTTTCTGAACACCCTTCGTCCCTAATGGGGTCGGGAGGTGCCTATCTCCAGCTGCGTCCCGGGTGAGAGGCGGGGTACACCCTGGACAGGTCGCAGGGCAACACAGAAACACACAAGACAAACAACCATGCACACACACACTCACATCTAGGGAGAATTTAGAGAGTCCAATTAACCTGACAGTCATGTTTTTGGACTGTGGGAGGAAGCCGGAGAACCCGGAGAGAACCCACGCATGCACAGGGAGAACATGCAAACTCCATGCAGAAAGACCCCGGGCCGGGAATCGAACCAGGGACTTCTTGCTGCAAGGCAACAGCTCTACCAACTGCGCCACTGTGCAGCCCATAGATTGTATATGTTAAGTAATATTTCAATGTATATTTTAACATCAATTATGCTAAACTTTACCAGTTTCATCATAAAGTTTCATCATGAAGTGAAGCAGGCAGGCTGTGTGTTAAGCTTCCAGATTTTACTTGATATTTTTTCAAACCACCCTTTTAAAAGTTTTGCCATTAACAATGGCAGTCCTCCTTTTCTCTCCAGCTGAACTCAGTCCAACCCTTCTTTTCACTCAGGACTGCCGTGATTGCTAACTCTGTTCTTTCCCTCCTTTCTATCATCCCTCCTGTTACCGATGGCTGCAGGCAGCCAGAGATGTTTGCCAAATAAGATGTCTTTGGATTCAGCTCAGGGGAGGTTGTTATGAAAATACACAACCAAATATAATTTCTGTCGAGCCAAGGGTCCATTAATTTGAGCTTAAAAGTGAGTCTGTTTGCAGCAATCCACCACAACAGTGCTTCCCTGTTTCAAATAACTTGCAGTCCTTGGTAATTGCTTTGTGCCCTGAGTGGAATGGATGCGAGCTCATGATTGAATGCACAGTAGGTATTGATCAGAGAAGGGAGGATATCTGGTGGTTTCTATGCAGAAATAATACTTCACTGATGCCAGCTGAGATAATTCTCCAAACTACGCAAATAGTCAACAATTAAGATTACAGCTCTCAGGATTGACTTCCTGGTGTGAAACTGTCGGCAACAAGCTGCTTGATTTTTCCTGGGGGGAAGGATTCAGAGCACTGGCATATTCTTACTGTTTAACCTCATAAATAGACCTCACAATAAAGCTTGATTTTGTATTTTCTTCTTTCTGCTGACTAATTTTGCTGTTTCATTATGGTGAGGCGAATCCGCAGCAGGGCCTCGTTGTATGGGCAGTGGCTCCGCTGTGGCTCTGAGGCTGATCAGGGTGAATTCAAACACATGAAGGCTTCGCTGTGGGTAACATTATTCACCACTGAGTCACAGTAGAAAACAGTTGTTCCTTTGAATCTGATCTCAGTATGCAACTTCCTGTGTGGAGCTGGCATGTTCTCCTTGTGCACTAGTTGGTTTCCTCCCAGAGTTCCAGAGTAAGATGTACTGGCTGTGCAGTGGTGATGATCTTTCCGGGGTCTGCATGTAAGGCATGTCTGGCAAGATAAAATCAGATATTTAAAAGGGCAGTACTCAGGCCTTTCACCATAACATATTTTTACTGGATGATGAATTGTCCCAAAAATTATAATATTGTTGATTTGAGACCATTTTCAAGTAACATAACAGCATTGGCATAATAATAATAATAATAATAATAATAATAATAATAATAATAATAATAATAATAATAATAATAATAATAATAATAATAATAATAATAATAATAATAATAATAATAATAATAATAATAATAATAATAATAATAAAAAATTCAAAGACAAATTAACTTTACATTTTAATGAACATTTAAACACTTTAGATATTTTACATATCCAAAATAAATAAACAAAACGGAAACAACAAATAAAATAAAGTATGAAAATTCTGTATGCAAAATTGTCCTTCAGAAAAGGTCAGCTGAGACCAGAGCACCAAACAGAAGACCAAGTTTAGTAGAAAGAGAGAGAGAAAAACATTAAATCAATCAAATGAAAATTATTGAGATTGTTTTAACTTATCATGTGATTAGTTGATATATGATGACATTGACATTTTGTATTTCTCAGTCTCATAGTTCTGTTTTACACTACAAGCAAGTGACTATGGCTGTTTCGCTTACATTTGTTCTGAATACTTTGACAGCACTCTGCTCATGTCAACAAAACACAATGTTGCTCTAGTGGTGTTTCCATTGAGAAAGAAAAGCAAATAAAATCTCAAAGAACAGGATGATGAGTCTGACAAGGGATTGAAGTGTTGCTATGGAGGAAAGCAGACAGACAGACATACAGTACTAGAAACAAACACATCAACTCTGAATATCGACTGTTCAGATGTGGCACATGTACCTGAGTTAAATTGGTTTGAGAGTAACGACAGGAAATTAAATTGGCTCAAGAACACTCATCTCATGGTTTATTATATTTCCATTAATAGATTAGCGTAGAAACGTGAATCACGCAGAAGCATGGTTTATTCATCTCATCCTCTCTCATAAGAAATGCAACAGCATTTCTTGGACTTTTCTTCCCTGTAGGATACTTTTTTATTTCACCATCACAACACATCAGTCATACACTTGTTTTCTTGTATACTCATAAATATTCTCTTCCTCCTGCTTATTGTCTATGCGCATATGCTTTGCCATATCGTCTTTGTCAAGTTTCTGCTCTGCACAAACATAAGGCTTCCTGACAGACATGGAAACCTACTTAAAGCCAGAGGTAAGGAGATCCAGGACTTTCAATTGATTGACGTGGCCTTTGTGCCAAAATATGAAAACAGTTTTAGGACGTCCGAACACGTGAAAGCACCTCAGAGCCAGCTCAGCTCAGAGAAAAAAAAAATAAAAATCTTTAAAAAATAGCATGTAAGGTGATTTCTTTTGTTAATTCACACAAGGTTAAGTTACCTTCTCTAAGGATAAACAACAGAGATTATACATTAAAAAGTAAACAAAATAAAGAACCGAATATTGATATAATTATATTTTTATGTCAAGCAACAATTATTCCTCAGAGGTCAGTGCTGATGTGTTTCCCAGGTCACTCACTGATCCTCCAGACCAGCAAACTGTAAAAGACACCTGATTTACAATCACTTGCAGGCATAATCCCTGGTTGGAAATAAGTTCTGAAGTTAGTTGAGGAAGTTCACACTCAACCATGTGTTAATGAACAGAACTATAGAGCCATTAAACTGACTGGCAGTGTTTGAGGTTTTACTCCTTCAGGAGTCACTCATTGAGAAATGTTCAGCTAAAAGCACATTTTGTTGTTATGGAGACAATAAGTTCTTATTTGAGAAAACTGTGGCGCAGGACAAAGTTAAGGCCGCATTTTCTCTTCAGGCTGTGACAAATCTCCCTATTATAAATAGACGAGAGCAGCAGCAGGTAATGAGGAGACAGTTGTGTTTCTAGCCTAGCAGCTCAGCTGGTCATTAGAGTGCTTAGGGTAGCAACCCCAGGAACAGCTACTGTCAGCCAGCCAGAGGACATGGCTGTCACCCATGATGAGCTCCTAAAGCTCCCTGTCAGACACAAATAGTCAGTGATTCACTGAAACATTTTCTGTTTCAGAATGTTTCAGTGCATTAATGCAAAATCCCAACAGGGAAACAAGATTAGTCTGCTGTTTTATAATCCAATCTTTTGGAATAATTAGGCTAACTGTTCTAATGATGACTGCTGCAGGCGTTCATTCGGTCTGCTAACACCGCTGCACAGCTTCACTACAGACCTCCATCCCGTCCATCATCCAGTTCAGGGTAAATGTCTGTGAGGCTTTTTCTCAAAAACTGTTTTATTTTTTATAATCAGCATTACGTGTTGATTGGCCCAGCGAACTGAAGTTGACATGTTTCCATGTTACATCCACAAACTTTAATTTGGTTTTATTGGAATGTGATGAGATCATTTTGATTGTTTCTTCAAATAAAAATCTGAAAAGCGTGGACAGTTGGCCACCTTCAATCTGATACCCTGAAATAAAATGCATCCACCAAGAAATTCCATCCCAGTATAAGTCCAGCAGTTCTGTGAAGTTTGTTCTACCTGACTATCGGGATAGCTGGTGAGTGCTCAGTCGGCCATGTTTGTTTACTGTGAACTCAGGTTTGATGTTGTGAGATTCCTGTGAAATTGGTCTGTGTGTGTTACATTGCTCCTGCCATGTGGCTCCACATCACACACTATACAACCAATCCTGTTATATCTAGTGTGTTCTAATCACCATGCATGTGGTCTTCCAGGTTTTGGAAATCAGCTGTCAAATTTTGAATCAGTGTTACCAACCAGGAATTAGAGAACATTAGTCAAAAAACAGCCTCCCCACTGTGAAGAAGCACAATGGCACCATCCGGCAGGGATTGTTTGTTTTTTTTTGTTTTTTTTTTTTTTCAAATCTGCAGTGGTAGCCCTTTATTCGCATCACATGAGTCACATGACCAACAACCAGATGTTACTACTGACCAAGAAGAGAACAGATGGAAGATGATGGCACAGCATGCTTTTGATGTCTTATCACGTTAATAAACATATTCAAGTGTGATTTTATTTGTGTTTCTTATTTAAAGGAAACACCGCAATTAAAAATGAGTTTTTTCCTTTTACATTAGTGGAATACAAATAGAGCTTTGTGCACAAACACAGATGGTGTGACTGACTTTGCACAGAAGAGTGAGCAAAAACGTGACTCTGGATGTAGAATACGCCCATCCCACCCTTAGGAAGTCCTTTCAGGCTATCAGAGGGACGGCAAAAAATCACTATAAAATGATCTGTTGCTTAAAAATTCTTGAACTGTGACTACAATACATTACACAGCAATACATTACAAAAGGCATTTTTCTCACTGCACAGAGGCCTACTCTGGGCTTTTCATTATTTCCGTCACAGAGGCCTCTGCAGAGGCATAATCTAAAGGCCTGATTGAAGAACTCTTGGCTGTAATTAAATGATAAGGTGTTTATGCAAATATATCTGATTTTTGTTGGTGGCAAGGCAGCAGCTTGTTTGAATGAGGGGGTTGAGTACAGATCATTGATTAAAAAGAGAGTCTAATGGTGTCACCCCACTTGGTTTCTGTGGGTAAGACACTCACTTCCTCACCTTATCAGTTTGGTAGATTAGCTGTGAAAGTAATACCGATGCAGTGAATGCCATCAGATATGTTTTAATAGGAACTGTGACGGCTGGAAATTTGCAGTCAGACACCACGGCGATGTAAGCGAAAGTGGGCAGAGCGCCCGCTGCTTTTCAGACGCTCTCATCAGTCATTAAGGAAGTGGCTCACTCCGGCATCTACATGTTTGTGCCTTTGGCAGCCGTGGCGTCTCTGACTTACTGAGATGAAGACAGTTTGTTTCTCATTTAATCGCTTAAAGTGTCTGTAAAACTTTAACAGTGGTCAAGATCTAAGCTTTGGGTTCAGATCATCAAAGAGTGAGATGGATACTTCCTGCACCCTGAATGTGTAAAATGTCATAAACTTTACATTTGCTTTAATGACAGCAGATCCCTCCAAACTGTTGTTTGACAACACACTTCTGGCCTGGATTAAAACTTGATAGGAGTATAAAGTTTGAAGTTGCCATCAGCTCTTCCAACTAGTCATCATGGAAGAACCATCAAATGGTGAAGTCCATCTATGAGATCCATGTAAGATGTGACATGCCTGAGATTTGGAAGAAAGTCTTCATGCAGTATTACGTTTTCATTAACAATATAAGTGCACAAATTGAAATTACGATATACTGATGTTTTTCCGCAAGGTGGTTTTTCAGTCATATTTTGCTTTTGTGGGGGATTTTTATGACAACATCTAGCTGGGTCCACTACAACTCTCTTAGCATCCCAGTTCATAAAAAGTTGTGTGTTCCATAAAATCGCAGAAAACAATTTCCTCAAAACGCCACATGTGTAGCCACTCCCACATCAGGTCTCCTCTGGTTGGCTCATAAATGATGAGCGCTAGCACCATGATTCAATTATGAATATATCTTAGGTAACTGTTTACATCCGTCGCTGCCATGATTTTTTTTAATGATGTGTTGCGTGAACAAGCTTAATTTTCCTCCTTATTTAAGAAACACAACAGTTACTTTTTCCAACACTGGGATAATATAGACAGAGATTTGCCCACATTTGTAATGGAAACACAGATGCAGCCATCCAACTGTCTTGCCCTCAATGAGTTCTCAGTTCACAAACAGAAACCTTGAAGCCTAAATTATTTGAATCTGGCCTTCCTTCCAATTGTGCATGTTTCACCTATGTGTACTACACTACATGTTGGTGTGTAGTCACAGCATTTGCTCCTTGAGATGTTGATCGGAGCTCGGAAGAAGTCAAGAAATGTACAAGTTGCTGCAGTAATAAATGGACGGAGTAAAAGGCCACTCCCCAAAGCAGACGTCCGCCGGTCATGGACGTGTTCATGACTACATTTGGTGTCGCACAGTAAAGCACTTGTTGTTCACAAGGAACTGTTTGGTACTCATTGAGCATCAGGCAGACCATCACTTCCTTCTGTACTGACAAGTGGAGGAAAGAAACAGGTCTAGATTGTGGAAAGGTAGTAGTTCACTCCACCATGTATCAGTTTGTGGGCCTAAAGAGCCGTTGTCCCCCTGGAAGCTGGACCTATTTAACTTCATTCTTCTACCATTAACAGATTCAACGTTCCTGTTGAAGAAAAGCCTCCCCTCAGGATAATACTACCACCACCATGTTTAATAGGTGGATAGTGTGAAACATAGTCCTGTACCACAAATAGAGATTTGTGGGCATGTTTAGTTTAGGTATCATGTGGCCACAGCACATTTTTAATTGTTTTTAATCATAGAAATTCCACTTTATAACTTGAGTTGGACTGCCATAAAAAACCTAAAATACATCCAATTTTTGTTGTAAGATGGCAAAATGGCTCCAAGGGGTAGAGATACTTTTGAAAAGCTCTTTATACTGTGAAGCTGGGAGCATATTTTAACGGCCAGTAAAGAGTCCCTTGGGACCTTTTCTGGCATTGGACACTGCATCAGCATCGGACCATGACAATTTAATCAACATTCAGCGTTCTATGCAAAGCTGCATTGATTCCTTCTATTATGTTAGACCACAGTACTGTTATATCCCTTTATCTTTCGAAACCTCTCTTTAAAATGTCAGTTTTTAAAAGTTACTGTTCATTGTACTTTACTGAGATGTGAACCCATAGTAATTCCTGAAAGAGTCTCACCACATACTGACAGTTTTTTGCATCCTGAACAGAGGGACAGCACAACTGCAAAGGAGCAGTACAGACCTACAAATTCTGCTACTGTAGTCTTTTAGGGGAATTCATCTCATTGTAATCATCGATCTCCTCTTTCATGCTTTTAGGTGGTCAGCATGATGAATTTAAAGCAGAACAGAAACAAAAACAATTTGGTCATAAAAAATGACCTAATAGTAACCTTGTCATTTGACTGGGAAATGGAGAACAAAGCATGACATGGATTTGGTTGTGCAGGAACATCATCACAACCTTGAAAATCTTCCACCGAGTGCTAATTACGCTGATTAAAATTGAGTCTTGTCCTCAGGTTGAGTACAAATCCATTTTAATGCTTATTTAGGTGTTGATCTGAGGCCATAACTTTTGTTGGGCGAGCCTTTTTTTATTTGGAGCGAGTGGAAGCCCAAAAATCCAACATTGCTTTCGAACAAACTGAGCAAAAGGATTAAAACATCGTTCACATTCCAAACCCAGACCTCACAGGCTCCTAGCATGGACATGAATACATGCATTTACTCTTGCAGGTAAATACAAAAAGATGGCAGCTCTTACGTTGCCGCCATCTTGAATGTGGCAGCATAGAGAGTGGAGGTCCCTAACTCATGCTACATTGACTTGTTTCACCAGTAACAGGAAAATGTATAATTAAAAAACTAATGACTAAATTAAGGATTTTTTAAAAGTTTTACAGTGAAATGGGATGTAGGTCAAAGCTCTAAATATTTCAGTCTTCTAAATATTCCTTAAAGAAAACTTTAAGGAATATTTAAGGAATTACAACATTTTTTCATCACCGGTGATGAAACAAAGTTGTAATTCTGATGATGGAAAGAAATTAAGAAAAACGGCGACAGAATGTGAGGGAATGAACCTAAACGAGGCGGCTGCACGGGTAGGTCACACCAATATCCCTTTTTAAAACCACCTCTCCATCTAAAAAGAGAAGAGTAACAGAATATTCATGATGCCAAATTTCAAGTTGTGGGATACATAGGAATATAAATTTATGTGCTAGAAGCAGGAAAAAGGCTCAAAAAGGATACCTGATCACTTGTATATTGCACCTGTACTAAATTCAGGACAGTCTCAAGATTTTCTATTCTACCAATACAACAGATTAGAGAAGCTAAAATAATATTATTAGACAGATTTCTTCCGTTGACTTTACTGTGAGCTCCTGAGTAAAGTCTAACATTGTAACTTTGAAAGGTGTATTTTCACTAAATCATCAATACATTTATCACTCAGGGAGTGAACACATTCATCTCCAGACAACCTTAAGCTGTCCTTCCGTGGCATCACTACAGTAATCAAGAAAAAATGTTCAGTGGCAGTGAAAGAGATGCGGAGAGGCAATTTGAAGCAGAACAGAGTGAAATCTGGGCTATAAAACATTAGCTTACCATCAGAGAGAAGGAGAAAAGGAACATTAGAGGCAAGGGAAATGATTGAGTCAAACAAGTAGAATGTTCAATGGCCTGAGAAGCTACAAACCTAAAAACCAAGCTACTGTAACAGCTTGCCGTGATTGGCACTCTCTGCACAATCATGCACATTTTGCAGAAAATATATATATTTTTTGCTGGATTTGCACTTCTCTTTTACAAGCAGACTGCATGTTCATCAAGACCTTGAAAAAAAAAATATTTCAAAAACTTTGTGCATATTCCATGTTTACTTGGGACAAGATTTTAAAATTTAAACTTGAACAGAAAAGGCTGGATGTTTTTTTTTCCACTAACAGAAACCGCAGAGGAGCCTTTGCTAGTGGTGATAACAAAGATAAAACTTTATAAGTAAGATAAAAATGTCAAGCTGCTGTCAACCGTGATGGTACGCCAAATCCAACAAATCTAAATCTGCAGCTGGGTGTTGAGATGTACAGTGGGGAGCAAAGGGGACCGCAGGTAGTCACAACGTTTAGGGACCACAGCCAGTTGTCAATACTTGAAACTTCCTCTAGAAACACTAACTACCTGCCTGTTTTAGAGGTCCAGCCACTAAATATATCTGAATGTGCATTAATATGCACAATGGAACCCAACTGCTGTACAGATGGTTTTCTCCATCTCATCTCTGGGATCTTCAGGCATTCACCAGCCAGAAAAATAAAAGACCCACCTTGATGGGCTGCTTTGCAAGTGGCAGCCAATTGTGTCGAATATGAAATAAATGAAATAAGAGACAATCTGAAAAAAAAAACAGAGCAACAGTTCAGTATCTGCCATGAGAACCACTCTGCCTCCTGACTCAGTCCATGTCTCATCAAGTTCCACAGATTCCTGAATGAAATTTTCTTGACAATTGTCTCAATACATGAAACGGGACAACCGTTGCTCTTCCTTGGAAAAGTACAAGCAGTTGTTCTACTTACAACTGTAGTAGCAGTTGTAAGTAGAACAACTACTTAAGTACAACTGTATTTAAGTAGTACTACATGTATGAAACTAGTACTACATGTATGAAATATAGTACATTGATCCCTCTGTTTGTTAGTTTGCTTGCTTTCTGTCCACCTATTCATCTTATTTTTCCTTTCTATTTGCTTTTCAACATGATGTTTTTGCAGGTTACATGACTAAAAAAATAACTACTTTAAATTTAGATCTTAAATTAAAAGAGCTGAGAACTCAGAAAGACACTTTCAGTCAAGAGAGACACATGGAGAATGTTCAGGAACTCTATTTCTGGATTGGAGTTGGATCTGTTTCTCTGTTTGTCCTGTAAATACTCTTGGGATGACATTTGTTGGGAAAATTGAGCTACATAAGTAAACCGAAGAGAACTGAAAGGAATTATTTCTTCACAGCCTCCAAGATTAAGACTGAAGTTCTCCAACAAAAACACTTCAGTCAGGAAATGCATTTCATTTTTCTTCCTTATGCTGCCTCAGTCGACAGGGTGCCTCTTTAAAACATGCCAGGAGTTGTGGAAAGAGGCGCAGTTGAAAAATTATGCAGAACGCCACCAACAGAGATGACAGGTAACCTTTTCTCAAATTTGCCTGTCAAACAAGAAGCCTTACTTCTGCAACACAACAAACCCATCCAACTTTGACGCTGAACAGAAACAAGACATTTGTGGGGAACAAAGCTAAATGGACACATTGCTAAAACAAAATACAGCACTACTTAAAATATATATGCACAAACCATTCATGCTGGACAGACACTACCTCTGTGTGGGCGTGGGTGGGTGTGTGTGTCTGTGTGGAATCACCAAAACTCCGATTTTGTGACATGGTTCATTTGTAGAACAACAAACTGAGCTCTGCAGGAAGCCTGACAATATTCATCTTCCACCCAGACATAATAAAACTGTCGTGACTGTAGCAAGTTAATATTGTCACCATGATCAAAACAGCAGTAAGCTGAGCACAGTGAGAGCTGCAGTCTGACAGAGGAGGAACACTTAGAGGTTTTTAAGATTGCTGAGACACAGTTTACTCAGTGCACTATCACACCGGCACCTTATTTATGGCTTTTACATCTGCTTTTAATATTCTGCATTTAATATTTGCCATGCTGTCTTTTACACATTAAAGTTAATCCCAAGCTAGATTTATGTATTTAAGTTGGGTTTTTTTTGACTTTTTTTTTTTTTTTTTTTTACAAGAAATACCACAGAAGAAGTCCTAATAAACTGGTTTAATCACCTTTTTCAACATTATCTGTTGCAGTGAAGTGTTACAAGTTTTATAAAGTTCCGTGCAGATGGCATGGAACTTTTGACTGACCAGATTCCAGCAGGTAGTTAACAAGTTGCACCACACATTAACAGAGGACAATCTCTGCTAATATTTGTCACCAAAACAGATGAGCGGGGCTTTACTGGTCGATACGGCCCCTGATTGACCCCAGACCTGAGTCGTTGGTTCCATTCTGGGTTCTGATTGTACAGAAACCAGACACTTTACCGTGTTTAGGTGTAAAAGTCTTTTAAAAGTTATTTCAGCTGTTTGTCAATCATGCATCAATTTGTGTTGATCTGTCAGATAAAAATATTAATAAAATTAAAAGATACCGTGTAAGTAACAGAATAAAAAAAATGCTAAAGTATAAACATTGTATTGTTGCACTGATGTATGTTTGGACTGATGGTAAAACGATAAATGTTACAATCAGATGTATCTACTCATTATTTATCTCCAGGAACGCACCAATCCCCTTTCTTACTTCCAATACTGATATCTGAGGTTTAGTTTTGGACGATACTGATCCAATACAGAAAAACAGCTGAACTGACTTATTTCTTTTCTTTTTTAAAACAAAGACATAAATGTACCAATTTACAAATTT